>NC_092398.1:27580022-27930097 GCF_030028105.1 Mobula birostris
AATTTGCGGAATATGTCACTCAGGGATTTGGGATACAAATATATATTTTTTTTGTGTGTGGCTATGCTTGCTACCTTGTGTGCCTTCTGCTGCGCTCCTTAGCGCAGAGGAATGCTGTTTCGTTCGGCAGTATTCATGATAATTAGACTTGAACTTAACCTCTGACCTTTACACCTAGTTTCTAAACCAATGAAGGCGAGCATGCCACAGGCCTCATTTACCACCTTGACTAATTATTTTTTCCGCTTTCAGGGAGCAGCAGACTTGCACCCCGAGATCCCCCTGTACCTCCATGTCCACGAGGGCCCAGTCACTTCCTACCCTTGCACTGGACCTCCCAAAGTCCAACAACAAGCTGGATGGATTGGCTTGCCATGCCCAGTCGGGCCGAAGGGCCTCTTCTCAATGACGACTCCATGCCCATAAGACACAGGAGCAGAATTAGGCCATTCGGCCCGTTGAATATACTCCACCATTCCAGTATGGCTGATTTATTATCCCTCTCAACTCCATTCTCCACCCTTCTCCCCGTAACCTTTGATGTCCTTACCAATCAGGAACCCATCAACCTCCGCTTTAAACACACCCAATGACTCGGCCTCCACAGCCATCTGTGGTAATGAATTCCACAGATTCCCCACCCTCTGGCTAAAGGAATTCCTCCTCATCCATGTTCTAAAGGGACGTCCCTCTATTCTCGGTCTGTTCCCTCTGGTCCTGGACTCTCCCACTATAGGAAACACCCTCTCCATGTCCACCCTATCTCAGCCTTTCAATATTCAGTAGATTCCAATGATATTCTCTACCCCAACCCCCGCCAGGCCCACAGTCATCAAATGCTCCTCATACCTTAACCCTTTCATTCCCAGGATCATTCTGGATGAATCTGCATCTGCCATTCACCACATAATTTCCCCTTACGTTTGACTTCCAAGACACAACCCTTTGCACTTGTTCTAGAAGGCTGTCATTGTGAACATCTCCAATAACCTCCCCTAGTCCGACCATGCAGGCTCCTCAGACAGGAAAGCTCACCGCCTGGCCCCGTCGACCCGTCGCACTGGGATCAAGGACAGCTTCTATGCTGATGTTACACAGCACTCAAATCCCCGCCGCTGTCCGTGAGGAGTTTGTACGTTCTCCCCGTGACCGCGTGGGTTTCCTCCGGGTGCTCCCATTTCCTCCCACAGTCCAAAGGCGTACCAGTCAGTAGGTCAATTGGTCTTTGTAAATTGTCTCGCGATTAGGTGAGGGTTAAACCAGGGGTTGTGGGTGGCGCAGTCAAAGGGCTGGAAAAGCAGGTTCCGCATTGTATCTGAATCGATACATCCATCCGTGTGTAAATACTACTAAGGCATCCATTAGTCTTGCGAGACCATGGATCTACGCCTGGAAAGTCTTCACTCTCCAGAGCGCAGGCCTGGGCAAGGTTGTATGGAAGACCAGCAGTTGCCCATGCTGCAAGTCTCCCCTCTCCACGACACTGATGTTAAGGTAAGGGCATTAGGACCCATACAGCTTGGCACCAGTGTCGTCGCAGAGCAATGTGTGATTAAGTGCCTTGCTCAAGGACACAACACGTTCCCTCGGCTGGGGCTCGAACTCACGACCTTCAGGTCGCTAGTCCAATGCCTTAACCACTTGGCCACGTGCCCACACTATGTAAATAGATACATATGTAAATAAATGAAAGAATGGCTCCGCAATGCAATAATATCTTGACGTTACAATCTACCTTACACCTTATTGTCTACCTGCCCTGCACTTCCTCTGTAACTGTTACACTTCATTCTGCATTCTGCATCGTTACTGCTTTACCTCGATGCACTGTGTACTGATCTGATCTTCTGCGAGAGAAGATTTTCACTGTACCTTGATACAGGTGACAATATTAAACCAATCCCAAACCGGCCATCTCTTTGCCCATGTCTCCAATTGCTTGTTATACCGCTCAGTCCTTTGCCAATAAAGTTACTTTGAACTTTGAAACTGTGGTTGGTGAGCAAGATTACCAACGTACACATATACAACCCTGAGAATCATTTTCTTGTGGGCATACTCAATAAATCCAAAGTAGAATAACAACCAGAACAGAATCAATGATAGACCGCCCAACCTGGGCATTCAACCAGTGTGCAAAAGACAATAACTGCAGAAAAGCCAAAATAAATAAATAAACAATAAGTATCAGAACACGAGATGAGGAGCCTTTGGAAGTGAGTCTACAGGTTGTGGGAACATTTTAACGATGGGGCAAGTGAAGTTATCCCCTCTGGTTCAAGAGCCTGATGATCGAGGGGTAATAACTGTTCCTTTGTTGAGATGTAGTGTGGAATCGACCCTTCGAGCCGAGCTGCCCAAGAATTCCCCAATTCAACCCTAGCCTAATCACGGGACTGTGGGAGGAAACCAGAGCACCCGGAGGAAACCCACGCGGTCGCGGGGAGAACGTACAAACTCCTCTCAGACAGTGGCAGGAACTGGTACCGTAAAACGCCGTGCTAACCGCGCTTGGGTGGGGGGAGGGAGATGGAGGGAAGTGTTTGAGGGAGTGAGAAGGGATGGGGGATGGGGAGGGGGAGACAGGTGTGTGACAGGGGAGGGAGAAGGAATGGTGGAGGGGTTGAGGGAGACTATCGATATTTCGGGTCAAGACCCTGCGTCGGGAATGAAACACAAGAGGTTCTGTAGACGCTGGAAATCCAGAGCAATGCACACAAACTGGTGGAGGAACTCGGAAGGTCGGGCAGCGTCTACGGAGATGAATAAACAGTCGACGTTTCGGGCCGCGACCCTTCTCCAGGACTGGAAGGGGAGGAGGGAAGCAGCCAGAATAAGAAGGTGGGGGGGGGGGGAGAACGGGAGAGGAGGAGAAGCTGGAAGATGGCAGGTGAAACCAGGTGAGGGGGAAGGTAGGGAGAATGAAGTGAGAAGTGAGGGAGGGAGGGAGAATGAAGTGAGAAGTGAGGGAAGGTAGGGAGAATGAAGTGAGAAGTGAGGGGAGGTAGGGAGAATGAAGTGAGAAGCGAGGGGGAGGTAGGGAGAATGAAGTGAGAAATGAGAGAGGGAGGGAGAATGAAGTGAGAAGCGAGGGGAGGTAGGGAGAATGAAGTGAGCAGCGAGGGGGAGGTAGGGAGAATGAAGTGAGAAGTGAGGGAGGGAGGGAGAATGAAGTGAGAAGCGAGGGAGGTAGGGAGAATGAAGTGAGAAGTGAGGGGGAGGTAGGGAGAATGAAGTGAGGGGAGGTAGGGAGAATGAAGTGAGAAGTGAGAGAGGTAGGGAGAATGAAGTGAGAAGCAAGGGGATGGAGGGAGAATGAAGTGAGAAGTGGGGGGAGGGAGAATGAAGTGAGAAGCGAGGGAGGTAGGGAGAATGAAGTGAGAAGCGAGGGAGGTAGGGAGAATGAAGTGAGAAGCGAGGGAGGTAGGGAGAATGAAGTGAGAAGTGAGGGAGGGAGAATAAAGTGAGAAGTGAGGGAGGGAGAATGAAGTGAGAAGTGAGGGAGGGAGGGAGAATGAAGTGAGAAGTGAGGGAGGGAGGGAGAATGAAGTGAGAAGTGAGGGAGGGAGAATGAAGTGAGAAGCGAGGGGAGGGAGGGAGAATGAAGTGAGAAGTGAGGGAGGGAGAATGAAGTGAGAAGCGAGGGGAGGGAGGGAGAATGAAGTGAGAAGTGAGGGAGGGAGAATGAAGTGAGAAGCGGGGGAGGGAGAATGAAGTGAGAAGCGGGGGAGGGAGTGAGAATGAAGTGAGAAGCGGGGGAGGGAGAATGAAGTGAGAAGCGGGGGAGGGAGGGAGAATGAAGTGAGAAGTGAGGGAGGGAGAATGAAGTGAGAAGCGAGGGAGGGAGGGAGAATGAAGTGAGAAGCGGGGGAGGGAGGGAGAATGAAGTGAGAAGTGAGGGAGGGAGAATGAAGTGAGAAGCGGGGGAGGGAGGGAGAATGAAGTGAGAAGCGGGGGAGGGAGTGAGAATGAAGTGAGAAGCGGGGGAGGGAGAATGAAGTGAGAAGCGGGGGAGGGAGGGAGAATGAAGTGAGAAGTGAGGGAGGGAGAATGAAGTGAGAAGCGGGGGAGGGAGAATGAAGTGAGAAGTGAGGGAGGGAGAATGAAGTGAGAAGCGGGGGAGGGAGAATGAAGTGAGAAGCGGGGGAGGGAGTGAGAATGAAGTGAGAAGCGAGGGGAGGGAGGGAGAATGAAGTGAGAAGTGAGGGAGGGAGAATGAAGTGAGAAGCGGGGGAGGGAGAATGAAGTGAGAGGCGGGGGAGGGAGTGAGAATGAAGTGAGAAGCGGGGGAGGGAGAATGAAGTGAGAGGCGGGGGAGGGAGTGAGAATGAAGTGAGAAGCGGGGGAGGGAGAGGTGGAAAAGAGGTGAAGACTAATCCTTTGGGAAAAAGACCGTCTTCCCTCTTCCCGGCTCATGATTCCACCATCAGACGGACGCGCAACAACCCAAGTTTGTCCGGCTCTCTAACGTGCGCCGTGCCCGAAGCCGCCACCCACGGCAGAGCCGGTACCTACCGCTGCCTCTCCTCCTGCAGCAGCTCCTCCAGGGCGGCGAGTCCCCGCTGGTGGCGTTCAACCACGCCCAGCACGCTCAGCTCCAGGCTCCGCTGGGCGTCCCGCAGCGCGGCCAGCTCCTCCAGGACGGAGGGGGTCAGCAGGCTCTCCCGGTCGGTCAGCCAGCTGGAGTCGTTGCTGGCCTCGGCCGAGATGTCCTCGGGCCTCAGCCAGTCCGGGGTCTCGGCCTGGGGGCGGGGGCTGGAGCGGAGGGGCTCCGCGTCGCTGGTCACCTCCGAGCCCTCCCGCTGGGGCCGCGGGCTGTCCGGCCGCTCAGGCTGGGTCAGCAGCTGCGTCCTGGGCCCCGAGGCCTCCGGCCTCTCCGGCTCACCATCGGCGAGGGAGGGCAGTCTGGGGGTCCTGGGCTCCGTCTGCCCAAGGGGGGCGGCCTGGAGGGGCTGCGGATGAGGGAGAGGGGGAGGAGGGAGGGAGGTGTGTGACGGGAGGGAGAAGGAGTGGGGAGGAATTGAGGGAGAGGGGGAGGAGGGAGGTGTTTGAGGGAGGGAGAAGGAGTGGTGGACGGGGAGGGATTGAGGGAGGAGGGGTGGGGAGAGGTGTGTGACGGGAGGGAGGAGTGGGGGAGGGGTTGAGGAAGGGGATGAGGGAGGCATTTGAGGAGGGAGAAGGGGTGGGGAGGAATTGAGGGAGAGGAGGAGGAGGGAGGGAGGTGTGTGACAGGAGGGAGAAGGGGTGGGGAGGAATTGAGGGAGAAGAGGAGGAGGGAGAGAGGTGTGTGACAGGAGGGAGAAGGGGTGGGGAGGAATTGAGGGAGAGGAGGAGGAGGAGGGAGGGAGGTGTGTGACGGGAGGGAGGAGTGGGGAGGAATTGAGGCAGGGGAGGAGGGAGGGAGAAGGGATGGTGGATGGGAGGGATTGAGGGAGGAGGGGTGGGGGTGGGGAGAGGTGTGTGACAGGGGAGGGAGAAGGAGTGGGGGGGGTTGATGGAGGGAGGCATTTGAGGAGGGAGAAGGGGTGGGGACGGGGAGGGGGAGAGAGGTGAGTGACAGGAGGGAGAAGGGGTGGGGACGAATTGAAGGAGAGGGGAGGAGGGAGGGAGATGGAGGGACGTGAGTGACAGGAGGGAGAAGGAGTGGGGTTGAGCGAGGGAGATGGAGGGACGTGTTTGAGGGAGGGAGAAGGAGGAAGGTGTTTGAGGAAGGAGAAGAGGTGGGGGACAGGGAGGGATTGAGGGAGGGGAGAGAGGTGTGTGACAGGGGAGGGTGAAGGAGTGGGGGAGGGGTTGAGGGAGGGAGGTGTGTAACAGGAGGAAGGGATGGGGAGGGGTTGAGGGAGAGGGTGGGGAAGGAATAACGGTAAGGGTATTTTGGGTGGGCAGTAAGTTTAAAGGGGAAAGTATGAAGAGAGGAAGGGTTTGTGGGGTCGGTGTGTGGGCGGCAAGGATTTGATGGGCCGGGGTGGAAATGTCAGAAGGGAGGGAGGGGTGGGGAAGGGAGAGAGCAAGGTGGGTGCAGGGGTGGGGGGAGACGAAGGGGGAGGAGAGAGATCGAGAGAGAGAAAATGTCACCCTGGTCCTGATCCAATCTCCCACCCGGCCCGGCTCTCTGAACCCAGGGGGCTCCAGTCACTCGTGTGGGAGGGCCCGGTGAAACGTGGACCGTAACCAGTGACCAAAGCCCCAGCCTGAGAGAAATCCTGTTCCTCAGGGGATTGCCCCTCCACCTCACGGGAGGGTGGAGGACGAGATGGAGGGGGAGGAGTGCGACGATGAGGCTCGGTGGGATCTGCAGCATCGCGGAGGTTCGGGGGGCGGGGGTGGAGAGGAGGGCAGATGTTTTGGGGAGGGGGGAATTTGCCCCACAGCCCCCGCGATCTGAGGTTGGGACTAGTTGACGGGGGTGGGCGTGTCACCCCTCTCCCTGCCCCACAGACCCGGCCTTCTCCCCTCCAGCACCACCCATTGCTGAGAGCAGCCAACCTCTCCCCCTCGCCCCCCCACCTCCTCTCGTGGGATCCTGCTGTACCCAGCCCCTCCCCCATCCTGCGGGGAGTGGGGGAGGAGAGCAAAGGGTCTGTGTCCTATTTTCCCCCACCCACCCATCCAATGTGGGGTGAACCAGGTGACAGGGAACTGGGGCCCTCTTCTGGGGCAGTGGTGTGAACCCTTGGGTGCATGGAGACATCTGAGGATTGGGGGGAGGGAGGGAGAGGGGCAATAGCTGAGGGACCCTAATTCCTCCCTCTCTCTCTCTTTCTGTCCTAACCTACACTCGGGGAAGGTGATTAGGGACAGGGTCGGGTGCCACAGTGTAGTGGTTGGCACAACACTACTACGGGGCGGGACGTCAGAGTTCAATTCCGGCGCCATCCTGTGGAATATTGTGGCTTTCCTCCCAGTGCTCTGGTTACCTCCCACAGTCCAAAGGCATACTGGGTAGTTTAATTCATCATCATTATGTGCTGTGTCATATGACATCATCATTATGCGCCATGTCGTATGACGTGGGCGATCATGGTCTTTCTATGACCATGATTGTTCTTGGCAAATTTTTCTACAGAAGGGGTTTGCCGTTGTCTTCTTCTGGGCTAATGGGCTAATCTCTTCTGGTGTCAGTGGTCACATAACCAGGACTTGTGAACTGCACCGGCTGCTCGTACAACCATCCACCCCCTGCTCCCATGGCCTTACTTGACCCTGATCGGGGGGCTAAGCAGGTGCTACACCTTGCCCAAGGGTGACCTGCAGACTAGCGGAGGGAAGGAGCACCTTACACCTCCTTTGGCAGAGACGTATCTCCACCCTGCCACCCATGTAGGATAACTGGCCGTTATAAGATGTCCTGTGATTAGGTTGGGGTGAAACAGAGGTCATCAGGCCAGGGTAGCCCAAAGGGCGTATTCTGTGCTGTGTTGCTGAAATAAAAGGGTGCTCCCTGATTGCCCGGGGCGGAGGGAGGTATCTCCCATTCCTGACTAACCCCAAGCCCACTTCCCTGACAGGAAAAAGCCCCCTTCCAGCCACATACACCCTTACCTTCTTCTTCTTCGATGCCCTGCTGTGGAAGGTGAAGCGATGCCCGGGTTCAGTCCTGGGCTTGCCCTCGGCGGACAGGTCCTCCCCTTCCGCTGGACTCTCCACCTTGATGGAGACCTCGTCGTAGTGCTGCCGCGTGTTCCCCTGGGCAGCACTACCCCCGTCTGGCGGAGGGAGGAGGGAGCCTCGGTGGTCTCCCAGCCGGGGCCTCTCCTGCCCCGACCCCGCCAGCCCAGGGTCGGCAGGGGTCCCGGCCGCGGGGACGAGTCGCTGGCGGGCAGACTCACCGAGAGTCTCCTGGAAGCCGCGCTGGGAGAGGTTAGGGGTCAGGTGTCTTCTTGTTCCTTGGGACATCCTGGGACGGGGCGACGTGGTGTCCCGGCTAGGAGGGCGTCTTCTCCTCTGGGCTTCGTGCACTGCTGTCCACCTCTATCTCAACCTTCTGGGTCCCCAACAGGTTCTTCTCTCCCCTCTCCAGCACACGCTTGCTCATTGCTCAGGGGATAAGAGCAAGGTATCGATTCCCCTCCACTCCTCCTTCCCGTCCCGCTGAGAGCTGAGGATCAGATTTGGGATTGGATTATTAGTGTCACGTACTAAGATAGTGGCAGATCCTGCATTTTGGTCTACAGATCGTTGAGTTAGAACAGAGTAGAACAAATGACAGCTACAGAGAAGGTGCAGTGCAGGCCAACTATAAGGTGCAAGGTCACGATGAGGTAGATTGTGAGGTCAAATGTCCAATTTATCACACTAGGGTCTGATAACAGCGGGGTAGAACCTGCCCTTGAGCCTGAGGAATGTGCTCTCAGGCTTTCTGCCCGATGGGAGAGGGGGAGAAGTGAGCATTTGGAGAGGCATAATCTGATTAGGGATCGTCAACCTGGCTTTGTCAAGGGCAGGCCAAGCCTTATGAACCTGATTGAATCTTTGAGGATGTAACAAAACATACTGATGAAGACAGAGCAGTGGATGTAATGTATACTGATTTCACTAAGGCATTTGATAAGTTCCCCATGCGAGGCTCATTCAGAAAGTCATGGGATCCAAGGAGACCTTTACCTCACGTTCTTATTATTTATTGCTATTTATTTACATTTGCATTTGTGCAGTTTGTTGTCTTCTGCACTCTGGTTGATCTTTCATTGATCCTGTTGTAGTTACTACTCTATACTACTCTATAGACTGGCTGAGTATGCTCGCAGGAAGGATCCAGAATTGGCTTGCCCACAGAAGGCAAAGGGTGGCCGTAGATGGTTTGTATTCTGCGTGGAGGACTGTGACCAGCGATGTTCCGCGGGGATCTGATCTGGGACCCCTCCTCTTTGTGATTTTTATAAATGACCTGGATGAGGAAGTAGAGGGATGGGTGAGTAAGTTTGCTGATGACACAAAAGTTGTGAATAGTCTGAAGGGTTATCAATGGCTACAACGGGACATGGATAGGATGCAGAACTGGGCTGAGAAGTGGCAGATGGAGTTCAACCCAGATAAGTGTGAGATGTTTCATTCTGGTAGGTCAAATTTGAAGACAGAATATAATATTAATGGTAAGACTCTTGGTAGTGTGGAGGTTCAGTGAGATCTTGGAGTCCATGTCCATGGGACATTCAAAGCTGCTGCGCAGGCTTACAGTGTTGCTAAGAAGGCGTATGGTGTGATATCTTTCATCAACCGTGGGATTGAGTTCAATAGCCATGAAGTAATGTTGCAGCTATATAAGACCTTGGTTAGACCCCACTTGGAGTACTGTGTTCAGTTCTGGTCACCTCACTACAGGAAGGATGTGGATACTATAGTGAGAGTGCAGAGGAGATTTACAAGGATGTTGCCTGGATTGGGGAGCAGGCCTTATGAGAAGAGGTTGAGTGAACTTGGCCTTTTCTCCTTGGAGTGACAGAGGATGGGAGGTGACCTGATAGAGGTGTATAAGATGATGAGAGGCATTGATCGTGTGGAGAGCCAGAGGCTTTTTCCCAGGGCTGAAATGGCTAACATGAGGGGGCAGAGTTTTAAGGTGCTTGGAAGTAGGTCAGAGGGAAATTCTTCACACAGAGAGTGGTGGGTGTGTGGAACGCACTGCTGGCAGCGGCGGTGGAAGCGGATACAATAGGGTCTCTTAACAGTCTCTTAAATAGGGACAAGGAGCTTAGAAAAATAGAGGGCTGTGCGGTAGGAAATTCTAGGCGGTTTCTAGAGTAGGTTACATGGTCAGCACAACATTGTGGGCAGAAGGACCTGTAATGTGCTGTAGATTTCTATATTCTAATGTCCAGGGTGGGTTTTCATTTTGCTGGCTGCTTTACTGAGGCTGCAAGAAATGTAGACAGAGTCCACAGAGGGCAAACAGGAGGAATTCTGCAGATGCTGGAAATTCAAGCAACACGCATCAAAGTTGCTGGTGAATGCAGCAGGCCAGGCAGCATCTCTAGGAAGAGGTATAGTCGACGTTTCGGGCCGAGACCCTTCAACAGAACTAACTGAAGGAAGAGTTAGTAAGAGATTTGAAAGTGGGAGGGGGAGGGGAAGATCCAAAATGATAGGAGAAGACAGGAGGGGGAGGGATGGAGCCAAGAGCTGGACAGGTGATTGGCAAAAGGGATATGAGAGGATCATGGGACAGGAGGCCTAGCGAGAAGGAAAAGGGGGAGGGGGGGAACCCAGAGGATGGGCAAGGGGTATAGTCAGAGGGACAGAGGGAGAAAAAGGAGAGAGAGAAAGAATGTGTGTATATAAATAAATAACGGATGGGATACGAGGGGGAGGTGGGGCATTTAGTGGAAGTTAGAGAAGTCAATGTTCATGCCATCAGGTTGGAGGCTACCCAGACAGAATATAAAGTGTTGTTCCTCCAACCTGAGTGTGGCTTCATCTTCACAGTAGAGGAGGCCGTGGATAGACATATCAGAATGGGAATGGGATATGGAATTAAAATGTGTGGCCACTGGGAGATCCTGCTTTCTCTGGAGGACAGAGCGTAGGTGATCAGCAAAACAATCTCCCAGTCTGCATCGGGTCTCGCCAATTTATAGAAAGCCACATCAGGAGCACCAGATGCAGTATATCACCCCAGCCAACTCACAGGTGAAGTGTTGCCTCACCTGGAAGGACTGTCTGGGGCCCTGAATGGTGGTAAGGGAGGAAGTGTAAGGGCATGTGTAGCACTTGTTCCGCTTACAAGGATAAGTGCCAGGAGGGAGATCATTGGGGAGGGATGGGGTGGGGACGAATGGACAAGGGAGTCGTGTAGGGAGCGACCCCTGCGGAATGCAGAGAGGGGGGGAGGGAAAGATGTGCTTAGTGGTGGGATCCCGTTGGGGGTGGCGGAAGTTACGTAGAATAATATGTTGGACCCGGAGGCTGGTGGGGTGGTAGGTGAGGACCAGGGGAACCCTATTCCTAGTGGAGTGACGGGAGAATGGAGTGAGAGCAGATGTGCGTGAAATAGGGGAGATGCGTTTGAGAGCAGAGTTGATGGTGGAGGAAGGGAAGCCTCTTTCAGGTTGCTTCCTGTGATGAGCTGAGCCGTGTCCACAACTCTCTGTGGCTTCTCGCAGTGACGGGCCAAGCAGTTGCCGTACCGAGCCGGGATCCATGGGATTGGACACCCTCTTTGGCACATCGATGGCAAGGATTGACTGGGGTGCGCCGAATTTCCTGAGGAAGTAGAAGTGTTTCTTGGCCGTGGTCGGACCAGGTCAGGCTGTTGCTGAAGTCCACGCCTGTGAATTTGAAGCTCTTGACCTCAACACTGTCAATGTAGACAGGAGCACGTGAACTTTCTCCTGCAGTCAGTAGAGGAATGGGCTGTTCTTTATGCTTTTAATAAGGTATTGAATTAGTGAACTTTTAGCAAGACTGAATTTGTAGTTTGACTAGTGTATAACTTTCTGCCATTGGGAAGAAGGTACGACAGCCTTACTCACACCATCAGGTTCAGGAACAGTTACTACCCCTCAACCATCAGACTCTTGAACTAAAGGGGATAACTACACTCACTTGCCCCATGATTGAGATGTTCCCATGACCGATTATCTCATATTCTCGTTATTTATTGCTATTTATTTATATTTGTGTTTGCAGTTTGTTGTCTTCTGCACTCTGGTTGATCTTTCATTGATCCTGTTAAAGTCACTATTATCTAGATTTGCCGAGTCGTCGCGTAGGAAGGTGAATCTCACGGTTGTATATGGTGACAATAATAAAATTTGATAATAACATTTACTTCCTGAACTTTGAATTTCTAACTTGCATTTTTCACAATATGTGGTGTAAGGCTCCACCTGCTGGTGGGATAACGAAAGAACAGCTACATAACAGTTTATCACCTTACGTTTATCATTGGCTGAGTGTTAAACATGTTCTCTATGTGTGTCTGATAATTGGCCCTCCCTTATCTCAGGAAGTTGCCTTAACTCAATATATATGGGTTCTTAGCCCTTGGTTTCGGCTCATCTCCTGCGGCTGTCCCTTTAATTTTAAACTTTAAATAAACAATCGTGAAGTAACGTTATCAACTCGTCCTTGGACCCCAAAGAGAACCTGCAGACTCTGGAAATCACCGGATCAGCTCTTTTGTTTAGCTGACATCGAGGGAAAGGTGGTTGTCATGACACCAACCAAGTAATAACAGAGGAAGTGTTATTTCTCACCATAGGCGCTGCCTGACCTGCTGAGAACCTGGTCCAGCATATAAGGTACCATCACAAACAAGGCACAGCAGCACCTCAATTTTCTCAGAACTTTGACAAACTTCTACAGATGCACAGTGGAGAGTATCCTGACTGGCTGTATCACAGCCTGGTATGGGAACACCAATGCCCAGGAATGGAAAAGTCTACAGAGAGTGGTTAACACAGCCCAGTCCGTCTCAGGTAAAACCCTCCCCATCACTGAACACATCACTTTCAATGCAGCGGGAGGGGGCAGGGGGACGGCGAGGATGGAGGAGAAAAGAGATAGGGAGGGTGGAGGGGAGAGAGTGAAGGAGGGAGGGTTACAGAAAGAGGGAGGGGATGGAGCGGAAAGGGGAGGGAAGGGGAATGAGAGTGGGTGCAGGACAGGAGGAGGTGGCAGTGGGCAGATGGAAGGAGCGAAGAAGGGAAGGGGAGGGTGTGAAGCAGAGGCAGAGGAAATGAGAGGGCGAGCAGGGAGAGAGAGGGCAGAAGGGGGAAGGGGGGGTGAGGTGCCCTTCTCATTTGAAACCTCTAACCCAATGGTTTCAGACCTCCCCTACCCTGGGGAAAAGACTGTGGCCATCTACCACTTCCGCTGGCAGCTCTTTCAACACTCTGAGCGAAGAAGCTCCCCCACCCCCCACCACCCCAGCCCAGGTTCGCCTTAAATACTTCACTTTCCATCCTTAACCTCTGACCTCTAGTTGTAGTCTCGGTGGAAAATGTTGTATAGCTGTGTCAAATCTCCCCCTCAGTTTCCTACCCTCCAGAGAATAAGTCCTAATCTATTCAGATAGATAGATAGGTATCCGTTAGTCTCGTGAGACCATGGATTTGTGCCTTGGAAGGTTTCCAGGCCATAGGCCTGGGCAAGGTTGTGTGGAAGACCGGCAGTTGCCCATGCTGCAAGTCTGCCCTCTCCATGTCACCGATGTTGTCCAAGGGAAGGGCATTAGGACCCATACAGCTTGGCACCGGTGTCATTACAGAGCAATGTGTGATTAAGTGCCTTGCTCAAGGACACAACACGTTGCCTTGGCTGAGGCTCGAACTAGCGACCTTCAGATCACTAGATGCCTTAACCACTTGGCCACTCACCAACTCGAATCTATTCAACCTTCCCCTATAACTCAGGTCCTCAAGCCCATAAGATATAAGAGCAAAATTAGGCCATTTGGCCCATCGAGTCTGCTCCACCATTTCATCATGGCTAAACTATTTCTCTCTCAACCCCAATCTCCTGCCTCCTCCTTGTTTCCCTTCATACCCTGACCAATCAAGAACCTATCAACCTCTGCCTTAAATATACCCAACAACCTGGCCTCCACAGCTGCCTGTGGCAATGAAGGCCCGGCAACATCTTTGTGAATTTTCTGTGTACTCTTTCAATTTGTCCTGCAGGCAGGTGACTAGAATTGTGCTCATTACTCCAAATTAGGCCTCACCAAACTGCCTGATACGACTTCCCAGGTCGCCTGGGACAAGATGGGCCTGTTTCTGTGCTGCTGTCATGTGTGACCATGACCGAATGCGGGTAAGTGGGATGAATGCAGAGAGAGGTAGAGCTTTCATGGCGGGCCGAAGGGCCTGTTGCCGATCTGTACAAACCCGTGCCGACAGATTCCGGCCCCTCGACCGTGTCCGACGCACGTCACCTTGTCCCCCTGGTCGAGTGACCTTGCACAGCCTCTCCAGACCTGGGCTTCGTCTGGACGCCTGTCGTTAACAGAGCAACTGTCGCCCCCGCCTTCCAGCGCCTGACCGTGACATCACAGGGGGGCGGGGCCTCTGCTGACATCACAAGACCATCAGACATTACAACAGAATTAGGCCGATTTACCTGCCCTCTCAAACCCACCCTCCTGCTTTCCCCCCGGAATCTTTGACACCTTTACTTACCAACCTCTGCTTTAAATATACCCAATGATTTGGTGTCCCCAGCCACCTATGGCAATGAATTCCACAGATTCACTGCCCTCTGGCTAAATAAATTCCTCCTCATCTCTGTTCTTAAGGGATGTCCCTCTATTCTGAGGCTGTGCCCTCTGGTCCTGGACTCCACCCCCACCATGGTAAACACCTTCTCCACACCCACTCTACCTATTGAGACCCTCCGTTGGTCAAAGTCGATCATAGAGGTTGCCATTTTAGCTGTCTATGTGACACACAAGCCTGGGTAGTACGATACAGAGAGCGAGCTGTTGCCCCTGTAGCAAGCTCCCCCTCTCCACGCTGCTGAAGAACCCAAAGGAACGGCAGAGACCAATACAGTTTGGTACCAGCAGCATTGCAGGAGATGCCAGTTTGCGTTGAACTCAATGTAGGGCTGCCTCAGGGACTCCAGCTCCGGATTTTTCCCTCGGGGTTTACTCCTGAAGCCTCTCCCATGAGTGGGTATAACCACAAGGCAGTGGAGGTTTGAGATCGGAGTTTTCCTTCTCCTAGATGAGCTGCCAACCACGGCTTGACTCTCTGATGGTGGTGTCTGAAAAGAGGATGCTGTCTAAGTTGCATGCCATCTTGGACAATGTCTCCCATCCACTACATAATGTACTGGGTGGGCACAGGAGTACATTCAGCCAGAGACTCAGTCCTCCGAGGTGCAGCACAGAGCGTCACAGAAAGTCATTCCTGCCTGTGGCCATCAAACTTTACAACTCCTCCCTTGGAGGGTCAGACACCCTGAGCCGATAGGCTGGTCCTGGACTTATTTCCTGCAATAATTTACATATTACTATTTAACTATTTATGGTTCTATTACTATTTATTATTTATGGTGCAACTGTAACGAAAACCAATTTCCCCGGGGATCAATAAAGTATGACTATGACGAGCCCCTTCTGCCTGAAGTGACTGGTTTTAAGGTGCCAGTATCCCGCCTTTGCCCCCTTTCCTGTTGGTAGAAACGGTTCCACCGGGCTTAGTAGCTAAGCCACACTTGAAGGCCAGGAGCTGGACTTGCTTGTCAGAGGCTGTTTGAGACGCACGCCGTCGGGAGCACTTAATTGGAGCTTGTCCCCGACACCACCCCTGGCTATAACAGCTCGAGGGAACCACCTTATCTCGGGCCTCCAGCATCCGATAGGTTTCAATGAGATATCGCCCTCACCCTCACTTACATTCTTCTGTACTCCAGCGAGTACAGACCCGGGATCAAATGCTCCTCAAACGTTAACCCTTTCATTCTCATGGACCACCTTTGGACTTTCCGCTGCGCCAGCTCATGGTTTCTCAGATAAGGGGCACAGGACTGCGCACAGCGAGGTGGGAGCCCCAGGGGAGGGAACGACCCCTTCAAGCACCAAATGCACTGGGTGCCAGCCTGAGAGTGGTCTTTCCAACTCGATGCCCTTGGCCCAACCAGAGGGCAGAGTCATACCCTTCGGCCCATCTACTCCATGCCAACCAGCCGAGCAAGTCCCATTTGCCCACTTTTGACACCGATCCCTCGACAGCGTTCCTGCCCCGGTGGCGAAGTGAGATGGGGGTTCAATTGCCGCTGCCATCTGCGAGTTTCCTCCACCACGTGTGTTTCGTCCCTCATTCCGGAGGCGTGCGGGTTAGTGTTAGTGAGTGGTGGGCACTGACGTGGCCCCCCAGCGCAACCCTTGTCAACGGAAAGGATGTACCTCACCAAATGTTTCATCACACGTGTGACGAATAAAGCCAATCTTTATTCATCCGCCTGTCCAAATATCTTTTAAACCCTGTTAGTGTACCTGCCTCTCACTTCCTCAGGCAGCTCGGTCCATATACATTCCACTCAACGTTAAAAAAAAACAATTACCCCTCTAGTTCCTATTTTATCTTTCCACTTAAACCTGTGCCTGCCAGCTTGGTCATTCAGCCCATCGAATCTGCTCTGCCCACTCAGACATAGCTGATCTTATTAGCCTTCTCCCCACAACTTTGGACGTCCTTACTAATTAACTACCTATCATCACAGGCCACCTTAAATACTGTATTACCCAAATGATCTGGCGGTCTGTGTCTGGCTACAGATATTCCTCCTCACCTCCGTTCTAAAGGACAACCTTTTATTCGGAGGCTGTGCCCTCTGGTCCTGGACTCCCCCACGATAAGAAACATCCCATCCACATCCACTCCATCTCGATTCCCCAGCTCTGGGGAAGGAAGCGTGTGTCTTCACCCAATTTACATCCCTGATTTTATACACCTCGACAAGACCATCGCCCAGTCTGCCACCCTGCAGTCAATAACTGACCACGGGACCGGCTTGGTGGTCGAACGGAGCCTGTCACGCAGGAGGGGACTGTGAACAATGGCACCGAATGAGAAAAGCACCCTTCGACGGGATACGTCCGAAAGGCTGGGGCCTCGCGCAGTGACACAAGTGGACAGAGAGGTGAAGGTGGTGCCTGGCGCACCGGGCTTCATCGATCAGGGTCTGGGTACTCCTCATTGGGACTGTACAAGTCTTGGTGAGACCGCACTTGGAGTATTATGCGCGGTTTTGGTCACCTGCTGTACAAAGGATGCCTGTGACCTGGAGAAGCTGCAGAAAAGATTCCAGAAGACCTCAAGGCATACTGGCAGACAGGCCATTCGGCCCATTGAATCTGCTGTGTCATTTGATCACGGCTGATTTATTATCGCCCTCAACCCTGTTCTCCTGCCAACCCCACCCCGTAACCGTTGACAGGAGGAACTTCTTTAGCCAGAGAATGAATTGATTCAGTCCAAATCAAACCTTGGAACTCCTTACCGGAGAGGCCGACTCACAGGGAGTATCTGAGGCAGAGATTGATTGATAGCCTCTTGAATGGTAAGAGCGGGTGGGGGTTCAGGGCTACAGAGAGAGTGGGGCTGAAAGCAAAAACAGCAATGAACCAGTTGGGGTGAATGGCCAAATTCTGCTCCCGTCTCCTATGTGGCGGTTAGCGTGAAGCCTGATTTATACTTCAGCGTATACGCGTCGCCGGAAACCCTATACAAAGCCGACGCGGAACCCTACGCCAGAGCCTGCGTTGCTGCGACGCGCACCTCTCCCGTCGCCGCAACAACTGTGACTGGTCCGCCTGGTAGCATCGTATTTCCTCCTACTCTGCAATAGCTCCCCATTGGGCGACTGAAGGGCAGGGAGGGAACTTTGGCTGCAATGCTTTCCATAAAGCTTTACAGACCCCCGAAATTATGGAGGACACATTTCGCTTTTATGAAGAAAGACGCTCGCTTTAAACTTGCTTACCCCGTGAAAGACTACCATGACCATGAAGCCTTGCGCAGGCAGATGAGTGCGCATGCGTGACGTGCGCGAATTGCAGAGCGACGCAGACATACGAACGCACAAGTATAAATGCTCACAACGCGCGTAGGTCACTTGCGTAGGTTACGGCGTCTAGTTAACGCAGAAGTATAAACCAGGCGTAACTCTGTACTGCGCCAGCGTCGCGATTCAGTCTCCGCCGCGGCCTGCAAGGAATGTGTACGTTCTCCCCGTGACTGCCGGGGTTTCCTCTGGGTGCTCTTGTTTCCCCCCACAGTCCAAAGACGTGCGGGTTGGGATCAATGAGCCACAGGCATACGATGTCGGCGCCGGAAGTGTGGTGACATGTGTGGGCTGGTCCCCAGCGACTCCTCTGGTTTGTGCTGGTCATTGACATAAAGTCCTGCGCAAAAGTCTCAGGCACGAATATAGAGCAAGGGAGCCTAAGACCTTTGCAGCACCACCATTCACTGTGATCATGGCTGATCATCCACAATCAGTACCCTTTTCCGGCCTTCTCCCCATATCCCTTCACTCCGCTATCTTTAAGAGCTCTATCTAACTCTTTCTTGAAAGAATCCAGAGAATTGGCCTCCACTGCCTTCTGAGGCAGAGCATTCCACAGAACCACAACCCTCTGTGTGAAAAAGTTTTTCCTCAACTCTGTTCTAAATGGCCTACCACTCATTCTTAAATTGTTGCCTCTGGTTCTGGACTCCCCCAACATCGGGAACACGTTTCTTGTCCCCAGCAAGTCTAATCCCTTAATAATCTTATATGTTTCAATCAGAACCCCTCTCATCCTTCTAAATTCCAGAGTATACAAGCCCAGTCGCTCCAATCTTTCAACATATGACAGTCCCGCCATCTCGGAAATTAACCTTGTGAACCTATGCTGCACTCCCTCAATAGCAAGAATGTCCTTCCTCAAATTTGGAGACCAAAACTGTGCACAATACTCCAGGTCGGGTCTCACCAGGGCCCTGTACAACTTCAGAAGGACCTCTTTGCTCCTATACTCAACTCCCCTTGTTATGAAGGCCAACATGCCATTAGCTTTCTTCACTGCCTGCTGTACCTGCATGCTTACTTTCAGTGACTGATGAACAAGGACACCTAGACCCCACACGGGTCTGTGGAGCAGCAAATAACCAGATACTGCTTAAAGACCAGAGACCGGGACCGGGTGATTGAAGGGGACTGGGACAGGGCATTGAAATTTTCAACAGGTTTGATGACGAGGCTTCTGTCCCACATCCCCCCTCCCCAGCTCCTCTTCTCTCACCCCTCGCCCTCCGTCTCTGTCTAAGGACACCGGAGAGCCACAACCACAGACACACGGACTGTCACTGCTGAGCAGGGAAGGAGCGAGCACAGCAGACCTCACCCAGGCAGGGCTGTGGGCCCGGATGGGGTACACAAGGTGTGTGCAACTCAGCTGTGTGCATCTTCAAATGTTCTTCGATTTCTCCAGCGCTTTTAACCCCACGCGGCCTGCTTTACTCAGGAGTAGGCTCACCGAGGAGCAGGTGGACGCTCCACTAGTGTCCTGGATTACAGACTGCCCGTCCAGGTGGCCACAATGCAAGAGATTGCAGAGCTGTGCATGAGATACTGTGGTTGGCAGCACGGGGGCACCTCAGGGGACTGTCCTGTCCCCCTACCTGTTTAGAATTAGAATTTATTTCATTTCTTACATTCATCTCACTACATGCAGGAGTAAAAATCTTTATGTTGCATCTCCATCGCTATGTACAAGCAATAACGAAGGGAAATGAGGGAGGTATTGCCCAAACACTAAGACTGTACACAGAACTGTTTTGTACACATGCATGTACAGTCAGACACACAATCAGATCAATGTGTATTGATAAATCTAATGGCCTGGTGAAAGAAGCTGTCCCTGTTGGTCCTGGCTTTTTGTTTACCAGATGGAAGCAGCTGGAACAGTTTGTGGTTGGGGTGACTCGGGTCCCTAGTGATCCTTCGGGCCCTTTTTACGCACCTATCTTTGCAAATCTCCTGAATCATGGTAAGTTCACAACTACAGATGCGCTGGGCTGTCCACACCACTCTCTGCAGAACCCTGCGATTGAGGGAAGTACAGTTCCCATACCGGGCAGTGATGCAGCCAGTCAAGATGCTCTCAGTTGTGCCCCTGTAGAAAGTCTTTAGGATTTGGGGACTCGTGCCGAACTTCTTCAACCGTCTGAAGTGAAAGAGCTGTTGTGCATTTTTTACCACACAGCCGGTATGTACAGTCCAGGTGAGATTCTCGGTGATCTGTATGCCAAGGGACTTGAAACTACTCCCCCTCTCTGCTACGGTTCCATTATGTCAACTGGGGCTGGCCTGTGTCTGTTCTTCCTGTAATCCACGATCAACTCCTTTGTTTTTTTCAACATTGAGGTTGTTTCTTTGCACCAGTGTCTGGGTGTAGCCTTTCCTGATCATTGTTGGAAATGAGGTCTTTCAATGTTGTGTCATCAGCAGATTGGAGTTGTGCGTGGCAACACAGTCGTGGGTGTATAGGGAGTATAGGAGGGGGCTCGGGACACAGCCATGGGGGGAGGGTTCCTGTGTTGAGTCAGAGGGGTGGAGGTGAGGAAGCCCACTCTTAGCACCTGCCAGCGATCTGACAGGAAGTTCAGGATCCAGCTGCACAAGGCAGAGTGCAGGCCGAGGTCTCCGAGCACCTTGTCGAGCCTGGAGGGAATTATGGTGTTGAATGCCGAACTGTCGTCTAAGAACAGCATTCTCACGTAAGCATCCCTCTTCTCCAGATGTGCAAGGACAGTGTGTAGAGCTGTGGCTATTGCGACATCTGCTGATCGGTTGTGTCGGTAGGTGAATTGTAGGGGGTCCAGTGTGGGTGGTAGCAAGCTGCAGATGTAATCCTTGACCAGCCTCCCGAAGCATTTGCTTATTATTGAGGTGAGAGCGACAGGACGCCAGTCGTTCAGACAGGTTACCTTGGTTTTATTCGGTGCAGGGACAATGATGGATGATTTGAAGCAGGACGGCACTGGGAGAGGGAGGGATTAAAAATGCCTCTGAGTCCACCAGCCGGCTGTGCCGTGCGCAGTCTGAGTACTCGCCCCGGGGCGCCTTGCGGCCGTCGACGTGTTGGAATGACCCCTCGGCGCTGGGGTGACCGAGGTGCGGGTCGCCTCGGCTCACTGTCTACACCTCGGACTTCAGATTCAACGTGCAGAGGCTTTCGGCCGATTCGGCAGCTGCGGGCTGAAGCAGCCGGGGTCAAGGGGCTGAGTACAGAAGAGTGGTGGACAACTTTGTTGAGGGGTGTGGGCCGAATCACCTGCAGCTCAACATCTCTAAGACAAAGGAGTTGGGGAAGGACTTCAGGAAGGTGAGAACTAACTGCGTTCACATCTCCACCAACAGAATGGATGTGGAGGTCTACAAATACCTGGGAAGACACCTGGACTGGACAAGAAGGGGCAGAGCTGACTGTACTTCCTGACGAGGCTCTCGTCATCCAACACCTGCAGTACCATGAGGAGTGTTTGGCAGCTCTGGGCCTGTACTCACTGGAATTTAGAAGGATGCAGGGAGATCTCATTGAAACCTACTGAATGTTGAAGGGACTACACAGGGTGGATGTGGAGAGGATGTTTCCTGTGGTGGGGGTATCCAGAATTAGAGGGCACAGCCTCAAAATTGAGGGGCAAGCTTCTAGAAACGAGGTAAGGAGGATTTTGTCTTTTTTTAGCCAGAAAGTAGTGAATCTGTGGAATGCTCTGCCACAGACTGCGGTGGAGGCCAAGCCCGTGTATGTATTGAAGGTGGAAGTTGATAAATCGTTTCCTGATCGGTCAGGATATGGCGAGAAGGCAGGCGTACGGGGTTCGAGTGGGATCCGGGATCAGCCGTGATGGAATGGTAGGGCAGACTCGATGGGCTGAATGGCCCAATTCGGCTCCTATGGTCTTAAGGACTCAGTGGTGACCAGCAATCTGCTCTACGCTGTGGTCTGCTGGGGCAGCAGGGTGAGAGCTGCTGATGCCAGGAAGATCGATAAGCTCCTCAGGAAGGCGGGTTCTCATCTGGGGGTGGAACTGGACTCCCTGGTGGTTGTGACTGAGAGGAGGGTGCTGCAGAAGGCACGGAGCATCAGGGACAATCCCTCTCACCCCTCCGTGACACACTGGACAGACAGAGGGACACATTTAGTAACAGACTGACTCCACGGAGGAGCACCACTGAACGCCACAGCAGATCCTTTCTCCCCGCAGCTATAACACTCTACAACTCCTTCCCTTTAAGTATAGACGTACTTGGTTGCATTGCACACCTGTATTTTGCACTGTTACTCTTTAAAGCACATTTTGTATTGTTTTTCATACCTCAATGCTTACATTTTGTATTTTAAAGTATATATTTCTGACTGAGCAGCCTTGCATCGATAATTTCCTTCGATAACTTAAATAAAGTTTGACCTCATCTTACCTTATTGTGGACTGAGAGTGGGAAGGGGACAGGGAGAGGGGAATCATGGTTGGGAAAAGGGGAAGGGAGAGGGGAGGGAGCAGGAAGCACCAGAGCGACGTACTGTAATGATCAATAAACTGACTGGTGTCTCCGGGCTGGGTATGTCTGCACCCATGCCATCCTCCCCTCTCCCCATTCCCTGGCACCACTTCTCAAGACGCTACTCCCAGCATCTTTTGCTCCTGTCACATTTACAAGCTCGCTCTCTGCTCCATGCTGACAACTACAGTACTGAGCAAAAGTCTCAGGCACCTGAGTTATATACTGTATATGTGCCTAAAGCATTTTTAGAGTACTGTAAAAACGCATGTGACAAGTAAAGTTTATCTTTACTCTTTTATGGTCACTGTTACCTAAGTGCTCCCCCACTGACACTTCCACCATGGCTTAAACCTTTGCCTTCTAGTTTTAGAAACCCATTCCATGGGGTAAAGACAATATTCCTCAATGCTCCTCATTATTGTAGGTCCTCCATCAATTTTCTTCCAGTGAGAACAAACCCAATCTCTCCTTCTCATCACAGGGAAAAGCGCTCCCCACCATCCCACCATTGAGCACCTCTACAAGGAGCACTGCCACAAGAAAGCCCCACCACCCAGGCCGTGCTCTCTTCTCGCTGCTGCCATCGGGAAGGAGGTACAGGAGCCTCAGGTCCCACACCACCAGGTTCAGGAACAGTTATTACCCCTCAACTATCAGGCTCCTGAACCTGCGTCGAT
This sequence comes from Mobula birostris, assembly GCF_030028105.1. NCBI lineage: Eukaryota > Metazoa > Chordata > Chondrichthyes > Myliobatiformes > Myliobatidae > Mobula > Mobula birostris. The sequence continues at coordinate 27,602,702 of NC_092398.1, forward strand.
AACCTCACTCACCACAACTCTGAACCGATTCCACAACGTATCAACTCACTTACAAGGACTCGACAACTCATGTCCTCAATATTATTTATTGAACTTTAAAAAAAAAATATTGCAGAGTTTGTCATCGTTTACACCTGGGTTGCTTGTCAGTCCGTGTGTAGTTTTCCATTCATTGTATTGTGTTTCTTTGTTCCACTGTGAATAACTGCAAGAGAATGAACCACAGGGTGACATACACGCACTCTGATAATAAATCTCCTTTGAACTTATAGCCACAGTCCTCTGACCCAGACAACATCCTGGCGACTCTCTCTATGGCTGCCACATCCTTGCTGTGGAGTGGTGGTCGGAACAGTACTCAATACACCAACACAACGCTTCTAATCCTGTCTACTGGCTTGCTCACCTAGCATAGTGGTCAAACTACAAAGAGCCGCAAAAAAAAATTTGACAAGGATGTTGCCAGGAAGAGAGGGCTGAGGTACAGGGAGAGGCTAGGTCTTTACTCTTTGGAATGTAGGAGTGACCTTAATGATTAAAGAGAAACATTACTTGCCACATGGACATCGTAACAGTCTGTGTCGGTGACCAACACAGTATGAGCCCCCAGATGTTGTTGTGCTTCTGGTGCTAACAGCATGCCCACAACTCACAGATCTCTAATTTGGCTCATTTCACAACATCAGATCCAGAACTGCTTTCCCCCTAGTTGGCAAAGCCACATGCTGCTCTCCTAGGCTTTCTACAAATTCCCTCTCTTGGGATGCAGCGCTGATCTGATTTTCCCAACCTACCTGCGCATTGAAATTCCCCATGGTTGTTGTAACGTTCCCTCCTCCCCTTCTGACGTGCCTTTTCTGTCTCCTGTTGTAGCTTATATCCCACATCCTGGCCTGTATACAACTCCCACCAGAGTCTTTTTACCCTTGAAGTTTCTTAACTCTGCCCACAGGGATTCCACATCTTCTGATTCTATGTCACCTCTTTATAACGATATGATTTCATTTTTTCCCCAACAGAGCCACCCCCTTTCTGTCTACCTACCCATCCTTTCATTACAATGTGCATCCTTAAATGTTGAGCTCCCAGTTATAATCTTTCAACCATGACTCATTGATGCCCACATCATACCCGCCAACCAACTGTGCCTCAAGATAATCTACTTTATTCTGTATACTATGTCCATTCAAATATAACATATTCAGTCCTATATACATCACCCTTTCCAATTTTGGATACTGGAGAGTCAAATATAACAGGAACACTTTGCAGGTGGGGCAAAGTCTCTGGGAGCAGAAACGGTGAATATTTCCAGACAGTTGTGGATGAAAAGAACTGAAACTTTAAATCTTGTCTCCTAGTTCCAGTGTTTTCTGTGGTTCAGTTTTAGCACTGCCTCATTGAAGGAAAAGGTTGAATAGGTTAGGAACTGGGGTTGAGGAGGAGATAGAAAAAAGGATCAATCATGACTGAATGGCGGACCAAACTTGATGGGCCAGATAGCCTAATTCTGTTCTATATCTTATCGTCTTAATCTCTAGCCCATAGGAGAATAGAGGGAGATTTGAGAGGTATACAAAATTATGAGGGGTGTATAGATAGGGGTTAACACAAGCAGGGTTTTTTCCACTGAGGTTGGGTGAGAGTAGAACTAGGGGTCATGGGTTAAAGGTGAAACATTTAAGGGGAACGAGGCAGAACTTCTTCATTCAGAGGTTAGTGCAAGTGTGAAATAAGCTGCCAGAAGTGATAGATAGATAGGTAGATACTTTATTGATCTCAAAGGAAATTACAATGTCACAGTAGCATTACAAGTGCACAGATATACAGATAATAGAAGAGAAGCAAGAAAGAATAAAAAAATAAATTACCACAAACAGTCTAACAGGAAGGGGTCATCACTTCCCCAGCTACAGGTTGACTCGTTCTAGAGTTTATTGGCCGAGGGTAAGAATGACCTCATATCGTGCTCTTTGGAGCAGCACAGTTGTCTTCGTCTATTACTGAAAGTGTTCCTCTGTTCAGTCAAGGTGGCATGTAGAAACATTGTCCGGAATTGCCAGGATTTTCTGTAGGGTCTTTTATTCTACCACAGCCTCCAGTGTGTCCAGTTTGACTCCTACAACAGAGCCAGCCTTTCTAGTGTTTATTGTGTTGATGCCATTGTCCCAGCACACCATTGCACTCCAAAGGACCTCGGTCTCCTCAGGAAGTAGAGGTGATTCTGGCCCCTCTTGTACACAGCCTCTGTGTTGGTTCTCCACTCAAATCTGTCCTCCAGGTGCATCCCCAGGTATTTGTAGGTCCTCACCACATCAACATCCAAACCATCAAACAAGGAACAGTGCAGGCGTAGTCTTCCTAAAGTCCATCACCATCTTCTCTGTGTTACTGATGTTGAGCTGCAGATGACTCAGCTTGCAACATTTGACCAAGTCCTCCAACAGGGCCCTGTATTCATCCTCCTGTCCTCCCGTTATACACCCAGCTATTGCTGAGTCGTCAGCGAATTTCTGCAGGTGATGTGACTCAGTGTTGTATCTAAAGTCAGAGGTGTACAGGGTAAACTAGAAGGGAGCCAATGTAGTTCCTTGAGGGACCCCAGTGCTGCTTATAGCCATGTCTGACACAGCTCTGAAGCCACACTAACTGCGATCTGCCAGTCAGGTAGTCCATTATCCAGGATAGAATGGAGGTGGCAACCTGCATTGAATGGAGATTTTCCCCCTGCTGTGAGGGCTGCATGGTATTGAAGGCACTTGAGAAATCAAAAGAATATGGTAGTGCAGGTTTGATTTCAGCATTTTGGAGAGGTTTGGGTAGGTGCATGGATGTGTGGAGCTTGGAGGCCTGTGGTTCAGGTGTAGGCCAATGGGACTAGGCATCAACTAGATGGGCTAAAGTGCCTGTTTCTGGTGTAGTACACTGCGACTCAGGACTGGATTCTGCAAGCTTTGTTCACCCAGGCAAGCCCAGCTGCATCGTGGCTTGGCAGAGCCCTGTAAAGCAGTCAGCAAAATGCCTTACAGTACCAGAGAGCAGCGATCGGGGTTCAATTCCCGCTCCTGCCAGTAACGAATTTGTGTGTTCTCAGTGTGACCATGAGAGTTTCTGCTGGGTGCTCCAGTTTCCTCCCTCATTCCAAAGACGCATGGGTTAGGGTCAGTAAGTTGTGGGCATGCTACATGGGCAACACTTGCACTTCTCCAGACCGTGACATAAATGATAAACTTCATGTTTTGATGTGACAAATAAAAAATCTAATGTAATCTTTAGAAACCAGCCACCCATCCATGCACCCTTGTACACACTTTCTGCTGTTTCAGTAGCAGTGGTTCACACAATATAATATAGGTTAGTGTATGGTAATTGGTGGAAATGTACAGAATTCACAACCTTCGACATTGGGTTGGGGTTCACTGTAAGAGGCTGGTCTGACGTGATGAGGTATTTACGTGAAGGACTGTTACTGTGATTTGTGTTTAGGTTTTGTGTTCAATAAACGAGTTGCTATAGTTTTCTCTGAAACACAAAATGCCTCTACCATTTTATTTGTGAAAACTTACATTGGTGACCTCGATGCTCTAAGGTGATTTGAGTTATTGTACACTCCAGCCAGTGCAGTGCCTTTGAAACTGCTGGAGTTTTGGGAGCAAAATGCCATCACTTGTTTGCATAGCCCTCGCTAATGCACCTGGGAAGGGCTACAGAGGGGCTTGTCCGAGCCCCGGCCAGGCTCACAATGCCAGTTTTAGCGAATTCTGTGCGGGGTGGAGGGGGCTGTGTAGCATAATGCAATGGGTGGAAATGTTAATAATTCACAACCACTGACATTGGCTCGAGGTTCACTTTAAGAGGTTGGTTCGACGTGATAGAAATATTCATGTAAAGGACTTTGTGTTCCGATTTTTGGTGTTCAATAAATGAGTTGCTACCACTGTTTTATTTTGTGAAAACCTACAACAGTACCAGTGACTCAGGTTCAATTTCCAGTATGTTCTCCGCGTGACTGTGTGGGCTCCCTCTCACAGTCCAAAGATGTACCAGTTGGTAGATTTAATTGGTAACAGTCCAGCGATTAGGCCAGGGTTAAATTAGAGATTGCTGGGCAGCACGGCAGAAGGATGTGAGGACACTCTCTATAAATACTATACTGTGCTGAATCTCGAGAAATAAGTAAAAATAATCAAAGACTCCACCCACCTTGGACATCATCTCTTCTTCTCCCTATCGGGCAGAAAATGTCACCAGGTAAGTCTAACAGCATGCGCCACCAGGCTTAAGGGCAACGTTATAAGACAATCGAAAAGTTCCCCAGTACAAGATGGACCCTTGACCTCAAAATTTACCTCATCGTGACCTCTACACCTTGTTCGTCACTCATACATCTCCGCTCCATCCACTCTACGGTTAGCATTGTCTCAACACCAGGTTCCTGAACACCTTTATTTCACAGGACCTCATGTGGGAGAACCATACCTCCTTCATTAACAAAAAGGCTCGACAGAGGACATCCTCCTTGCTGAAATCCCACCTTCCCCAGAACAAACCACGGCCATCAGAGAGAGCATCCTCACATCAGCCGTCTGGCTCGGTAGAGCATCCTCTCACTATAAACAAAACCCAAGGCAAACTGTGAAGTCAAAAGAAAAGGTCACTGCTGCAGCTGAAACCATCACTGCTGGACTTGTCTGTATCCAGGTAAAATAATTGTGGACCCTGCAAGATGCCTTTTCCAAAAGCTCCCCTCTATAAAATGCTACAGGGCTATTAAAACAAAAACCATGCCAGCTTAAAGGTTTCTTCCCCCAGCAGTTAATCTGATCAATTATTCCAGTTAGCGCCCCCCCCCCACTTCCTGCACTGTAAACACTTTAAACCACTTTTTATAATGCTGTTTACATTGGCATTTATGCACATTTTGACATATCTATACTTTAACTCACAACTTGTTTATGTAATTCTTTATAATTGTTGAATTTCGTTGCATGTTGCGCCAACACACCTCAGCAAATTCCTAATATATAATAATATATATATATATATATATAATAAATTCCAGCAGTTTCAAAAGGCAGTGCCTCAAAAAGGAGACACATGTCATTAAGGGCTCCCATGACCCAGAAGATACCCTTTTCTTCAGTGGAGGTACAGCCTGAAGACACACACTCAATGTTTCAGGAACAGTTTCTTTCCCCACCACCGTCAGATTTAGGAATGGACAATGAACCCATTATTTAGAAATACCTCACTATTTTTCTTTTTTGGTGTTCTCTTTTTACTACAAGTTCCTTCCCATACTGATTTGGCACATCGGGCACCAATCTTGCCATCAGTCTATTTTACAAGGCTGAGTTGCTAGCCCAACCCAGCATGAGTAGAACTTGTGCAAAGAGCACGATATCTGATTCTGCACATATGAATAAAGTTGACCATCATTTATTGTCTGCCTGCGTTGCACTTTCTCACTTTGTTCTGCATTCTCTTCCAGGGCCTCCCCCGCCCCCCCCCCCCAACCCCCGGAAAGCCTCAATGCACTGTTGTCATGGAATGGATGGTGATCTAAAACAAAGCCCAAAAAGAATGTACAAAACAGCATCTTGGTACATGACAATTATACACTCAGTGGTCACTTTATTAGGTACAGGCGTGGTCGTCTGCTGCCCCAGCACATCCACTCCAAGGTTCCGATATTTTGTGCATTAAGATGTTCTCCTGCATTACCCCTGTTGTAACAGAAAATCCTACGAAAGTCATGGATACGGGACAGTCCATCACGGGTAAATCCCTCCCCACCATTGAGCACATCTACACAGAGCGCTGTTGCAGGAAAGCAGCATCCATCATCAGGGACCCCCACTCCCCAGGCCAGCTATCTTCTCAATGTTGGCCACCGGAGCACCAGGTTCATGAACAGTTGTTATCCTTCAACCGTCAGGCTCTTGAACTAAAGGGGATGACTTCACTTGCCCCATCCTTGAAATGTTCCCCCACCCTATGGATCACTGTCAAGGACTCTTCATTTCATGCTCTTGATATTTATTGGTTATTTATTTATTATTATTCTTTCTTTTTACACTTGCAGTTTGTAGTCTTTTACACACTGGTCGAACACCCAAGTTGGTGCGGTCTTCCACTGATTCTGACGTGGTTATTATTCTATTGTGGGCACGTGGCCAAGTGGTCAAAGCACTAGACTAGCGACCTGAAGGTCGTGAGTTCGAGCCCCAGCCGAAGGAACGTGTTGCGTCCTTGAGCAAGGCATTTAATCACACATTGCTCTGCGACAACACTGGTGCCAAGCTGTGTGGGTCCTAATGCCCTTCCCTTGGACAACATTGGTGTTGTGGAGAGGGGAGACTTGCTGCATGGGCAACTGCTGGTCTTCCACACAACCTTGCCCAGCCTGCGCCCTGGAGAATGAAGACTTTCCAGGTGCAGATCCATGGTCTCACAAGACTAACGGATGCCGTTCTATTATTCTATGGATTTATTGAGTATGCTCTCAAAAATATGAGTCTCAGGTCTGTATATGGTGACATATATGTACTTTGATAATTAATTTACTTCGAACTTTAAGTTACTGTCACCTTCTTGTCAGCTTGAACCAGTCTGCCCATTCTCCTCTGACCTCTCTCAATAACAAAGTGTTTTCACCCACAGAACTGCTGCTCACTGGATGTTTTTTTTTGCACCATTCTCTGTAAACTCTAACAGACTGTTGTGTGTGAAAGTCCCAGGAGATCAGTAGTTTCTGAGATTCTCAAACCACCCCTTCTGGCACCAAGTATTCCACAGTCAAAGTCACTTAGATCACATTTCTTCCCCATTGTGATATTTGGTCTGAACAACAACTGAACCCCTTGACCATGTCTGCAGACTTTTAGGCATTGAGATGCTGCCACGATTGGCTGATTAGTTTAGTTACATTAACAAGCAGGTGCACAGGTGTACCTAATAAAGTGCCCATTGTGTGCAAACTAATTTACCAACAGAAAAGTCTTCTTTCTTCGCTTCCCCAATGCGGCAGGCTGCTTTGCTTTACCAATGCTGCAGGGCACAAACTGGGCCTCTGCCTAGGTGGACCAACTTTCAGTTAGAAGTTCTTTTTTCCTGTCCATTGCAGCCTTGCTGGATTTTTTCCTGCACACAGCCAGGGCCGGTTGCTTCATGCTACTTGCATTGATGAGCCCACAACAAACAGAAGCCAAAAAAAGGTAACGTCCAGACTGGGTCCAGGCGACAGCAGAGAACAGAACAGTGGTACCTGTGCAAGAGGCAGACTCAATTCTTAACTGGCAGCTGGACCAGCAGATTGGGCTTCAGGGGTGATATTAACACTTCAGGCAACGTTTACAATTAGCCAAAGTGATTCAGGATGGTAGACACTTTCCTGATGATCTCCCTCTCCTCTCCAGGAATGGAGGGGCCACTGCACAGGATCGGAAAAAGCTGGAGAAAGTTGTGAACTCAGCCAGCTCCATTGTGGGCACTAGCCTCCCCACCAGTGAGAATACCTTCAAAGGCTAATGCCTCATGAAACATAGAAACATAGAAAATAAGTGCAGGAGTAGGCCATTCGGCCCTTCGAGCCTGCACCGCCATTTATTATGATCATGGCTGATCATCCAACTCAGAACACCGCCCCAGCCTTCCCTCCATATCCCCTGACCCCCGTAGCCACAAGGGCCATATCTAACTCCCTCTTAAATATAGCCAATGAACTGGCCTCAACTGTTTTCTTGGCAGAGAATTCCACAGATTCACCACTCTCTGTGTGAAGAAGTTTTTCCTAATCTCGGTCCTAAAAGGCTTCCCCTCTATCCTCAAACTGTGGCCCCTCGTTCTGGACTTCCCCAACATCGAGAACAATCTTCCTGCATCTAGCCTGTCCAATCCCTTTAGGATCTTATACGTTTCAATCGGATCCCCCCTCAATCTTCTAAATTCCAACGAGTACAAGCCCAGTTCATCCAGTCTTTCTTCATATGAAAGTCCTGCCATCCCAGGAATCAATCTGGTGAACCTTCTCTGTACTCCCTCTATGGCAAGGATGTATTTCCTCAGATTAGGGGACCAAAACTGCACACAATACTGCAGGTGTGGTCTCACCAAGGCCTTGTACAACTGCAGTAGTACCTCCCTGCTCCTGTACTCGAATCCTCTTGCTATGAATGCCAGCATACCATTCGCCTTTTTCACCACCTGCTGTACCTGCATGCCCACTCTCAATGACTGGTGTATAATGACACCCAGGTCACGTTGCACCTCCCCTTTTCCTAATCGGCCACCAGATAATAATCTGTTTTCCTATTTTTGCCACCAAAGTGGATAACTTCACATTTATCCACATTAAATTGCATCTGCCATGAATTTGCCCACTCACCCAACCTATCCAAGTCACCCTGCATCCTCTTAGCATCCTCCTCACAGCTAACACTGCCACCCAGCTTCGTGTCATCCGCAAACTTGGAGATGCTGCATTTAATTCCCTCATCCAAGTCATTAATATATATTGTAAACAACTGGGGTCCCAGCACTGAGCCTTGTGGTACCCCACTAGTCACCGCCTGCCATTCTGAAAAGGTCCCGTTTATTCCCACTCTTTGCTTCCTGTCTGCTAACCAACTCTCCACCCACACCAATACCTTACCCCCAATACCGTGTGCTTTAAGTTTGCACACTAATCTCCTGTGTGGGACCTTGTCAAAAGCCTTCCGAAAATCCAAATATACCACATCCACTGGTTCTCCCCTATCCACTCTACTAGTTACATCCTCAAAAAATTCTATGAGATTCGTCAGACATGATTTTCCTTTCACAAATCCATGCTGACTTTGTCCGATCATTTCACCGCTTTCCAAATGTGCTGTTATCACATCCTTGATAACTGACTCCAGCAGTTTCCCCACCACCGACGTTAGGCTAACCGGTCTATAATTCCCCGGTTTCTCTCTCCCTCCTTCTTTAAAAAGTGGAGTTACATTAGCCACCCTCCAATCCTCAGGAACTAGTCCAGAATCTAACGAGTTTTGAAAAATTATCACTAATGCATCCACTATTTCTTGGGCTACTTCCTTAAGCACTCTGGGATGCAGACCATCTGGCCCTGGGGATTTATCTGCCTTCAATCCCTTCAATTTACCTAACACCACTTCCCTACTAACATGTATTTCGCTCAGTTCCTCCATTTCACTGGACCCTCTGTCCCCTACTATTTCTGGAAGATTATTTATGTCCTCCTTAGTGAAGACAGAACCAAAGTAATTATTCAATTGGTCTGCCATGTCCTTGCTCCCCATAATCAACTTAATCTCTTCTTTAACCAGCAACGCCACCCCACCTCCCCTTCCTTCATGTCTATCCCTCCTGAATATTGAATATCCCTGAACGTTGAGCTCCCATCCCTGGTCACCCTGGTGCCATGTCTCTGTGATCCCAACTATATCATAATCATTAATAACAATCTGCACTTTCAATTCATCCACCTTATTACGAATGCTCCTTGCATTGACACACAAAGCCTTCAGGCGCTCTTTTACAACTCTCTTAGCCCTTATACAATTATGCTGAAAAGTGGCCCTTTTTAATGCTTGCCCTGGATTTGTTGGCCTGCCGCTTTTACTTTTCTCCATAGTACTTTTTGTTTCTACCCTCACTTTACACCCCTCTGCCTCTCTGCACTGGTTCCCATCCCCCTGTAGTGAACTAACCTCCTCACGCCTAGCCTCTTTAATTTGATTCCCACCCCCAACCATTCTATCCATCATCCAAGAACTCCCACCCAGGACATGCTCTCTTTTCATTGCTACCATCAGCAAGGAGGTACAGAAGTCTGAAGACACACACTCATCATTTTAGGAACAATTTCTTTCCCTCCACCATCAGGTTTCTGAATTGTCCATGAACACTACCCCCAGTATTATGCTCCCTTTTTGCACTCCTTTTGTTTTACGTATATTCCTTTATAGTATGTTACATCTTGCACTGCCGCAAACCAACAAATTTCATGACATTTGAGAGGGTAAAAAGAGAAAGTCCGAGGTGGGTGGGGTCTTCACCAAGGCAGTGAGTAACAAGTCTTCCACCATCGGGGGGAGGCGCAGAAGCCTGGAGACACACACTCAACATTTCCCCCTTCACCAACAGCTTTCTGAAACCATGAAGCCTATGTCACTACTTTATTCTCTTTTCACACTTCTCATTTTTTAGAAAAACTTCGCATTTCTTATTGTAACATGTAGCAATTTTTAAAATATGGTACACTGCATTGCTGCTGCAAAACAACAAATTTTGCGCGTATGTTGTTGATAATAAACAGGATTCTGGTTCTGGGCACCAGGCTGCAGGAAGGATGTTGTTAAGCTGGAGAGGGGGCAGGAAAGCTTCACCAGCATGTGACCAACACTGGAGGGCTTGTGTGATAAGGAAAGACTGGACAGGCAGGGGCTAATACCCTGAAGAAAATTAATCAAATTTGATAACTCTTATTATCAAATTTATATTTAGTAAATTTATTGACAATACATACACATTGAACTTTATAAAAGTTCAAATTTAATATCAAAGTATGTATATGTTACCATATACAATGCAGATTAATTTTCTTTCAGGAATTTACGGGGAAAAAAACAATACAATTTATGAAAAGCTGTGCAGAAACAAAAACTGACAATCATCCTCTGCAAAGGAAGAGAAACTTGGCAAATAAAAATATACTAAGAACATGAGTTAGGGTCACAAGTAAGATGAACTGTCACCGTCTTCCTCCACCAGGGTAGGGGAGCCTAAAGCTAGAAGGGTGTAGGTTTAAGGAAAGGGGGGAAAGATTTAAAAGGGACATGGGATGGGGCAGGGGTTCAGTTTGCTCCACACAATGGGTGGTGGGTATATGGATTGAGCTGCCAGAGGTATCTACAATTGCAACGTTTAAAAGACACCTGGACAGGGGCATTGATAGGAAAAGTTAGAGGGATATGGGCCAAATGGGACACCTGGCTAGCATGGATTATTCAATGGGCAGAAAGCACCCCATTCACCTGAAGTGTTCAGTGGGTAGAAGCACTCCCTGACTTGGTCCTCCAACAACCATCCAAGACCTCGTGAGAAGAACTGCGCCTGGAGCCAAGAAATTCTCCAGGGACATCCGCTGGGTGGGGGTGGCCGGCAAGTCCCCTTGGTGTCACGGTAGCTTTGTGGTTAACCGAATGCTATTATAGCTCTAGCGACCACCGATTCGGTTTCTATTCTTGCTACTGCCTGTAAGGAGTTTGTACATTCTCCCTGTGACTGTGTGGGGTTCCTCCAGGTGCTCTGGTTTCCAAAGATGCATGGGTTGGGGTTACTGAGTTGTGGGCGTGCCACGTTGGTGCTACCACATCCCCTTCAAACCTGTGCCCGCTTCTTTTTGATGCCTCTTCCACGGGGAAAAGATCTCAGTAAGGGCCACATCCTTTAAAAATCCCTTCCTTTCCCCTCCCGTAGAACGTGGAACACAGAAAACGTACAGGCCTCTTGGCCCACCACACTTTACTGAGCTAACCAAGCTGGTAAGTAAATGCCAAAGTACAAGGGGTGATTGATAAGTTCCTGGCCTAAGGTATAAGGAGTCAATTTTAGAAAACCTAGCACATTTATTTTTCCTACATAACGAGAGTGTCTTGGACCTCCAGGTGGTCCACAGCAGGGGTGACTGATAAGTTTGTGGCCTAAGGTAGAAGGAGATGAGTTATACAGATCTTGTTATATGCATGTGCAGTTCAACCCTTTGAGTGAAAATGCAGAAAGCTTGAAGTTTCTCCTCATCTCCTTCTACCTTAGGCCATGAACTTATCAATCACCCCTGCTGTGGACTTTCTGGAGGTCCAAGACGCCGACTCCTACAAAGAAGAGATCTGTATGCTCCACAACAAATGGACTAAGTGTGTAAATGTAGGAAAAATAAATGTGCTAGGTTTTCTAAAATTGACTCCTTCTACCTTAGACCACTAACTTTATCAATCACCCCTCATAAACTAATTCTTCTGCCTTCACCATGTCCATAATCCCCCTATTCTCTGTAAATTCACGTACCTATTTAGAGCCTCTTGAATGCCTCTATCGTTCAAACAGATTGGCGTTAGCTCTGGGTCTAAAGTCTGGTAGTGGGAGCACTGAGGCAGTGAGAAGTGTAGACAGGATCCTCAAAGGGGAGGCTAGCATCCATGATGGACTGGAGCTGTGTCCAAACCAAGCTGTGATCCATCCGGATAGGATGCTTTCTATGACACATTGATAAAAATTGGTAAGAGTTGATGGAGACATGCCAAATTTCCTTAGCCTCCTGAGGTAAGAGAGGTATTAATGATCTTTATTGGCCTTGGTTGAACCAGGACAAGCTACTGGCGATGTTAACAATTAGGAACCTCGAAACTGATGTTTTACAAAATGCTCTCCCTCTCTCTTCCCACTCTGTGCAGGGTTGTCCTACAAAAGGAACATCAGCTGTGGAAATTACATAGAGCGCCATGATTTCACACTCAACTGTCCCATTTTCTAAATTTAAAATATTGAAGTAGGAATTTTTGAACGAATCTACAAAATATTGTGTATCATGTCAAATCAAAAGAAAATTTCCAAAATGTCTACAAATTGCTAAAAATTAAAAACCAAAATTGTGAGGCTGAAGTAGTAATTATTGTGCTAACTTTCCTCAGGTACGACACTGAGCAACCTTACCAACTCAACCAATTTGTTGATCTAGAAAACTGGGTTAGTAAATTCACTGACGACACAAATTTTGGGGGTGTTGTGGATAGTGTGGAGGGCTGTCAGAGGTTACAACAGAACATTGATAAGATGCAAAACTAGTCGGAGAAGTGGCAGATGGAGTTCAACCCAGGTGAGTGTGAGGTGGTTCATTTTGGTAGGTCAAACATGATGGCAGAATATAGCATTAACGGCAAGACTCTTGGCAGTGTAGAAGATCAGAGGGAGGGGATCTTGGGGTCCCAGTCTATAGGACACTCAAAGCTGCTATGCAGCTTGAGTCTGTGGTTAAGGTGGCATATCTTGCCTTGGCCTTTATCAATCGCGGGATTGAGTTTAAGAGCCAAGAGGTAATGTTGCAGCTATATAGCACCCTGGTCACACCCCACTTGGAATACTGTGCTCAATTCCGGTCACCTCACTACAGGAAGGACGTGGAAGCCATAGAAAGGGTGCAGAGGAGATTTACAAGGATGTTGCCTGGATTGGGGCACATGCCTCATGAGAACTCGGTTCACTCGGTTGAACTCGGTTCTCCTTGGAGTGACGGAGGATGAGGTGACCTGATAGAGGTGTACAAGATAATGAGAGGCATTGATTGTGTGGATAGTCAGAGGCTTTTCCCCAGGGCTGAAATGGCTAGCACGAGAGGGCATAGTTTTAAGGTGCTTGTAAGTAGGTACACAGGAGATGTCAGGGGTAAGTTGTTGTTGTTTTGTTATTAATTAATTACACACAGAGTGGTAAGTGCGCGGAATGCGCTGCCGATGGTGGCGGCAGAAATGATAGGGTCTTTTAAGAGACTCCTGGACTGCTACATGGAGCTTAGAAAAAGAGGGCTATGGGAAAGCCTAGGTAGTTCTAAGGTAGGGACATATTCGGCAAAGCTTTGTGGGCCGAAGGGCCTGTATTGGGCTGTATGTTTTCTATGTTTTTATGAACTATCACTCCCCTCTCAGTCAGGTCCAACGGTGCTTTCAACAAGCCAAACCAAAATGAAGACAAAAATGCATTCAAGACAAGTCAGGTAAATGACAATAGAGAAGCACAAATCTGGGGAAGGATACAAGACCATCTCAAAGGCACCAAACATACCTCGGAGCTCAGTGCAGACCATCGTGAAGAAGTAGAAAAAAAAAGAAACCACAGCCTAGTGTCAGGCCACCACTCTAACCTTAGTTGCTGGAGAAGAATGGCACTTGTAAGAGAGGTTACTGTGACAACAGCAGTCACTCTGAGTGAGCTGCAGAAGTTGGTGGCTGTAACTGGAGAAGTTGTTCATAGCTCCACAATCTTGAAGGCCTTGCACAAAAAAGAGTATTTATGGAACAGTGGCATGAAAGAAGCCATGGTCTTAAAAAAAGAAAATATCCTTGCCTGTAAAGACTTTGCAAAGTGTCACTTAGAAGATACTGTTAAGATGCAGAAGAAGGTCTTGTGGTTGGATGAGATTAAAGAGGAACATTTTGGCCTCAACACTAAGTGGTATGATGGAGGTTGCATCATGCTGTGGGATGCTTTTCTGCAACAGGAATGATGGGAAGATGAATGCTGCTAAATACAGAGAGATCTTGGATTAAAAACCTGCTTGTCTCTGCCAGAAAGCTTCAACTGGGTAGGAAGTTCATCCTTCAGTAGGATGACAACTCAAAGCACACTGCCAGAGCAAACATGGAGTGGCTTCAAATGAAGAAAATTGATGTCTTTGAGTGGCCCAGTCAGAGTCCTGACCTTAACCCGACCAAACATCTCTGGCAAGACCTCAAGATTGCTTCCCACCACTACTCCCCCACTAAACTAGCACAGCTTGATCAAGGAGGAATGGGCAAACCTTGCTCTGTCATGATGGGCAAAGCTAATTGAGACGTCTCCAAAAAGACTACTGGCTGTAATAGTTGCAAAAGGTGGTTCAACTATTTTACTGAGCACAAGTGGTGAATACTTTGGAAATGCTGGAATTTGTTTCTGAATTTTTAGCTTTTCATGCTTTACAATTTTTCCTGTTTTTAGGCTCTACTGTGGGGGAGAAAAAAGCATGTGATCCACAAATAAAAATTTACAGTTAAATTGATCAAAATCCCTGATTGTAATACTCATGTATATGAACAAGGATTGGAGGCTGAACACTTTTTCAAGGCATTGAACCTCTGAAAACACAATTCCAATAACACACTGATGTCTGAAGAAGGGAATTTCCTCTGACCAGGTGTAGAAAAGGGCTGAGTAGGTTTACTTGAAGTTGTGGGGCAGGGCAAAGAGGAACGGTCCCTGACATCTCATGCCTTGAATTCAGCCCTTCTCTCAGTTATGGGAGATAACACAACAGCCGCTTCGAGAAGTGGCAGGTGAAGTAATTAAAGAGATCTCCTGTGCCCCATTCAAGTACCAGAGTTTCAAGCTACTGAAAGTTAACATCACCCGCAGATCCAACCACGTAGATACCATGGTCAAGAAAACATACTAGCATGAGAGGGATTGATCGTGTGGATAGTCAGACGCTTTTTCCCAGGGCTGAAATGGCTAGCATGAGAGGGCACAGTTCTAAGGTGCCTGGAAGTAGGTACAGAGGAGATGTCAGGGGTAAGTTTCTGTTGTTATGGTTGTTGTGTTTGTTCATTTGTGTTTTTTTTTACACAGAGAGTGGTGAGTGCGTGGAATTGTCTGCCAGTAACGGTGGTGGAGGAAGCTACAATAGGGTCTTTCGAGAGACTCCTGGATAGGTACATGGAGCTTAGAAAAAATAGAGGGCTATGGGTAACCCTAGGTAATTTCTAAGGTAAGAACATGTTCAGCACAGCTTTGTGGGCCAAAGGGTCTGTATTGTGTTGTAGATTTTTCTATGTTCTATGTTTCTAAGGCCCCCACTTCCTCAGGAGGCTAAGGAAATTTGTCATGCTCCTGTTGACCCTGATTCTTACAGAAAGCGCCTTATCAGGATGCATCATCAGCATCCGGCTCAGTAGGGCAAATGCTCTGCACGTGTCAGCAAGAAACTGCAGAGAGATTTGGACACAGCTCAGCACACCACAGAAACCAGCCTTCCTTCCACAGACTGTTGTCTACATTTCTCACTGCCTCGGTAAAGCAGCTAGACCCCCCCTCACCCTGGATGTTCTTTCTAGCCCCCCACACCCCCCATCGGACAGAAGATATACAGCCCGATAGCATGTAGCACCAGGCTCAAGCACAGCTTCGGCCCTGCTATTGAACAGTTCCCTAGTATGATAAAATAGACTATTCACCTCATCGTCCACCTTGTCACGGCCCCTGCAACTTATTATCCTGTCTGCACATTTTCTCTGTAACTGCCACACTTTACTATGCGTTCTAGTATTACTCTCCCTTTTGTAATGTTGATCTGTATGGAAGGCATGCAAAACCAAGCTTCACTGTACCTCTGCTCATGTGACAATAAGTAACCTATTTACAAATTTAAAAACACCTCAGTACCCCACTGTACAGAATGACCAGACTTAAAAATATTTTTCAAACTAAACCTTTAATGAATCTTCTTTGTATAATTTTTTTCCTTTGTCCAAAGTACTACTGGGCATAACAGAACCCCTTCCCTCCTCTCTCGCTCGCACTCCTGAAGCCATTTCAAGGCAGGCAAAGGACCAGAAGTCGAATGAGATTGTGACTCTAGATGCAACCCATTTCCGATCTCGAAGTCCCTTATTTGCTTCTTGTTCTTAATCAACTTCTCCTTTTTTTTCATTTAAACATTCAAAATGTAGAATTAAGTGAATCAAACCAGCTTTTTATTTACTCCAGAATTTTCCAAAAAATCTAAACGAATAAATATGAAAAAAAAAGCATGAATGTGTCTACCGACTTTATGTCTGCACATATTTTACAACTTAAGCCTTTTCCCTTGCCCTTCTGTTCCCCTCCCTGGTTGCTCAACCCATCTTAATTTTGTTTTATTTTGTTGCTGTTCCCTGTCTGCGTGTTACTGTCCAATTATATGGGGATCCAGTTCAGAAACCACCGCCTTCCCATGATTCGCAAAAATAACCCCCAACCTCTCGCCCGGTCGCCGGTCTGCTGCTGATCGGATTAACGGGGCCACCTGTGGATCAAAACTCCTGTAATATTTATTTACATCCTCAGTATTTGCATGGATTCAGCGGAGAGAAACATAACAAAAAGGAAAAAAGAACAGCGTCGTGAAGAGTGACATTGAAACAAGTGGCCTCGGCAACACTGGAGACAATTTCTCACGTTGAGGAGAAGGTGTTCCTCTTTCATCAATGTACAGGTCAAGACAACACAAGCGCGCACAAACACAAAAGGAGATGCAACCTAACGGGTGGGGCGGAGGAGGAGGAGGTGTTCGGGGAAGTTGAAAAAAAGTTTCCAAAGTCAATATGTTTTTTTTTGTCCCCCCTCTTGTGAAGCTCACTCCAGTAATCCAGTCAGCACATTTGGTGCCTCTCTGTAACGCGAGTTGGTTTCTCTTAAAGCGAGCCTACCAGGACAGTCTGAGGAGAGCAAATTATGCACATTGTACAGTCGCGTTCTTTCTTTTTTTTCCAAAAAAAATCTCCCCTTGTGTACTGCCTGCTCTTCTTCGTTCTCTGTTTGCTCCTTCCTTTCTTCTGGTACAGCTTCAGGCAAGACCAAATCCTTCGGAACACTCTTGTATCGCCAGCAGCAGCATGTGACGAAGCTTCTCATAGCTCTCGTAGGCTGGAAGGTCCAGCTGGTTGAAGCTAGAGGTTAAAAACAAAATTCACGGTCACACCGGGGAGAGAGAGGGACACATATGAGGCACAAGAGATTCAGATTCAGCTTTTTGCATTTATCACCAGTACAGGGCGGTAATAACTTACGGTGTCGGTGGTCACTGTTTGGGTTTCGATTCCCGCTGCCGCCTGTCAGGAGTTTGCCAACCACCAACCCCCCCCCCCCCCCCCCCCACCTCTGTGTGGGTTTCTTCCAGGTGCTCCAGTTTCTTCCCAAATTCCAAAGACATACGGGTCGTAAGATATGGGCATGCTATATTAGCTGCCGTAAGCATAGTGACATTTGTGGACTGCTCCCAGCACAATCCTTGGACTGTGTTGGTCACCGATGTACGACAGAGTCAGGCTTATGAAGTCTGTTGTTTTTCCGCAGCAGCAGAGTGCAATACATAATAATAAAAAAAACTAAAAATGACAGCAGGTAAAAAAAAAAGATTAAATTAAATAAGTACAGCAAAAAAAAATTTAAAAATATTGAGGTGATGTTCATGGGTTCATTGTCCGTTCAGAAGTCTGATGGCGGTGGGGAAGAAGCTGTTCCTGAAACACGCACACACAGGACGACTCCCCGATCACAGACACACACAGAACCATCCTCCATCACTCACACATCCACAGCCCCCTGCCGCATTAGCCCACAACCCTCTGAGCACAGGGTTTTAATCTTCCATCTCTCTTCAATCTCCAACCCTTCCACCTTCCCTGCCCTGCCTTTGTTCCTGCTGACGCGTTCCTTTACCTAAACACAGGAAATTCTGCAGATGCTGGAAATCTTAAGCAACACACACAAAATACTGGAGGAACTCAGCAGGTCAGGACCGAGAGGGTCTTGGTGCAAAATGTTGACTGTTCATTTCCTTCCACAGATGCTGCCTGACATGCTGAGTTCCCCTAAGACTTTGTGGATGCAATATAATCTAAGGATGTGCTGGAGGCAGGCCACAAAGTACAGCAGGGGCCCCCAACCTTTTTTGTGTTCAAGTTCAACAGTGCGTGACAGGGAATGAGGAAAGGTGCAGCTAACTCGTATCATTTCATATTGCCAAATCATTCCTCGCGGCCCGGTACCAGTCCACGGCCCGGTGGTTGGGGCCACTGAAATATAGCATGCCACACGTTCGGGGAGGAAGCATCGTGCCTTATGGGGCAACAATATATTCTTTGCACACGACTGTCATTAAATTAGAAAGAGTGCAACGATTTCTGAGAATGTTGCCATGGCTCCTGAATTTTAGCGTGAGGTTTGGAAGGCAGGAAAGGAGTTTATTTCTAGGAGTGTTAATAGACCAAAGGAATGTGTAAAGTCATTGGAGGGGGGTGGTACGCAGTCTTTCTACCCAGGGAAATGAAATAACAAAGCAGAGGGAATCTCAGGTGAGAGGAGAAAAATTTAAAAGGGACCCAAGGGGGAATTTGTTCACACAGAGGCTGGTGAGTGTAAGGAACAAGCTGTCAGAGGAAGAGGTACACTAACAATACAAACACTTGGACAGGTACATGGATAGGAAGGGCTTAGAGGGTTAAGGGCAACTGGGACTAGCTTAGGGGGTGGGGGAGAGATCTTGGTCAGCATGGACCAATGGGGCCGAAGGGTCTGCTTCCATGCTACCTCACCACTTTTGGTCTCTATTTGCACTAGTTATCTTATTTTTATATATATGTACTTTTTTTTTTCCTTATTGTAATTTCTGTTCTGTTTTTATGCCTTACTCGGTACTGCTGCTGTGTAACAGTAAATTTTAGGGCATGTCAGTGATATTAAACCCAATTCTGACCCTGCACGTTGAGGGAAGAGCGTGGGGACATTGCCTTTAAGGGCACCGAAGCCTCAAGACATCAAGACTTTTGCAAACAAAGCAAATGCAGACATTGCAGTGCCGTACTATTTATTTTAATATTATGGCTTCATGGCTCCGTAAAGTTGTAATAGTTGGGAGGAGGTAACGGAGATAAGCTCCCACTACCTATTAAGTGCTGCCCGTGGCGTGCGTCTCACAGCACCTCTGAAAACAAAACCCAGTGGAACTGTTTCTACTGACAAGAGCAGGGGCAAGTGTGGGTTACTGGTGCCTTAATGCCAGTCGCTTTGGGCAGATAGGGCTCCTCAGTTGTGGTTGGCAGCTCATCTAGGAGAAGGAAAACTTTGATCTCAAACCTCTGCTGCCTTGCAGTTATACCAACTCTTGGGGAGGGCTTCGGGAGTAAACCCAAAGCAAAAAAATTCTGGAGCTGGAGTCCCGAAGGAAAGTCCTACGTTGAGATCAACGTTGACTGGTAACTCTTGCGATGATGTTGTACTGGCCTCTGCCGTTCCTTTGGTTCATCAATTGTGTGGAGAGGGGGAGCTTGCTACATGGACAACAGCTTGCTCTTCATATCATACTACCCTGGCTTGCGTATCTAGACAGCTGGGATGCAACATCCCTGGTCAACCCTGACCGACGGAGGCCACCCTAACCTTACAGTAATCGTCTTTTATGTCTTACTCTGCACTTCTACCACGAAACACAAATTTCAAGGCATACGTCAGTGATAATAAACCTGATTCTGATTAGGCACAGAACAAACTTAAACAGGAACTTTGATTCACTCAGTCCATTGTGCCCATGCCAAAGAAGAAGACGCCAATTGAGCTGATTCTGGCCGACAACCCTCTGCATTTTATCACAGACCTCTCCACTTTTGAGCACAGCTATGCTGAGCACTGCCAAAATAAATCAGCATCTATCATCAAGGCTCTCTTTTCGCTATTGCCATCTCACTCTCGGGGTCAGACACAGAGTGAAGCTCCCTCCACACCGTCCCATCACACACTCCCAGGATTAGACACAGGATGAAGCTCCTTCCACACCGTCCCATTATACACTTCCAGGGTCAGACACAGAGTGAAGCTCCCTCCACGCTGTCCCATCACACAATCCTGGGGTCAGGCAATGCGTGAAACTCCCTTCACACCGTCTCATCACACACTCCCAGGATCAGACACAGGATGAAGCTCCTTCCACACCGTTCCATTACACTCCCTGGGTCAGACACTTCCTCCACACTGGTGAAGTTACAGTGGCTAACTAACACACCGACCCCTCGTTGTTGGGATGAAGGAGGAAACTGGAACCCCCTAGGGGCACGGGGGTAATGTGCAAACTCCACACACACATGCAGGCAGTGCTGTCCCCTAATATCCCTTTAGATAAATAAGCCAAGGTAAACTACAGACACTGTAATTACTCACCAAGTGTGAGCGGAGGGCAGCCTGTCGGTCGAGCGATCGTCCCGGTGAATCTGGAACTTCTGTATCCCGTTCATCCCTTCCAGAGCCGCAAAGCCCTGCAGCGGGACCTTGGATGTGCCAGTGACAAACTGCAGGAACTTGGCACGGTCAGCCTGGTCGAAGGAACGTAGTGCCCGCCAGAACCACTGGATCTGTGGGTGGAAAAAAAACCACAGAGCTGGGTGTGAGACTTCAGCAAGCACCTTGACCAGACTATTAGCTCCGCCACAGACGGTTCCAAGCCTGGCTGCAAGAGGAGGGTCGGGCATGGGGCTAGCAACCTGTAAAAACCCAGAGCTAAAGAAACAACTACACCTGCAGACAACTTGACAGACTGGCCTGGGACAGAGGACTTTGGCAAGCTACAGCCGGTGGCCTATGCCACAGTTGGGATGATGGGTTTAACCAGCTTATTAACTTGGCTCAGCTCCTCCACACCCAGTGACTTGGCACCCATAGCTGTCTGTAGCAATCAATTCCACAGATACACAACACTCTGGCTAAAGAAATTCATCTTTGTTTGCTCTGATCCTAGACTCTGCATGTCACCTGAGCTGGAATGGGCCAACTGCAGCACTGAGCCATGCCCATAGGAGATTCCAGTCAGGGAAAAAAACAAACGACATTCTGAAAAGGTACGCTCTGTGACAGAATGTAGTAAGCAAAAAGTAGTAAGGTGAAAAGTAAAAGTGGGAGGCCGACAAATCCAGGGCAAGCATCAAAAAGGGCCACTTTTCAACATAATTGTATAAGGGCTAAGAGAGTTGTAAAAGCGCACCTGAAGGCTTTGTGTGTCAATGCAAGGAGCAATCGTAACAAGGTGGATGAATTAAAAGTGCAGATTGTTATTAATGAATATGATATAGTTGGGATCACAGAGACATGGCTCCAGGGTGACCAAGGATGGGAGCTCAACATTCAGGGATATTCAATATTCAGGAGGGATAGACATGAAAGAAAAGGAGGTGGGATGGCATTGCTGGTTAGAGAGGAGATTAATGCAATAGAAAGGAAGGACAGAAGCCGGGAAGATGTGGAATCGATATGGGTAGAGCTGCGTAACACTAAGGGGCAGAAAACACTGGTGGGAGTTGTGTACAGGCCACCTAACAGTAGTAGTGAGGTTGGGGATGGTATTAAACAAGAAATTAGAAATGTGTGCAATAAAGGAACTGCAGTTATAATGGGTGACTTCAATCTACATGTAGATTGGGTGAACCAAATTGGTTAGAGTGCTGAGGAAGAGGATTTCGAGGAAGGTATGCGGGATGGTTTTTTGAACCAACCTGTCAAGGAACCAACTAGAGAGCAGGCTATTCTGGACTGGGTTTTGAGCAATGAGGAAAGGTTAATTAGCCATCTTGTCGTGAGAGGCCCCTTGGGTAAGAGTGACCATAACATGGTGGAATTCTTCATTAAGATGGAGAGTGACATAGTTAATTCAGAAACAAAGGTTCTGAACTTAAAGAGGAGTAACTTTGAAGGTGTGAGACGTGAATTAGCTAAGATAGACTGGCAAATGACACTTAAAGGGTTGAAGGTGGATATGCAATGGCAAGCATTTAAAGATCGCATGGATGAACTACAACAATTGTTCATCCCAGTTTGGCAAAAGAATAAACCAGGGAAGGTAGTGCACCCGTGGCTGCAAGGGAAATTAGGGATAGCATCAATTCCAAAGAAAAAGCATACAAATTAGCCAGAAAAAGTGGCTCACCTGAGGACTGGGAGAAATTCAGAGTTCAGCGGAGGAGGACAAAGGGCTTAATTAGGAAGGGGAAAAAAGATTATGAGAGAAAACTGGCAGGGAACATAAAAACTGACTGTAAAAGCTTTTATAGATATGTGAAAAGAAAAAGATTGGTTAAGACAAATGTAGGTCCCCTACAGACAGAAACAGGTGAATTGATTGTGTGGAGCAAGGAGATGGCAGACCAATTGAATAATTACTTTGGTTCTGTCTTCACTAAGGAGGACATAAATAATCTTCCAGAAATAGTAGGGGACAGAGGGTCCAGTGAGATGGAGGAACTGAGGGAAATACATGTTAGTAGGGAAGTGGTGTTAGGTAAATTGAAGGGATTAAAGGCGGATAAATCCCCAGGGCCTGATGGTCTGCATCCCAGAGTGCTTAAGGAAGTAGCCCAAGAAATAGTGGATGCATTAGTGATAATTTTTCAAAACTCTTTAGATTCTGGACTAGTTCCTGAGGATTGGAGGGTGGCTAATGTAACCCCACTTTTTAAAAAAGGAGGGAGAGAGAAACCAGGGAATTATAGACCGGTTAGCCTAACATCGGTGGTGGGGAAACTGCTAGAGTCAGTTATCAAAGATGTGATAACAGCACATTTGGAAAGTGGTGAAATCATCGGACAAAGTCAGCGTGGATTTGTGAAAGGAAAATCATGTCTGACGAATCTCATAGAATTTTTTGAGGATGTAACTAGTAGAGTGGATAGGGGAGAACCAGTGGATGTGGTATATTTGGATTTTCAAAAGGCTTTTGACAAGGTCCCACACAGGAGATTAGTGTGCAAACTTAAAGCACACGGTATTGGGGGTAAGGTATTGATGTGGATAGAGAATTGGTTGGCAGACAGGAAGCAAAGAGTGGGAATAAACGGGACCTTTACAGAATGGCAGGCAGTGACTAGTGGGGTACTGCAAGGCTCAGTGCTGGGACACCAGTTGTTTACAATATATATTAATGACTTGGACGAGGGAATTAAATGCAGCATCTCCAAGTTTGCGGATGACACAAAGCTGGGCGGCAGTGTTAGCTGTGAGGAGGATGCTAAGAGGATGCAGGGTGACTTGGATAGGTTGGGTGACTGAGTGGGCAAATTCATGGCAGATGGAATTTAATGTGGATAAATGTGAGGTTATCCACTTTGGTGGCAAAAACAGGAAAACAGATTATCATCTGAATAGTGGCCGATTAGGAAAAGGGGAGGTGCAACGAGACCTGGGTGTCATTATACACCAGTCATTGAAAGTGGGCATGCAGGTACAGCAGGCGGTGAAAAAGGCGAATGGTATGCTGGCATTTATAGCGAGAGGATTCGAGTACAGGAGCAGGGAGGTACTACTGCAGTTGTACAAGGCCTTGGTGAGACCACACCTGGAGTATTGTGTGCAGTTTTGGTCCCCTAATCTGAGGAAATACATTCTGGCCATAGAGGGAGTACAAAGAAGGTTCACCAGATTGATTCCTGGGATGGCAGGACTTTCATATGATGAAAGACTGGATGAACTAGGCTTATACTCGTTGGAATTTAGAAGATTGAGGGGGGATCTGATTGAAATGTATAAAATCCTAAAGGGATTGGACAGGCTAGATGCAGGAAGATTGTTCCTGATGTTGGAGAAGTCCAGAACGAGGGGTCACAGTTTGAGGATAAAGGGGAAGCCTTTTAGGACCGAGATTAGAAAAAACTTCTTCACACAGAGAGTGGTGAATCTGTGGAATTCTCTGCCACAGGAAACAGATGAGGCCAGTTCATTGGCTATATTTAAGAGGGAGTTAGATATGGCCCTTGTGGCTAAAGGGATCAGGGGGTATGGACGGAAGGCTGGTACAGGGTTCTGAGTTGGATGATCAGCCGTAATCATACTGAATGGCAGTGCAGGCTCGAAGGGCCGAATGGCCTACTCCTGCACCTATTTTCTATGTTTCTAGAACAGTAGGGAACAAGCCTACCACAGTGCCTAGGACCTTTAGATTATTAATACAACCCAGTAAGATGACTCAAGGTAAAATACATCAGTAATGCAAAATGCAGATTAGTCAGCTGACATTCGCCTGGACTCACAGCTTTTCTCCCGGAGGAAGAACAAATTTCCCTTATCATGTCCCGGCCAGTGACAGCACGTTAAATATAGGGGGAAACTCCTACACCACTTAGTTACACATTCCCAGGGTCAGACACAGAGAAGCTCCCTCCACACTGTCCCATTGCATATACTCAGGGTCAGACACAGAGTGAAGCTCCCGATAGACTGTCCCATCACACCCTCCTGAGGTCAGACACAGAGAGAAGCTCCCTCCACACTATCCCATTGCATATACTCAGGGTCAGGCACAGAGTGAAGCTCCCTCCACACAATCCCATCATGTACTCCCGGGTTCAGGCACTGAGTGAAGCTCCCAATAGACTGTCCCATCACAACCTCCTGAGGTCAGACACAGAGTGAGGCCCCCTCCACACCATCCCAGGGTCAGCTCCTTTTACACTGTAACAGTTTACACCCCATGATGAGGAAGTAACAGCTATTGTGTAAAGAGTAAGGGGTGCAGAATGTCATACCTGTATGGAGTTAACCTGGTACTTGTGGTATTCAGTGTTGGCTTTCAAGTCATCGATGTCAATCGTTGGTAGACCAGAAATGAGTAGCTCCAACTCCTGCTCCGTAAAAATTGATATCAATCGCTTGGGGATGATCTCGTAGAAGCCCTCCAGGAAGGCAGCCAGCTGTTTCCGGATAGCACCTGCCACAAAGCGCAAGGAAAAACGAGTTACACCCAGTGGGCACTTTATTAGGCACATCTGCTCACTAATGCAAGTATCTTCTCAGCCAATCATGTAGCATCAACTTAATGCATAAAAGCAGGCAGATATGGTAAAAAGGTTCAGTTGTTGTTCAGACCAACCATGAGAATGGGGAAGCAATGTGATCTAAGTGACTTTGACTGTGGAATGATTGTTTATGCCAGATGGGGTGGTTTGCATAGCACAGAAACTGCTGACCTCCTGGGGTTTTCATGCACAACAGTCTCTAGAGCAGAGGTTCCCAGTCTGGGGTCCACAGACCCCTTGGTTAATAGTAGGGGTTCATGCCATTAAAAAGTTGGGGACCCCTGCTCTAGAGTTTACAGAGCGTGGCCGAACTGGTTCAAGCTGACAGGAAGACAACAGTAACTCATATTTTAGAACACTGCTGAGCAAATGAGAATCTCTGAATGCACGACACGTCAAACCTTGAAGTGGATAGGCAATAGCAGCAGAAGACCACAAACATACAGAGTTACCACTTTATTAGGTACAGGAGGTATCCAATAAAGTGGAGACCTGAGTCATTTTCATAAAACTGACCCTTTGATCCAGCTGGACTTTTTTTTTCAAGAACATAAGATATAGTAGACCACTTCATCCATGAAGCCTGCTTTTACGTTTCAAGATCATGACTTACTGATTTCACTGCAATTTTCCTGCCCCATGTCCTATCATATCCTTTAGTGTTTTGGTGGAAGAATTGAGTGCAGGAGTTGGGATGTAATGCTGAAGTTATATAAGATGTTGGTGAGACCTAATTTGGTGTATTGTGTGCAGTTCTGGTCACCTACCTCCAGGAAAGGTAGCATTCTGGATAACCTCTCACCCCTTCTCTTCACCTCCCTCTGGTTCCTTTCCTCATTCCCTTTCTCTCATGGTCCACCCCCTCTCCTATCAGATTTCTTCTTCAGCCCATTACTTCTTCCAACTATCACCTTGCAACTTCTTACTTTACCATCCCTCCCCCACCAAATCCATCTTCACCCTCATCTGGTCTCACCTATCACTAGTATTGTTTGTACTCCTCCCACCTCCTTAATCTGGCTCCTTTCCCCATCCTTTCCAATCCTGATGAGGGATCTCGGCTTGAAATGACCACTCTTTATTTTCCTAGCACACATGTAGAATATAAAGAAATCACAGCAGTGCCTCTACTTGCTTAGGAGTTTGCGAAGATTTGCACAACATCTAAAACTCGGACAATTTCTATAGATGTGTGCTGGAGAGTATCCTGACTGCTTGCATCACAAGCTGGTATGGAAAAACCAACGGTTTGAATGGAAAATCCTACAAATTGTAGGGGGTACAGCCCATACATCACAGGTAAAGCCCTCCCAATGATTGAGCACATGTACAGAAATGCTGCTGCAAAAAAGCAGCATCCTTAATCAAGGGCCCCCACCACCCAGGGCTTCTCCCTGCTGCCATCAGGAAGGTAGTACAGGTGCCTGCAAGGAAATAAATCTCAGATGGTGACTGTTGTGGACTGAAAGTGAGAAGGGGGCAGGAAGGTTGGTGAACCCTTTGCATTTACCTGGTTTTCTGCATTAATTATTCATTAAATGTGGTCTGATCTTCATCTAAGTCACAATGATAAACACAATCTGTCTAAACTAGTAACACACAAACACTTGTAACCTTCTCATCAATACTGAGTACACCATTTAAACAATGACAGTCTAGGTTGAAAAAGGTATGTGGACTCTGGGGTAATGCCTGTGGGGAAACTGTTCCCTAGCCCTCCAGACCAACCCTGGGTCACTCACCGGTCATCTTCATCTGACAGACCAGATGAACATACTCCTTTTTGTTCTCTTCCGTCACGACAACGTGTGTCCCGTTGGGCTTCAGATCCCGTACCTCACACACACCAAACTCCTGCACCTGTGGGGAAAAGGGACACCTTGTACTTGTATTTCTCCGAAGCAATTCACAAATCAAGCAGAGAGCGAGTAGGAATCCAAGTGCCGAAGAATTGTGAATGCCCAGGTGGGAGATTAAGACATTCCCGCAGGATGAGATGGTGCGATAAGCCCAAATAAGATGCTAAAAGAATTCACAGAGACAGGAGAGTTGAATGGCCCCAGGTGGGATGTTAAAATGTAAATGGAGACAGAATAAAGTTGGATCTTTAGATATTCACTGAGTGGTATAAACTCAGGTGAGAGATTTGAGTATTGACACAGTGAGGAGAGAGAGTGAAGGCATTACATTTTCAGAGTGGGACAAACCCAGGTTGGGTACAAAAATATTTATGGAACGGAATTAAGATGCCAATAGGGATCGAAGATAAGACTCTTAAACAGATCTTTCACATGATAAAGATGAACTCTTAAACTCTCTATGTTATCATGGTCCTTCCAAGGGAACAGATCTTTAACCAGTCAGGTTACTATCTGTATTTTTCAAGCTGATTCTTTGGGGTAGAGTGTTTTACATTCCTGCCATAGCTGGGATAAAAAGTTCCCACCAGACTAGATTTATTAGTGATTGTCTTGTCAACTCAACCAAGAAGCATCCTGAACCTATTCTTTCCATCTCTTAGGATGGGATGATATCAGAGAGGAGGTTCACAAGAATGATCCCAGGGTTACCTTATGAAGAGTGTCTGATGGCTGTGGGCTTGTATTTGCTGGAGTTTACAAAAATGAGGGAGGGTCTCTTTGGAACCCATCGAATATTGAAAGGCTGAGAGATAGTGGATGTGGAGGCAAGGTTTCCCATAGGACCAAAGAGCACAGCCTTAGAATACAAGGATGTCCCTTTAGAATAGAGATGAGAAGGAATTTCTTTAAAGAGTGGTGAATCTGTGGAATTCATTACCACAGACAGCTGAGAAAACCAAGTCATTGGGTATATTTAAAGCAGAATTTGATAAGTTCTTGCAGCACACACAAGTTCTTGATTAGTTAGGCCATCAAAGGTGACAGGTAAACGAAGAGGGGGAAGGACTGGAATCATGAAGTGCTTTGGTATCAGTAGAGTGAAATGCGCTACACCATTCAAAGAGCTAGCAAGGAGAATATTAGGTTCAATAGCTCATTGACATGAATGATTTCTTAGGGGTTGGGAGGGCCAGACTTCTTGCCAGTGGCTGGAGAGGGATGGCAAGCCCCTTGGATGGCCTATTAGCAATACCTCTGTACTGAAGGTGAGCTCATAGCCGAGAGTGGAGACATCATTTTCCAGCAGGTACACCAGCCCTTGATAGAAGTGGTAGTCTTCACTCTCCATGTCTGTATACCTGTCAATGAAAGCAAAGCAGCAAAGTGTTAAAAAGAAAGACTCCCAAGCTGCAGAGATGCCCGTTTATCTGTCCACATACCTGCAGGACGTGGAACAGCATGGGGCTTGGAGTGTGGGCAAGGTGTGCAGCAGACCAGGGAGACTAGAATAGTAGAATAAAGGCCCTTCGGCCCACATTGCTGTGCCAAACCAATTAAATTACTGATCAAATGGGCAACTAAACTAATCCCTTCTACCTACACAATGTCCATATCCTTCCATTTCCCTCACATTCACGTGCCTATCTGAACGTCTGTAATGTTTTGGCCTTTTCCACCATCCCAGGCAGCGCATTCCCAGCACCCACCACTCTCTGTGTAGAAAACAGATGTATCCCTCACATCTCCTTTGAAATTACCCCTCACCTTAAATGCATGCCCCCTGATATTAGACACTTCAATGGGAAACAGATATTCTACCCTACTCAATCTGTGCCTCTATCAGATCTCCCCTGTTTCAGAGACAACAAACCAGGTTTGTCCAGCCTCTTGTTATAGCACATGCCTTCTAATCCAGGCAGCGTCCTGGTACAGCTCTTGTCCAAAGCCTTGATATCCTTCCTATAATGGGGTAACCAGCAGTCAGGAACATAGCTATGTTTATGTACAAGCTGAATCCGACAAGTTATTACATCTATGCAGGGGTTGGCAGCTTTGTCACCACACGTGGCCTCAGTGGTCCTGCTTTATTTCGTTCTCAATCCTTCAAGGATTCTCAGACACCTGCAGTGTATAAAACAGGGGCGACACGGTAGGCATAGCGGACAGTGCAATGTTTTACAGTGCCAGTGATCCGGGTTCAATTCCTGCTGCAGTCTGTAAGGAGTTACTCTCCCTGTGACCACGAGTGCCCACAGTTGGCCAGGGTGGTCAAGACAAAGTGGAGTATGCTTGTCTTCACCGTCTGAGGCAAAAGATGTAGGTGTGGGGAGGTTGTATATTATACTTGTAAAAATCACTGGTTAGGCTGCACTTGGATATTACAGTCTGCCTGCTCCCAACCCATGCAAAAACGGTCGCCCAATGCAATGAAGGATCTCCTTGTCACCCCCGTGTTTCCTGCTTATACAGCATGCCAGGTGAGAGAGAAGGAGAGCGAGGGTACCTGACGGATTTGCCCAAGATGTGCTTGTAGAAGGAACGGGTAAAGTAGCACTCCAGCAGCCGGTTGTCGTAGACCGCCTTGGCCACGATCCGCCCCACGAACTTGAAGTAGCTGAGGTGGTTAGGGTTGCAGTGTGAAGATGGGTTGATGGTGTAGGTGACGCGGTCACCGGGTGATGTGCGAAACAGGGCGTACATGGGGTTGAACATCTCCCGGGAGATAATCATGTACCACTCGCGCAGCAGGCCCCCTGCGTCCTGCCCTTCCTCCCCTTCGAAGACGATGTACCTGGAAAGGCAAAGTCAAAGTCAAATTGATTGTCAAAGTATGTATACAATGAGTATTAAATAAGACTGAGAACAGGAGTTGAAGAGCATTTGAAATTGAGCGTGGGGGTTGTGGAATCAAAGTGAATTCATTATCAGAGTATGTATGTCACCATTTACTATCCTAAGCTTCATTTGTTTGCAGGCATTCACAGTAGAACAAAGAAATACAATAGAATCAATGAAAAACTACACACAAATACAGACAACCAACCAATGTGCAAAAAAGACAAATACAAAACGTTCAGAGTTCATGGGAGTGAAGTTATCCGATGCTGATTCAGAAGCCTGATGGTTAAAGGGTAGTAACTGTTCCTGAACCGACTTGGCCAGAGGGTTTTGATAAACACAAGAGACTGCAGATGCTGGAAATCCAGACCAACAATCATAAAATGCTGGAGGAACTCAGCAGGTCAGGCAGCATCTATGCAGGGATATAAACGGTCAATATTTCAGGCCAAAGCTGAGTCTTGATGAAGGGTCTCAGCCTGAAGCATCGACTGTTTATTTTCCTCTGTAGATGCTGCCTGACCTGCTGAGTTCCACTAACGTTTTGTACATTGCTCTAGGGTTTGTTCTGGTGTGTGATTAGCTGCCGAGGAAAGCTAGAGTTGAGCAGTTCAGATACAGAAGCCCGCCAGGTGACACCAATAGCGTTGAATGCACAAACCATGGATTTCTCCAGCCGCAATAGTGAACGGTGGCATTGACGGGGGTCTGCTGTTGGGGAAAGCTGTGGACTGGATCAGATGTTAATCTGAAACCCAACTTCTCTCTATGGCAAAGGCAGTTCACAAAACTGTGGCTGCTGGATATCTCAGTCTAACCCAGCATCCTATCCGGATGCATCACAGCTTGGTATGGCAATTGTTCTGCCGAGATTGTAACTGCAGAAAGTTGTGGACTGTCACGTAACTAGTCTCCCCCTCGGTGGACTTTGTCCATACTGCCTCCTGTCTAGAGGAAGCAGCCAACATAATCCAGGAGCCTGGTTATTCTTTCTTCTCCTGATAGAAAAGCGTGAGAACATGAAACATAAGACTCAACTTCTACCCCACTGCTGTGAGAGTCTTGAACAGACTTCTGTACAAAATAAAGACGAACTCATGACCTCTCATTTGACCATATCACCGTGCTTACACCTGCTCCTGTCTAGCTGCATTGCACTGTGTGATACTGCATTTTGCTATTGGTTTCTCTTATGTACTACCCGGGAGTACTTGTGTTTGGAATGACCTGCCAGATTGGCAGGCAAAACAAAGCAATTCACTGTTCCTTGGGACATGTGGCAATAATACAACAATGACTGATACTCAGCTGGTCAGGCAGCGTCTACGGAGAAAGAAACACGGAGATAATACTTCCTGAGTTTTCATCAGAAGCAGCTATTAGGAAAGTCATCGAGTCTGTTCTGCCATTCCATCGTGGTTGACTTACCCTCTCAACCCCATTCTCCTGCCTTCCCCAATACCTTTTATGCCTTTACTAACCAAGAACCCATCAACCTCCACTTTTAATATACACAATGACCTGCCTCCATAGTCATCTGTGGCAATGAATTCCAGATTCACCCCCTCAGGCTAAAGAAATTCCTTCTCACCTCTGTTCTAAAGGGATGTCCCTCTACTCTGAGGCTGTGCCCTCTAGTCAGAGACTCCCCCGCTGCTGGAAGCCACCTCTCCACATCCACTCAATCTAGGCCTTTCAATATTCCATCGGTTACAATGAGAATCCCTCTCATTCTGCTAAACTCCAGTTAACCTTTTCATTCTCGGGGCCATTCTCATAAACCTCTTCTGGAGCTTCTCCAAAGACAGCACATCATTTCCTAGAAAGGGGGCCCAAAACTGCTCGAAATGCTCCAAGTGTGGTCTGACCAATGCTTATAAAGCATCAGCATTATACCCTTGCTGTTATATTCTAGTCCTCTGAAAATAAACAGAAAGCTGTAATAGTAGGGGATTTTAACTTTCCACATATTGACTGGGACTCCCACACTGTGAAAGGGTTAGATGGCGTTGAGTTTGTCAAATGTGTTCAGGAAAGTTTTCTAAATCAATATATAGAGGTACCAACGAGAGAGGATGCAATACTTAATCTCCTATTAGGGAACCGGGCAGGTCAAGTGACAGAAGTATGTGTAAGCGAACATTTTGGGTCCAGTGACCTTAATGTCATTAGTTTCAAGTTAATTATGGATAAGGATAGGTCTGATCCTCGAGTTGAGGTTCTAAATTGGAGAAGGGCCAATTTTGAGGAAATGAGAAAGGATCTAGGAAGAGTGGATTGGGATAAGTTGTTATCTGGCAAGGATGTGTTCAGTATGTGGAAGGCATTCAAAGGTGAAATTTTGAGAGTGCAGAGTTTGCATGTTCCTGCCATAATTAAAGGCATAATTAACAGGCATAGGGAACCTTGGTTTTCAAGGGATATTGGTGAATCTAGTTAAGAAAAAGAGAGAGGTGTATAGCAGGTATAGGCAACAAGGAAAAAAATGAGGCATTTGAAGAGTATAGAAAATGTAAGAAAATACTAGAGGAGGAAATCAGGAAGGCAAAAAGACATGAGGTTGCTTTGGCAGATAATGTGAAGGTAAACCCGAAGAGTTTCTGCAAGTACATTAAGACTAAAAGGATAGTAAGGGACAAAATTGGTCCCCTAGAAGATCAAAGTGGTTGTCAATGTGTGGAGCCTCACGAGATGGGGGAGACCTTAAACAAATTTTTTGCATCAGCATCTCAGGAAACTAGCACAGCCTATATGGAAGGAAGGGAAACAAGCAGCAGTGTCATGGAACATATAGATATTAAAGAGGAGGAGGTGCTTGCTGCCTTACAGCAAATAAAGGTAGATAAATCCCCCGGGCCTGACATGATATTTCCTCGGACCTTGAGAGAGACTAGTGTAGAAATTGCAGGGGCTCTGGCAGAAATATTTAAAATGTCCTAAGCCACAGGTATGGTGCTAGAGGACTGGAGGATTCCGTTGTTTAAAAAATGTTCTAAAAGTAAACCAGGTAATTACAGGCCGGTGAGCCTGACATCAGTAGCAGGTAAATTATTGGAAGGTGTTCTGAGAGATCAGATGAACAAGTACTTGGACAGCCAAGGGCTGATCGTCAGCATGGCTTTGTGCATGGTAGATCGTGTTTAACGAACCTTGTAGAGCTTTTTGAGGAGGTTACCAAGAAAGTAGACGAAGGAAAGGCTGTGGATGTTGTCTACATGGACTTCAGTAAGGTCCTTGACAAGGTCCCACATGGAAGGCTAGTTCAGAAGGTTCAGACACTAGGTATCCATGGAGAGGTTGTAAACTGGATTCGAAACTGGCTGTGTGGGAGAAGACAGAGAGTGGCAGTGGATGACTGCTTATCAGACTGGAGGCCTGTGACTAGTGGTGTGCCTCAAGGATCTGTGCTGGGACCATTGTTGTTTGTTGTCTATATCAATGATCTAGATAATAATGTGGTAAATTGGATCAGCAAGTTTGCTGATGACACTAAGATTGGAGGCATTGTGGACAGTGAGGAAGGCTTTCAAAGCCTGCAGAGGGATCTGGACCAACTGGAAAAATGGGCCAGAAAATGGCAGATGGAATTTAAAGCAGACAAGTATGAGGTGTTGCATTTTGGAAGGATAAGTCAAGGTAGGACATACACAGTAAATGGTAGGGCACTGAGGAGTGGAGAGGAACAAAGAGATCTGGGAGTTCAGATACATAATTCCCTGAAAGTGGCGTCACAGGTAGACAGGGTTGTAAAGAAGGCTTTTGGCATCCTGGCATTCATAAATCAAAGTACTGAGTACAGAAGTTGGGATATTATGAGGAGGTTGTATAAGACATTGGTGAGGCCAAATTTGGAGTATTGTGTACAGTTCTGGTCACCTAACTATAGGAAGGCTATCAGTAAGATTGAAAGAGTGCAGAGAAGATTTACTAGGATGTTGCCAGGTCTTCAGGAGTTGAGTTACAGGGAAAGATTGAACAGGTTAGGACTTTATTTATTGGAGCGTAAAAGAATGAGGGGAGATTTGACAGAGGTTTACAAAATTATGAGGGGTATAGACAGAGTAAATGTGAATAGGCTCTTTCCACTTAGATTAGGAGAGATAAATACGAGAGAACATGGCTTTACGGTGAAAGGGAAAAGGTTTAGGGAGAACATTGGGGGAACTTCTTCACTCAGAGAGTGGTGGGAGTGTGGAACAAGCTGCCATTAAGTTTTAAGAATAAATTGGATAGGTACATGGATGGGAGAAGTCTGGAGGGTTATGGACTGGATGCAGGTCAATGGGACTAGCGGAATAATGTTTTGGCACAGATTAGAAGGGCCAAATGGCCTGTTTTCTGTGCTGTAGTGTTCTATGGTTCTAAATGAATGCTAACATTATATGTGGCTTCCTTACCACTGACTCAAGTTTCAAGTTAACCTTCAGGGAAAATCTGCGCCTCTGATTTCTAAATTTGCTCCCCATTTAGGGAAGAGTCGCTCTGGTTCTAATGAATGGTCATCAGCTGGAAACGTGGACTGCTTCTGTCTCCACAGATGCTGCCTGACTTGCTAAGTAATGCCAGAACTTGGTGTTTCTGGGGAAGTTGCCCAGGACAACACTTGCTTCTCAAAGTTTGAGTTTGTCCAATATTTCAACTAGGGCACTATTTCTGAGGAACTGCTGTCAAAAGTGACTATCAGATTTACACCACTGACTATAGCAGCCATACAGAGTTTTCAGGCATACCGATAGTCGATGGAAAATGGAGTTTGCCTTTTGCCACCTCCCTTCCCCCTCAAGTTTGCTAATTTCCATGCCCCACGCCACAAAAGAAGGCCAAGGCTGGAAGGTTGCGTGGGAACCATTCTTACAGCCTGTTCTTCATTTCCTCTGGGGACTTCCGATGTAGCTCTCGGTACGAGTCCTCGAAGACGTGGTCCCTCCTCACGTGGACCGCCAGATCCTCCTTGCGGATCCCCTCGTCCAGGCGCTCCAGCTCCTGACGGAAATACCTAGCCGGAAGAGAAACGGGAGGCAGGTTAGAGTGGGGGGGGGAGGGGGGTAATGGTGTCAGGTGGGGGGAGTCTCCCACCCATGGGTCGGCCCTTACACAGAGGGTTATTCCATTAAGATGCAGGTGGACTGCAAGATGGGGAATTTGACACATGACATAGAACAATCATTCAACATGAATACACACCCTTTGGCCCATCACATGCATGCGCAGCTGCCATTTGCTGTATAAAAAAATCTACTTTTGACATACTTAACCTCAATCACCTTAAAATTATTCCATCTCGTATTTGGCTGGGAAAATGTCCCTGGCTAACCACTTGATCTATGCCTCTTACATTCTGATGAAAGGTTATCAACCTGAAAGTCTGCCTGGCATTTTGAGAACCATCAACTTTTCCACTCTGGTACTCTGGAACAGCAGTCCTCACCTGCCTGCACCAAGTGGGTTTGATGGGCTGACAATGAAACAGGCAGCCGGAAAGTTTCCTGGAAGAGACGTACAAGGTGTAATATCACTGCTGTGGAAAACTTAATGGTCTTGCCGAGTTCCGCTCTCTATGGCTTCTTGCTCTTTGAGCCCTCAGACATCGATCAAAAGTGCAGCAAAAAGCAGAAACTGGTTCCTGCTTGATACTTTCTCTAGGCAAGACAGTATGGAAGGATACTCCTGCTGAATCCATAGGAAAACTTCTGGCCCATCAACTCTCAGAGCAATCCCATTCCTCTCTAATTCCACATGGAAATACTGAGGGACCTAAAATAGCTGCTCAGCCAGGATATCCAGCACATTATCTCTGGAGTACCAACTATGGTTCTGGGAATGTTTAACCAGTGTTGTGGCAGCAACAGAAGGTAGTGTGATGTGGATTTTGCAATGGGAAACAGAATGGATTTGCAAACTGGGTTCAGGGAGTCAGAGACATACTTGCGCTTGACATCGAAGTCAAGTATCCGAATGTAGTCCACGAGAACAGCGAATGGACCGTCTGCCAGGTGAGTGGTGGACTGCCGCAGGATCTGGTTTAGCACAGTTCGATGCGTTTCTGCAGCAAAACACAAAACAAAGCACAGATTAAATCGATGGATCAGTAGGTAGTTCAAATAGAAGGTGAAGTCTCCTCTACACACACCGGAGGTCATAGACAGAGTGAAGCGCCCTCCATACCATTCTATCATACATGCCTGAGACCATGATTGCCCACCTCATACGAAACGGCACATAACAAACTGAGTGGAGCTCCCTCCACATGGTCCCATCACACAATCCAGGGGTAAAAATGCCTCTTTCCTGTCCCATCATACATTCCTAGTGCAGCTACAATAATAATAATTTTAGTTCCATATTCTCATAAAGCTGGAGAAGGAAATATCTGATTTCTAAAGACCCTTTCCAAATATCAAACATTTCCCATTAAATCACATTACAAGAAGCTAACTAACTACTTTTGAGACCTACCTGCAAAGCGGAGGAACTTCTGAGTGTCTGGAGGCAGGTTGGAGGAGATGTGCATAGATGAGGGCTCCCGGGAGAAGAACGGGTCGAGGGAGGAAGGCGTGGCTGGGGTGACCGGGGCAGGGGAAAGGGGCGGTGCCTCGTCCTTGATGTGGGCCAGCTGGCTCTCCCTCGTGTCGCGCACGGGGGGCTTGCTTTCCCTCTCGGTCGCATGGACAAGGAAAAAGGCTTCCACTGCGGGCTGTAGGACTGTGCAGGGAGAGAGAGAGAAAACAAAAAAGGTCATTGTAGTAGAACTAAAACAACTGTATTCATTAACCAACTTTACCCATTCCTTGGGTGGCAGGTGGAAATACATCTCTACCAAAGGAGGTATAAGGCGCCCCTTCCCTTCGCTAGCTACCGCAGGTCACCCTTGGCAAGCTGTAGCGCCTGCTTAGCCCCTCCCCCCGATCAGGATCACACGAAGCCATGGAAGCAGGTGGTGGATGGTCCTATGAGCAGATGATGCATATCGCAAGTCCTGGTTATGTGAACACTGATACCAGGCAGACAATCTCTGAAGAGTATTGATAATGGCTGAGGTCACCCATCTGAGGTCAAACCACTTCTGTAGAAAAAAATTTGCCAAAATCAATCATGGTCATGAAAAAACCATGATTGCCCATGTCATATAATATGGCACATAACAAACGAATGAACCAATTCCTGGACCACAGGCTTCACACAATATAGAAGAAGAATGCTATGCCGACCTTATAACCTCCTCCAAGAAAGATCTAACCGTTCCATCCCACATAGCCCTCCATTTTCCTATCATGCAGCTGCCTGTCTACGAGTCTCTTAAATGTCCCTAACATATCTGCCTCTCCCAACCCTGGCAGTACATTCAACCCACCCACCACTCTAAAAAAAAACCTGACATCCCTCCTATACTTTCCTCCAATCACCTTAAAAGTATGTGCTCTCATTGTCTGAATGGGAAAAAGGACGGCAATAGTTAGTATGAAAAAACATACTATTAAGATGATAAGAGGCTGTTTACTCGATCTGGGTCTTTTATCATCTTATACCTTTATCAAGCCACCTCTTATCCTCCTTTCCAGAGAAAAGTGATAGCTCGCTCAACTTATCCTCCTTTGACACGCTCGCTAAAGCTTCCACATAATGAGGCGACCAAAACTGAACACAATATTCCAAGTGTGGTCTAACCAGAGTTTAATAGAGCTGCAGCATTATGCTTCTTGAACCCAATTCCCCTGACTAATGAAGGCCAGCACGCTACATGCCTTCCTAACCACCCTATCAATTTGGGTGGCAAGTTTTTGTGATCTATGGATGTGGACCCTAAGATCCCTCTGTTCCTCCACACTTCAATCCCAGACACGAGCCCCCTTCCCCTTCCCAAGTGATCCAGCACCATTCCCTGGCTCACCCAAGACAGCGTGCTGGTCGTGCGACTCTTCCAGCTCCTTCAGGCACTCGCCCAGCATGTCCCATAGCTCGTCCAGGCTCAGCTGCTCGCTCAGTAGGGGCAACTCTGGCAGCTTCTCCTCCTCCTCCTTCTTCTCGCCCGCTTGGCTTGCCTCAGAACCTGCTGCACGGACAAACAGAAGGGGCTTCTTGTCAGAAGTGGCACTGAGACAGAGGAGGTTCCTCACTTCAAACCCACCAATTCTGGATTGACTGTCACGTTTTTCAACAACCCTAACCTTACCTCAACAATTGAAAACCATGGACCACCTCTTAGAATCCATAGTCTGCTATTGCTGAGGTTGCTGACCCTTTGATCCATTCAGTCCATGCCAACCAGTGCCCACCAAGCTGGTCCTGTACCCCTCCATGGACCTGTTCAAATGCTTCTTAAACAATACTATTGTGTCTGCTGTTGTGCTTTTAGTATTTCACTAACATTTGAGTAATCCTGTAAATATATTGTTGGATTAAACAATCTGATATAACTATAACATTACGGTTTATATGTATAAATACATATACACATAAACGTACGCATATAAACATATGCATATGTCACCACGCTACCATGCGATACATGTGTGCCTTGCTTACAGTGAACATGAATTTACACACACATTTCCGACTCCTGTGTCTTCCTTTGAATTAGTTTAATGCTTTGAAGTTACAAAAGTTAATGTTTGCTTCAAGCATTTCCTCTGGTAGATTGTTCCACAAACTCACGACTCTCTGCATGAAAAAGTTGCCCCTCACATCCTTTTTAAATCTCTCTCTTTTTGCTCTAAACCTAGGCCCCTAGATCTGGATTTCCCTACCCTGGGGAAAAGACTGTTACCGCTTACCTTATCCATGCGCCTCATTATTTTGAACACTTCCATAAGGTTGCTCCTCACTCTCCTGCATTCCAATGAATGAAGGCTGAGCCTGGACAATCTCTCCTCAGGATTCAGGACCTCTAGACCCTGTAAATCTTTTCTGCATTCTTTCCAGTTTAGCCCCATCTTTCCAAAACAGGGTGACCAAAATACCAAAATTGCGCAAGGTATTCCAACTGCAGCCTCACCAACGACTTATACACGACAGCAGCTACATTTCATTAGGAGTTTGAGGAGATTGGTTATGTCACCAAAGACACTCACAAATTTCTATGGCTGTGCCGTTGAGACCAATCTAACCTGCTGGTATGGTGGTGCACTACCTAGTTAACTATTTTTAAAATATACCTGGTGTAATTCAAAGTTTTTATCCTATTATGCATTGCATTGTACTGCTGCTGCAAAGAGAACAACTTTCACACCATATGCCGGTGACATTAAACCTGATTTTAAACTGCTAAAACATGTCCCAACACCTCTAGTCAATGCCCTGGCTGACAAAAGCCAGTGTGCTAAACAACATTTTCACCATCTTGTCTATCTGTGATGTCACTTTCAAAGAACTATGCTCTTGTTCACTTATGCTTGGACTTTGATCTGATTTTTTTTTTAACACCTGTCTTGCTTTTGCACCACTTCAATGCATAATTTTACACATAATTTACTTGTACAATTTTATCTCTAATTGTAGAGTTCATGTTCTGCCTGTTGTCTGTACCTATGTAACTGTGATGTTGCAGCAATCTTTTCATTATACCTGTACTTCAGCGCCCTCCAAGAGGACCACAAACTTTGTGGTAGGGTTTGGAGGCTTACGAGCCTCAATGACCTTGAGGGCTATGTTGTCTGGAGTCAGGGCCGTGTCAGCTCTTGGTGGGGTCACCCATACCAAACAGGGCAAAGGGTAGAGGTCAAACCAAGAGTGGTCCACTGGTCATCCAGTTTTGGGGGAAACAGCTCAGGGCTAACAACACTGACTGGTAAAACAAAACTGTTATGGAAACAGCAATGATAAATCCTTCTACATCTGAGTGCGATGATATTCCTGAGACTCCACTCAGAAGCTGCATTGCTGGCAGCAGGGAAACCTGAGAGGAAGCTACTGACACGATGAAGGAGGCCCTGAACATTGCCAGAGATGGAGGACCTCCATTACTGCCCTAAATGCCAGCGGTGTAACGAACTGTAGGCCAAGTACCTCATTGTACTTGTGCACACAACAAACTTGACTTACTTGAAAACTCTTTTTCTTTGGGGTTGGGCAATCAAGACCAAGAGGGTAGAGGCTTAAGATGAAAGACCATAAGCCATAGGAGCAGAATTTGGCCATTCAGTCTGCTATGGAGGAGAGAGATTCGAAAGGAGCCTGAGAGGGCATCCTCTACACCCAAAGGGTGGAACAAGCTTCCAGAGGAAGCGGTTGATGTAGATGCACAAAAACGTTTACAGACCCTTGGGCAGATACATGGGTAGGAAAGTTTTAGAGGGATATGGGTTAAATGGGAGGAGTTTCAATGGGAACCTTGGCCTGCACGGACCAGGTAGACTGAAGGGCCTTTTACAGTGCTGTATGAGTGAGACATACACTTTCACAAAGACAGTATCCGACTGCCTCTTTGTAATGATCTGTGGATTTATAGAGAGACAGACAGAGATATACAATGTGGAAACATCACCGTTTGTTCTGGGAATTGCAACGCATCAGAATGCAAGACCTGTATGGACACAGAGGACTACTGCAAACATTGTCAAGGTCTCTCCCCGCCTCCCCCCATAAGTGTTCCAGAATTGTTGAAGACCCTTCGCGCAATCTTTCTGACCTCCTGCAGTGCAAGAACCAGTACTGTAGGGCTAGGAAACAGCTTCCTCCTCCAGGCTGGTAGAGTTCTTAACAGCCTGCTGCCACCCACCTCACACGTACAGCCTATCTGAATGACCTGCCCCACTCCACAACTCAGACACACTTCCATCCTGCACTGGTCACTTCTGTCTATTGCTGCTGTTTCACATATTTATACAACAGCTTGTTTCATTATAACGGTGCCAGTAACGTTATACTGTCTTATGTAAACGTGCACCTCGCACTTTGTCAACCTGTCCATCTCAGGCCGTGCCACTCAGGGATTGTGCTAATACTTTGACACCATGTGTTGGACAGTAACTATATGTTCTGTGTTTTGCAACTTGGCCCCAGAACAATAATATTTTATTTGGCTGTAGCATCACAGTAGTCTAGTGGTTAGCACAGCGCTTTAATAGCTTGGAGTGTCATAGTTTGGTGTTCAATTCTGATATAGTCTGTATGTCCTCCCCGTGGACCGTGTGGGTTTCTTCTGGGTGCCCTGGTTTCCTCCCACAGTCCGAAGACGTATCTGCTGGTAGGTTAATTGGTCATTGTAAACTGCCTCATGATTAGGCTAGGGTTTCAGGAGATTGCTGGCGTGGCACAGCTCGAAGGCCCTCTTCTGTGTGTATATCTCAATAAATAAACATACACATTTATGATTGAATGACACAGCGACGACACCAACTTCTGCTTCTACTGTGACAAGCTCCTTTTTAATTCTCCTCGCATTCTCAACACTCCCCGCAGGTTCTACCCTGACCCTCAGGTAATTTACAATGGTCATTTAGCTCTGCACCTCACAGGCCTGTGGGTGGAAACAAGAGCAGCTATGGGGAGCCCAGAAAGCACAACCAAACTCCACACACACACAGCACTGGAGGTAGGGATTGAAGACGCCACGCCCCAGCAGCCTCAATGACTACAGACCGGTGGCATTGACCTCTCATATCATGAAGACCCTGGACAGACTTGTTCTGGAGCTGCTCCGGCTTATGGTCAGGCCACACTTAGGTCCCCTCCAGTTCGCCTACCAGCCCCGACTAGGAGTTGAGGATGCCATCGTCTACCTGCTGAACCGTGTCTACGCCCATCTGGACAAGCCAGCGAGCACTGTGAGAGTCATGTTTTTTGACTTCTCCAGTGCGTTCAATACCATCCGCCCTGCTCAGCACTGGGGCTCCACAGGGGACTGTCTTGTCTCCCTTCCTCTTCACCATTTGCACCTCGGACTTCAACTACTGCACAGAGTCTTGTCATCTTCAGAAGTTTTTTGATG
The DNA here is from genome assembly GCF_030028105.1 of Mobula birostris. Taxonomy (NCBI): domain Eukaryota; kingdom Metazoa; phylum Chordata; class Chondrichthyes; order Myliobatiformes; family Myliobatidae; genus Mobula; species Mobula birostris. The sequence continues at coordinate 27,644,671 of NC_092398.1, forward strand.
ACTCTGCCATAGTTGGATGCATCAGCAAGGGAGATGAGGTCGAGTACAGAGCTACAGTAGGAAACTTTGTCACATGGTGTGAACAGAATTATCTGCAGCTCAGTGTGGAAAAGACTAAGGAGCTGGTGGTAGACCTGAGGAGAGCTAAGGTACTGGTGACCCCTGTTTCCATCCAGGGGGTCAGGGTGGACATGGTGGAGGACTACAAATACCTGGGGATACAAATCGACAATAAACTGGACTGGTCAAAGAACACTGAGGCTGTCTACAAGAAGGGTCAGAGCCGTCTCTATTTCCTGAGGAGACTGAGGTTCTTTAACATCTGCCGGATGATGCTGAGGATGTTCTACAAGTCCGCGGTGGCCAGTGCTATCATGTTTGTTGTTGTGTGCTGGGGCAGCAGGCTGAGGGTAGCAGACACCAACAGAATCAACAAACTCATTCGTAAGGCCAGTGATGTTGTGGGGATGGAACTGAACTCTCTCACGGTGGTGTCTGAAAAGAGGATGCTGTCCAAGTCACATGCCATCTTGGACAATGTCTCCCATCCACTACATAATGTATGGGTTGGGCACAGGAGTACATTCAGCCAGAGACTCATTCCACCGAGATGCAGCACAGAGCATCGTAGGAAGTCATTCCTGCCTGTGGCCATCAAACTTTACAACTCCTCCCTTGGAGGGTCAGACACCCTGAGCCAATAGGTTGGTCCTGGACTTATTTCATAATTTACTGGCATAATTTACATATTACTATTTAACTATTTATGGTTCTATTACTATTACTTATGGTGCAACTGTAACAAAAAACAATTTCCCCCGGGATCAATAAAGTATGAGTATGACTATGAACCTGAGCCTCCAGCGCTGTGAGGCTGTGGCTTTACCCGCTGTGCCACTGTTATTACCAAGTTCCCACCCCGCCACTTCCCTGCGTTTGGGTAGCAGAGTGGCACAGTGGGTGGAGCTGCACAGACGCTGGTTCGATCCCTGACATTTGACGCTGTGACCCGAGTGCATTCCTCTTCCCCCACCCCCGTGCTCCCATTTCCTTTCACATCCTAACGACACAAAGGGCTTATGGGCTGATTCGCACTGTAAATTGATGCTAGTGTGCAGCGTGAGAGGTGGAAAACCGAATCAGTTTATTATCACAAACACATGTCACGAAATTTCCTATTTTATGGCAGCAGAACAGTGCAAGACATTAAAAAGTATCCTAAGTTACAATAAGAATATATATTTAAAAAAAAGTAGTGCAAAAAGAGAACAAAATGGGGATTGTGTTTATGGACCGTTCAGGAATCTGATGGTGGAGAAGAAGAACCTGTTCCTAAAATACTGAGTGTGTAACTTTGGTCTCCTGTACCTCCTCCCTGATGGTTTTAATGAGAGGGGGGCATGTGGTGAGGGTTTTTAATGATGGATGCTGCCTTCTTGAGGCATTGCCCTTTGAAGATGTCCTCGATGGTGGGGTCTATCCTGTGAGTTGGGGCATCCATACTGGACAGTGATACAACCAATCAGAATACTGTCCAATGTAAATTGGTACAGATCTGCTGCTCTTTGGCAACGTAGCAAATTTCCTCAAACTCCTAATAGCGAGCACCATCCAAGACCTGCCTCTTCTCCTTACTACTATCGGGGAAGAGGTAATAGGAGTCTGAAGACCCACACTGAACTTTAGGAAGAGCTACCTTGAAACTTGGGAGAAAGAGGGCAATCTTATACAAACGTTTAAATAACGAGAGGTGGAGAGCAGGTTTTTCCCCAGGGCAAAGGGAGTCTGAAATTCTGAGTCACAGATTCAGGGTGAGAGGGGAAAGATTAAAAGGGACCCAAGAGGCAGAGGGTTGTAAACTTAACCCTCCCACCACCACAGACATCTTCAAAAGGCAATGCCTCAAAAAGGCAGCATCCATCACCCAGGCACATGCCCTCTTCTCATTGCCACCATCAAGGTGGTGGTACAGGGGCCTGAAGACACACACTTAAAGATTTAGAAACAGCATCTTCCCCTCGCCACCAGATTTCTGAATGATCCAGGAACACTACCTCAGTATTTTTTTCCTTCTCTTTTTACACTAATTTCCTTTTTTTAACAAGATATTACTGATTGAAATTTGCACTATTTTTGTTCCTAATAGTCATTTTACACATTTACACTGGACTACAGCCACAAAATAACAAATTAAGTCAGTGATTGTAAATCTATGGCAGGACCTTTACCAGATACTGCCTGACCCCACTGAGTTCCTCCAACCTCTCTTGTGCATTGCTCTGAATTTCCAGCATCCAGTCCTGTATGTGACTCCATTAAGCTAGCTCTACTGAGAGTTTCGGGGCAAATTCTCTCCCCCCACCCATGGACATCACACTCCTGTTGAGGCAGACCTACCCAACGACAGCGACTCCTGAGCAGCGGGTGACGGCTGATCCACGTCCATGGGAGACTCGTCCCTTCGCGAGGCTCCCTCCGCCGGGTTCGACTCGGACTTTTTGAAGGAGAGAGAGGGAGAGAGAAGGAGAGAGAGAAGAAAGTGAATAATTGAACCATAACTAAGTGGGAGAAAGTGGAAGGGATCAATGACCCACATGGCGAGAGCAAGAGATGCTAGTCTGATCCTAGCTGAGATGCTGATTCTAAGAAAAACTTCTTTCCCTCTGCCATTAAATTTCCAAATGGTCTGTGAACCCATGAACAACTCACTATTTTGCTCCCTCTTTTTGTTTTCTTTTGCAAATATTTTCTTATTGTAATTTATAATTTTTATTTATTGCACTGTACTGCTGTCACAAATTTCATGATGCATGTCAGTGATAATACACCTAATTCTGACTTGGGCAAGGGGGAGAGGAAGGAAGTTCAGGGCAGTTACAACTAAATCTGAAGTAGTCACTCTGATCTGCTCAGGATCATCTGAACTTTCCATCACTTCAGATTATATTCAGCTTCATTTGTCATATGTGTATCAAAACATAGTTTGCAAGGGTGCGTTGGGGACAGCCTGCAAGTGTTGCCACACATTCCGGTGACAACACGGCATGCCTACAATGCAGAGCAACAGAACACAAGCGACAAAACCTCAGCATAACCCTCCCTCCCTCCCATCAGCATAGCAAAGCCAGTCCCTCTCTCCTTCCCTTCCACAGTCCTCTAACTCCAGGAGAAGTTATCTTCATCTCCAGCCTCCACTGGATTTGTGGATTTGCAGACACAGGGACTATGACTTCCCCAGTGGACTCGCAGAGATTCTCAGACCCAGGGCTCAGGCCTTCGGGCCTTGACTTCTTAACTTCTAATTGACCTTCGGGCTTCAATCTACCATTTCGACCCCAGGGCTTGTTGATGAAGTTTGAGTAATTTGCATTCCGGGTTTCGAACTACGGACTTACTGATGATGGGACCCCAAACACAAGGACTCGAACTCCAGACTCACCGAAGTCAGGACCTCAAACACCAAGACTTGAACTCCAGACTCATCAATGATGGGACCCCAAACACCAGACATGCTGACAACAGGACCCTGAACACTAGGTCTCGAACTCCGGACCAGGCAACGTCAGGACCCCAAACACCAGGTCTCAAACTCCAGGCATACCGACGACAGGACCCTGAACACTAGTTATTAAATTCCGGACTCACTAACAACGGGATCTCGAACACTAGGTCTCGAACTCTGGACTCACCAATGATGGAACCCTGAACACCAGAAATGCCGACAACGGGACCCTGAACACTAGGTCTCGAACTCCGGACTCACCAATGACGGGACCCTGAACACTGAATTTTGAATTCCTGATTCGCTGATGATGGGACTGAACATCAGGCCCAGAACTCTGGTCTTACCAATGTGTGTACCTAGGGGGTTATCGACCCTTCTATCTTCTGCCTACATGGAACGCCGATCCTGGAATCCACTGCCAACTCACCGACCGGGGTGGGGGACATAAGTTCTTGTCCTCGCTGGTCTGACGACATCTGACCACAAATGTCATCATCCAACAGAGACATTGCTGGCCTTCATATGTGAAGCGTAGGTCCAGACTCTGGCCTGACAGTTAACTCCTTTTTAAAATTCTAATTGCATTCTTCCTGGTAAAAATGATGTATAATTCGTGCTTTTCTTATAAACAATGCCGCAAGTAATTTTTTCGGCTTGTGCCTATGCGAATGTCTACCTGGCATCTGATAATAAACTTGACATTAGACCTTGTCGAAGGGGCACACTGCTCCCACAATGTCAGGACGAGCCCAGAGTGCGTCCCCTTAAATGTGGCCGGAGCATTGAGCAAAGGGCACTCAGTCTGTTCTCTGCAAGCAAGATGCAATAAGCAAAGGCGGAGAGCAGAGGGTTGGGGGCACGAACCCTGGGAGTCGACCGCCAGGAGACGTCCGAGCAAGGTTAGTGGCCACCATTGGTAACGATGAAAGGAGTTAAACTTAGAGAGGGATTGAAAAAGAGAAGCATGCATAAAGGATACATGGAAGAAAAATTAAACAGAGGTAAAATAAAATCCACAAGTGCCCTGCAAGCGGCACAGGCATCATGCTAACCATGGCTGATTGCTGTTGTCTTCTGGCACGTTGGCCCTCACGTACCATTTGTATGATGGCGTCAGCCTCTGCCTCCAGCTGCCTCACGGCGGCCTGGATGCTGCTCGCAGAGCCCAGTGCCGAGGTCCCTGCAGAGGGGAGGGGACAAAAGAGGGGGGGAGAGAGAGACCGGTCAGAGAATCGCATGCCTCTGAGACAAGCCTTTCAGCCCATTTGCCCACCTACTGTAATTGTGTTAGGAATATGCCTTACCTACAAATCTCTTAATTGCAATGACCATGTAACAGATATCACCCATGGGTAAAACAATTACCTCTCAGTTCCTCTTTCAAACCCTTCTCTCTTAACCTAAACGTCTGCTCCCTTGTTTCTGATACCCCTACCATGGTAGCACGGGAGCAAGTGCAATGCCACTACAGCTCCAGGCTTTTTGGAGTTCAGTTCTAGCGTCGCCTATAAGGAATTTGTATGTTCTCCCCGTGAACCAAAGATGTATCGGTTAGTAGGTTAATTGGTTATTGTATATTGTCCTGTGATTAGATGAGGGTTAAGCAGATGGTTTGCTGACTGGTGCAGTTCTTTAGGCTGGAAGGGCTTGTTCTACTATGTACCTCCAAATAGATAAGCTACACGGAGGAATAGATCAATACACAGATAGACAGATAAGATGGAATTTAAAAAAAAGATTGGCCTTTTCCTAGTACAGACCATTTTCTGCAACAAGAGTTCTGTTGCTTCTGCATATATCCATTAAGCCAATTAAGGTGAAAAATAGAAGAACTTTATTTTTTGCTGTTACCTTTAATCCACGGTATTGTAATGTTTGGCATCAAGATCGGCTGATCATAGAATTGAATGTGCCTCTGCTGGACTTTTCAATTTAATAACTTACTCTTAAGTTGGGCATTTGAAACCTGGGAACAGCATCTCCATGGTTTTGCAGTGATTGCCACCAAGATCAAGATCAGAACAATTCTTAGACGTAAAGGGTCATGGAGCACTGCAGCGCAGAAAAAGGCCCATTGGCCTAGATGGGCCAACCTGTTTCTCTGCCGAGCTGCTTCTCCACGCACAGAACAACAGCTGTTTGTACCCCTCTCATCCATGTACCTTTCCAAAACTTCTCTCAAATGCTGCAACTGATCCACATCCACCACCTCAGCAGAAGAGAGGAAACGATTTCTGCTGATTGTAGCAATGAATGCATGTTCCTATGCTGGACTTTCAAATTCAGTAACATTTTGGGAACTTGCTCGGATGCAAGGGTGCTCATAAGTCAAGTGGATCTCACTGGAATGTTATATTGAAACAATATAATCCTGCTGCTGTTTGCATCTCCTCTAATCTGGTCCTCAAATACCTTACAAAACATTTATTTGAAAAGGGTCGGACAGCTAGAACTCACCAAAATAGACAGCAAAAAGAAATCAGTGGTCATAATGTAACTGAGCAAGCCACCACTTTGAGAAATTGGAAAGGGAAGAGACCTGCACTCCACGGCCACCCATGGGTAACTCGCAAAGGAATGAGATCTCGCTCCGTGTCTGCACAGGTCTCTGGCAAATGCAAGGGTGATAGGCATGTTCCAGACCACCTTGGGCTGGTGGCAGGACATGCATGCAGAATCCCAAACAAAGGGTAGACAAGGCTAGACTAACAAGACGGAGAAAGGACTGGAAAGGGACAGGGATGAAAAGAGGCTGGAGTGAAGTGGAGGTTGTGGACTGGTTGGGGTAATTTTCTTAGGGGGAGGCCAGTGGGGAGGAGGTGAGAGATGGTGCTATGAACATCAATACTAGAGCCCTCTAGCCCCTCCTCAACAGCCCTGACAATCGCACTGTGTTCCTAACATGCTCCCTTACTGGTTCTGGCAAGTGTACCACGGCAGTCAGTAGGCAAGTGCAATGGTAGCAAAGACAAGACCAACACCAGTGACGTAGAGGGTGGAGTCACTGTCTCTCAGCACCAGTGGCACGGATTTGGTCCGAGCCTCCAGCTCTGCGTGTGAGTGAGTGTGCGAATGCATGTGGAGAGAGAGAGAGAGAGAGCACATATTGACTCCATGCCCCTCATCATTTTATACACCTCTATAAGATTACTCCTCGGTCTCCTTAGCTCCAAACAAAAAGTCCCAACCTGCTCACCCTTTCCCCAAAACTTAGCGTTGGCAACATCCTTGCACTCCTTCCAGGATAACTTCTTTCCTGCAGCAGGTGACCATAAGTGAGCACAATATCTGAACTGCAGCATCACCAACGTCTTGTAAAACTGTTGTGGTCTACTGGAGAACCTAAATCTGCCTACCTCATCTCCGCGTGCATTCAATAAGCCATCCCCTACGGCTCCCTTGGTACAGGATTTCAAAGAAGTAGTACCCTCTAATGATTCCAACCCCTTCCAGCTTTCAGATTCCATGAACGAGAGAGAGAGATCTACTTCGTAAAGGCTCAGCAGAGACAGATCAACACACAAGGCACTGGAGGAACCAAGGGGAATAAGCAGCCAACATTCTGGGCTGAGACCCTCCATCAGGACTGAAAAGGAATGGGGAAGACGACAGAATAAGGTGGGGGGTGGATGGAAGAGGAGTACATGGTGGGAGATGAGAAGAATGGTGGGTGGGTGGGGAGGGAGGTGAAGTGAGAAGCTGAAAGACGAGAGGTGCAGAAGGGCTGAAGGAGGAATTTGATAGGAGAGGAGAATGGGCCATGGGAGAAAGGGAAGGAGGAAGGGGGAAACCAGAGGGAGGTGATGGGCAGGGGAGAAAAGGGGAAAGGTGAGAGGGGAGCCAAAATGAGGAATGGGAAAAAAAGAGAAGGGTTGGGGGCACAATTACCAGAAGCTAAAGAGATTAATACTCGTGCTATCAGGTTGGAGCTACCCAGATGGAATACGATGTGTTGTTGCTCTAACCTGAGAGTGGCCTTATAGTGGTAGTAGAAGTGGCTATGGACCAAATGTCAGAATGGGAATGGAAAGCAGAATTAAAATGGGTGGCCACTGGGAACTCCCATCTGTAATGGTAGATGGAGCGAAGCTGTTCGATGAAGCACTCTCCCTACCCACCCAGTCCATGACAGGGTCTTGGTCTCAGCACAGACAGGGCAGAGGCTCGGAGGGAACCTGGCAACTGATCCCTGAGGGCGGGTGGACCCACCACCCTGTCGCTCATACCTAGTCTTCCCGTCTGTTTGGCCTTCTTGTGTGCCCGGCGGGTGGCATCTCTCAGCTGAATGATGACTTGCAGGATGCGGAGGAAGAACTTCTGCGTGGAGGTCTTGGACGTCAACATCGACATGGAGGGCAGCTGGAGCTCCCGGCCGCCCAGTGGGCGCTTGTGGGAGGCCACGATGACCACGTTCTCCGCAGTGTCAAACCTGGGGTAGGGGAAGAAAACCAGGCGGATTCAAAACCGGCTGAAGCTCGTCCCTTCCTTCAGTGTGAATTGCTCCCCTGCGCGTAGGGTGAGGGGAAGGACCTGGGGGGGCTGGTGGAGCTGTTGGGAATGCAGGTTGGGCGTAAATAGGTGCCAGATAGTCCGAGTGAATTTGATGCCTTAAAACTTCCTCCTTGCTGGTTCTGTAGCTGTAGGAAGGAGCCGTTGACATACTACGTGCCGACTACCCCAAGGAGAAAGGGACCACCACCCCCACTCTCCCCTGAGGGCGGGGAGTACAAGGAAGGAGGAGGACAGGGCAGCTCGTATTCCACCGCCTGGCGAATGCCACCAGCATGGAGATGCTGCCTCACTGGAGACCTGGGTTCAATCCTGACCTCTGATGCTGCCTGTGCGTGGTTTGCACGCTCTCCCTGTAATCGTGTGGGTAAAACCTGTAGAAGGCTCCCGTGAATGACTACATGATTCTCAAGAGTCAAAGCTCCCTCAATTTTTCTCAGTATGTTTAGTTGGAGCCATCCACCACCAAAGCAAAGGATGTGGGGGGTACAGTGCTGAAGGGACTCAGCAGGGTGAGGGAGCACCTGACATTTTGGATTGAAACTCCACGTCAGGAGGGTAGATCATCATCATCATCATCATCATGTATGACGTAGACAATCACTGTCTTATCGACAGAAGTGGTTTCCCATTGCCTTCCTCTGGGCAGTGCCTTTACAAGACAGGCAACCCCAGCCATTATCAATACACTCCAGAGATTCAGAGGAGGGTAGGCAGGCAGTTTTAAGAGGAGAGGGAGGAGTGGTTAGACAAGGGTCAGCGGGTGATTGGTGGACAGAGGAGGATGATGGACAAATGGAGCCAGCGTAGACATGGAGATGGGCGGCTGGCGTGACGCTAACAGCGCCAGTTATCGGGATTCAATTCCCACCACTGTCTATAAAGTGCCCTGCATGTTCTTTCTGTGACTGAGGTCGAAGGCCTGTCTGAGTGAGGGAGTGGGAAAGGGTCTTGTTTTACTGTTGTTGGTTTTGGTAGATCTACTGAACATTGTGGGGTGACACTTGCAGGCTGCCCTTAGCACACTCTCAGGTTGTGTTGTTTGGTAACACAAACAACTCATGTCACTGTCTCCTTCCATGTACATGTGATTAATAGATAAATCCCAATCATTAATTTGTCTGGACTCAAGCAGCAGCTGGCAGGAAAAGCTTTACCTGATCTTCACCCATGGGTGTCTTTAACAGGCGGTGGCTCTGTGAGGTAGGAGCCAGCTCCCACGCAGGGGGGGGGGGGGGTCAACCCGATGGCAAGCCCTTACCTGCTCTGCATCTTGCCTTTCAGCTTGGTGAGCTGGGGGTGCTCGTCTGGTGTGCCTTCAGGCGACTGGTTGTCCGACTGCGCCCTCCTCTCCTGGTCCAGGTTGTATTCCCGCAGCTCGGCCAATAAAGTACCTAGGCACAAGGGATGCAAGATCGCAGCGTTAGACAACTTGGTCCGATCCAGTTCCAACTTTACAAAAAGTGAAGGTTGCAATATTAATGGGAATATTAAAATTTAATTGAAAGGAAAAAATTGCAGTGTCATCTGTAACTTTTGACAAACCACTACAGGTGCACAGTATTCTGACTGGATGCTTCACAGCCTGGTATAGAAACACCAATGCTCAAGAACAGAAAAGCTTAAAAATGTAGTGGATCACAGGAAAAGCCCTCCCCAGCATTGAGCACATCTGCAAGGAGCACTGCCACAAGAAAGCAGCAGCCATCAAGGACCCCGCCACCATCCAGATCATGCTCTCTTCTCGATGCTGCCACCAGGAAGGTGGTACAGGAGTCTTATTGCTCACATGACCAGGTTCTTGAATCAGTGTGGATAAATTTGCTCACCTCAACTCTGAACAGATTCCACAACTTACAGACTCACTTTCACATGTTCTCAGTGTTAATCACAAACAAAAGAAACTCTACCGATGCTGTGAGTGTTTATCAGTGTTAATTATTTACTATTACTATTTTTCTTGTACATATTTGCATGGAACATCCTCTTTTGCACATTGATTGTCAGTCATTGTGTGTTTTTCATTTCTTTGTTCTACTGTGAATGCTTGCAGGAAAACGAATGTCAGGGTAGTCTATAGTGACTTTGGTAATAAATTTACTTTGAACCTTTTTTTAAAGTGGGATGAAATGTACAGACCTTTCAAGTGGCAGCCCACTGGGTCACAAGCCACCCTCAAACTCTGGACAACTCCAAGGAAATAAACCCAGAAGAAAACTTCTCAGCACTTGAAAACATCAGGTAGTCTCAAATGAACTAGTGATCCGTTATTCAAGTTGTTTCAAAGCCCCTTTTGGAGATCAACCTGAATCTAAAGTTAAGCCAATTTAAGAATCAAAGCACTGGGTGCTGGAGTTGAGATGTTATTCTGATGTTCTATGAGACAGTGCTGGTCAGCGACCTGAAGAAAAGATATCAGTAATACTGAAAGAGTAGAGAGAAAATTTACAAAAATGTTGCTGGGACTTGACGCGAGTTATAGGTAAGGTTGAATAGCTTAGGACTTTAACTCCCTGGAACGTAGCAGAGTGAGGGGAAAATTGACAGAGGTATACTAAATAATAAGGTACAAATGCAAGATAAATGCAAATTAAGTTTGGGTGAGACTGGAACTGGAGGTGAAAAGTGTGATCTTTCAGCAGATTATCACATGCAACTTAACCTGATACAGAGGGCAGAACAGAGGTGTACAACCGATGCTCCACAGCTCCAGAGCTCCAGAGACCCGGGTTCAATCCTGAGCTGGGGTGTGAGTGTATATGCATCTTAACCAATGACCTCGAGATCTAGTTTCACCCAACTTCAGTGGCAAAAAACCCTATCTATATCCCTCCCAATTTTGTATACTTCTATCAAATCTCCTCTTATTCTCCTAAACTCCAGGGCATAAACTGTTAGCCTATTCAATCTTTCTCTGTAACTTAGGTCTTCAAGTTCCGGCAACATCTTATGTGGGAACTGTAGTCTAAATTACTTAGTGAACTTAGCTATAACAATGAGAACTTTTAAGCATAAATTTGCTATTGAGTGTGCAGACAAGGCCTTCTACTCATGCCAAGCATCAAGCACCTGTTTATTCTCATCTCATTTCATTCTCCCTACAAACCCCCAAGAGTTTACTCATCACCCATGTACCAACGGCCAATTAATCTACCAGCCCCACATGCCTCTGGGACATGGAAGTACTGGAGGAAACCCACATGGGGATCACAGGGAGAATGTGCAGACACACACGGATCAGACCCGGGTTTCCAGAGCTGTGAAGCAGCGTATCTACCCTCTGCATCACAAGTGGGGAGGATTAAATAAACTGGGAAAAGAAGCAAATACTCAAAGGCAATTCGATTCTGAGAGTGGACAGCCAGACACTTTTCTCGAGGGTGGAATGGCTGTTATGAGAGGGCATCATTTTAAGGTGATTGGAGGAAAATATTGGGTGGGGGTGTGTGGGAATGTCAGAGGCAAGTTGTTTTTTTTTTCCTAACACAGAGTGGCGGATGTGTGGAACGCCCTGCCAGGGTTGATGGTAGAGGCAGATACATTGGGGCATTTAAAAGGCTCGCAGAAAGCCACTTGGACAAAATAAAAATGGAGGAGGGAAGAGTTAGATTGATCTCAGAGCAGGTTATAAGGTTGAAGGGCTTGTACTGTCCTGTGTTCTGTTTTCTACTTTGCTGGGCATGGGAGGCGTTGTGCATGTACTCCCTTGCTGACTAGCGTGTAGAAGAGAGGTAGGTACCTATCTGCTGACACAGTGTATATCCCAGCTGACGAGCTCCACTCAACAGCAGCTTTAGGACAGTGTCCCGGGTCCCTGGCTCCCCTCTGGACAGCTGAAGCAGAATGTTCGCCGCGTCCTCCAGACCCTCTTCTGAACACGAGTGGGAGGTCAACACCTGTCACACAGCACAGAGGGAGAGTCATAGATGGGAGATACAAATGGTTTACATATCAACCAGCCCGGACACATCAACAACATGCCCATCAGGAGCCAGAGTGAAGTCAGCAACGAGGTCCCCGGGGAGGGAGGAACTGACAGACTGATTCCTTTTGAGCAGGGGACGGGTTAAAGTGAACAGAAACGAGAGGGGAGGATGAGAATTGATCGCTGGACATTTGACAAAGAGAACACAAAAGATTTATAAAATTAGCTTTGTGTGTCTCATCAGAACATACAGTGAAATGCGTCATTTGCTTCAACAACCAAGACAGGCTGAGGATGTGCTGGGGAGCAGTGCACAAGTGTCGCCACACTTCCTGGCCAACAGAGCATTCCCACGGCTCACTAACCCTAATCCTAAGACCTTAGACGTCTAGCCCATTACACAAATGAACCTCCCCTCCACTGGCTCTGTCTGCACTTCCTGCTGCTTCGGGAAATCAGCCAACATTATTAAGGAGCTCACTCACCCCGGACATATTCTCTCAGTCTCCCTCCTGTCAGGCAGAAGAGAATAAAAACCTGCGAGATGCAACACCAGGTTCAAGTTCAGCTTCTATCCCACTGTTATCAGACCTCTTGCATATTAAAAGGTGAATCCTTCACCTATCAGTTCATCAGGCCCCTCACATCTTATTGTCCACCTGTACTGCATTTTCTCTGTACCTACAATACTACATTCTGCATTGTGTTTTTTCCCCTTGGTATAGCTCCATGTACTTAGATGTGGAATGATCTGTCTGGGTGCCAAGGAAATAACCAAGCTCACAGACAGTTTTTAACCCTATCATCAAAGACTTAAACACACCTCTCATAGGTTCAAGATAATCTCAGTCTCCTAGTTGACCTCACTCAGGCCCTTACACTTTCTATGTTACTGTAACACTATATGATGTAGCCTATATATATTTTATAAAGGGATTAGCTTTATTTGTCACACACACATCAAAATGACCAACACAGCCTGAAGTTTACGCTGGGGGCAGCCCGCAAATGTTGCCATGCTTACGGTGCCAACACAGCATGCCCACAACTTACTCAACCTAACCGGAACGTCTTTGGAACGTGGAGTACCCGGAGGAAACTCACGTGTTCAAGGGGAGAAACGCAAGTTCCTTACAGATAGCGGCAGGAATTGAACCAGGAAGGGGCACTGGATGCTCAGGAGGAGTTCATGCACTTCAAGTGTACACCGAGTGACCACTTGTACTCCTGTACAGCCGCTCATTAATGCAAATATCTAATCAGCCAACCATGTGGCAGCAACCCAATGCATCAAAGCATCCAGACATGTTCAGGAGCTTCAGTTGTTGTTCAGACCAAACATCAGAATATGGAAGAAATGTGATCTAAGTGACTTTAACCACGGAATGATTATTGGTGCCAGATGGAGTGGTTTGAGTAACATATACTGAGTGGCAGTCCTGTGGGTGAAAACACTTTGTTAATGAGAGAGGTTACAGGAGAATGACCAGACTGGTTCAAGCTGACAGGAAGGCGACAGTATCTCAAATAACCACACGTTACAACGTGGTGTGCGGAAGAGCTGGGTTCAACTCCTGTATGTAATAAAGTGGCCAATGAGTACAAGGCAGAAATGAAAAGCTCAGCAAGTGATGAAGCTTGTTTAGTGGCAGCCAAGGGTTACAATGAAGCTAGAGGTCACATTACCTCCACAGAGAGTTGCAGCTGTTTCTCCGTCAGGCCAGAATTCTGCACCTTGCTGTCGTTGACACTCACCGTCCCTTCTGACGGGGCCTTTGCTGGAGATTTTGTGGCTTTTGGAGTTGCTGCAAAGAATGAAAGTGAGGTTAGTTTGATGAGCAGGAGGCACAAAATGAAGCTCCTCAGTTACCCATCTGTCTAGAGGTCATGGCCCTTTATCCCAATTTCCAGGCCAGCTGATATGGAAGATGTCATAGGAAGAGTTGAATGCACTAAAATTAATTTATCTAGAGATACAGCACAGCAATAGGCCCTTGGAATTGGAGCTACACGCACAAAATACTGAAGGAACTCAGGTCAGCGGCATTTATGGAAGGGAAATACACAATTAATGTTTTGCAGTTGAGACCCTTCATCAGAACTGGAAAGAAAGACGGCAGAAGCCAGAATAAGGTGGTGGAGTCATGGAAGGGATACAAGCTGGCAGGTGATAGGTGAGACCAGGTGAGGGGGAAAATACAGTAGGTGAGTGGGGGAAAGAGGGAATGAAGTGAAAAGCTAGGAGGTGATAGGTGGAACAAGTAAAGGGCTGAAGGAGGAATCTGATAGGACAGGACAGTGAACCATGGGAGGAAGGGAATGAGGAGGGAAACCGGAAGGAGGTAATGGGCGGGGAAGAAGGGGTGAGACAATCACCAGAATGAGGAATGTAAAAAGAGGAGAGCGGGGGAGGTACTACCAGAAGTTAGAGAAATTAATGCTCACACTCATGTTGGTGGCTACGCTGACGGAAAATGAGGAGTTGCTCCTCCAACACAACCTCGGTGTAGAGGAAGCCATGGACAGATACGACGGAATGGAAACGGGAAGTAAAATTGAAATAGGTGGTCACCAGGAGATTCTGCTTACTGCAGTGGATGTCGGGGGAAATTTAAGAGATTAAAAATCGCTACAGGTGAAATGCAGACCTTAAAAACCTACAAGCACAGGACTGCTCTCCAGAATATTCTCCACCTGAGCTCTCTGATGTGATGTACTAGCTGACAGAACTCTGCATTGGATAAGTAGCTCCCAGATCTGTCAACTATTTCGCCCCCACCTACAAACAGATACACTTCATGCCTTGAACATCTCCACAGTATGACAGAACTTCAGGCCAGCTCCAGAAACCTCTCCCTCCTGGTAAGAACAGGGCACAGGCTACAGCTAGACGGCATAGCCTGAGGGCAAGGGCAACATTCAGAAGTTTAGGGAATTATAAGGAAAGGCTGAATATGTTAGGACTTCATTCCTGGGAAATTTAATGGTGATATAAAAATGGATGAAATGTACTGAGGAGGAGGAGAAGATGGCGGTGCAATGGCAGCGCGCGTGGCCTCTCCAGTGAATGATATCTGTAATCTGTCAAGGAGGGGACCGTGCATAATTCTGATTTGATGGAGACGGACGTGAGAGTAAGGAGGAACATCTGGAAAACTTCTGAAATGCCCGCTTCGCTGTCGCTGCTACTGTGTGGTAACTGGAATCTCCGAAGCAGAAGGCCCCGAATCCTCGGCTTTGCTTGTTTCAGCGGCCGGGGCTAGGTCGAAGACGCTCGGGAGGCTGTATTGGAGGGGCTGGTCAGAGGCTCAAAGTTTTCTGACGGACGGACTCAGTGTCAGCTGTGGTCGGCTGCTTCCAAGGCACTGGCAAGTTGACGGTGCCTGGAGGTTTATGGCAGGGAGTTTCTCCTTTTTGCAGCCGCTATCTGGGACTCGGGAGTCGATCGATGCGGGGACTTTGAGACTTTTTTTTTTACCATGCCCATGGTTTGTTCTTCATCAAATTATGGTATTGCTTTGCACTGCTGTAACTATATGTTATAATTATGTAGTTCTGTCAGTGTTAGTCTTTGGTTTGTCCTGTTTTCTGTGATACCACTCTGGAGAAACACTGTATCATTTCTTAATGCATGTATGCATTTCTAAATGACAATAAAAGAGGACTGAGTGTTCTCATAATCTAACAGGGTAAATGCAAGAAGGCTCTTTCTACTGACGGTGGGTGAGACGAGAACTAAAGGTCATAGGTTGAGGGTGAAGGGTGAAATATTGAAGGGGAATCTGATGGGGAACGTCTTCACTGAGAGGCTAGTGCAAGTGTGGAATATGCCCCAGTGGAATTGGTGGACGTGGATTTGATTTCAACACTTAAAAGTAGCTTGGATAAGCACAGGGATGGGCGAGGTCCGGAGGCCTATGGGACTAGGCAGAATTAAAGTTCAGCAAGGACTGAATGGGTTGAATGGCCTGTTTCTGCGCTGTAAAGGCATGAGCTTGACCACTTACAGGTGAGGGAACCGGCCAGGGTGACCTCAGCTGCGGCGCCATGGTTGGCCGCCACCTCGGCCGCCTTGTCTGGCAGGGCGATGGAGATGAGCGAGAGGAGTCTCAGCAGCTTCTCGGTCAGCAGCGAGCTACGGCGGATGACGGGATGCGAGAGCATGTTCATCAGCTGGCCCAGGGGCGACGACTCCAGGCTGCCTTGGCTGCTCTCCCCTTCGCTGGTGGACGCTGGCGTGGCCTTGACCGACGTCTTGCCCTTACGGCTGACGTTCATGTTGTCGAGCTTGACAAGCAAGTCCCAAAAGTCCGTGGAAATGCCTGCGTTGGTACCACCAGTGCTGCCCCCTCCTCCTCCTCCTCCACCTCCACCTGCCGGTTGGCCGAGGCACGGGCTGGTCACAGGCTGCTTGCTCAGCTTCTCCTTGTCCGTTTCGATACTCGTCTCTTTGGCCTTCTGCTGCGTGAAGTGGCTTGGGAACACCTGGAACAAAATGATCGAATAGTCAGTGAGAAATAGTCAAATTTATTATTGCCATGTCTCCACTCCACCCTCCACCACCTTCTTCTCCAGTCCCGATGAAGGGCATCGGCCAGAAATGTCAATTGTTTCTTCCTTCCCACAGATGTTGCCTGACCTGCAGAGTTACTCCAGCATTGTGTGCGTTACTGTGATAAAAATGTATTTTGCAATTCCACCTGCAAGGAGAGAATTAAATCTTCTAAACAGAAGAGGTTCTGCAGTAGCACACACATAATGCTGGAGAAATCCAGCAGGTCAGGCAGCATTTATAGAGAGAAATGAAGATCTGAAGTTTTGGCTTGAGACTCTTCACCAGGAATTAAATCTTCTAAAAGTGACATTTAATTGCCCCTTTGTACGTGAAAAAGTTTGGACAGTAACGTAACTTCAGGAATGGACTTCTATATCTGCTCATCTTGGCTGGGAGAGAAATTATAGATTTGTCTCATACTGCTCTGTGTGCATTATATCATTTTCCTTCCCTTTCCCCAGCCTACTATGTTTGGGCTTAAGAAATTGACAAGCTGTAAGGACAACTTGGCCGCTTAATGACAGTGGAAATCGTGTTTTACCGCATTTTTAAATTGTGTCCTGGCCGAAAGATCACAATAGATCTAAGAACTGGTGGATACAATCCAGTTCATCTTAGGAAAAGCCCACCCCACCATTGAGCATATCTACAATGAGCACTGTCACAAGAAAGCAGCATCCATCAAGGAACCCCACCAGCCAGGCCATGATCTCTTCTCGCTGCTGCCATCGAGGAGGAGATACAGGAGCCTTCAGAGCCACACCATCAGGTTCAGGAGCAGTTACTACCCTTCAACCATCAGGCTCCTGAACCGGTGTGGATAACTTCACTCACCCACGCATTCCATAACCTACAGACTTACCTTCAAGGACTCTACAACACAAGAGTCTCAGAATTATTTATTTAATATTATGCTCTGTTTATATTTGCGCATTGGTTGTTAGTTTTTGTGTGTAGTTTTGCATCAACTCTATTGTATTTCGTTGTTCTACTGTAAATGCCTGCAAGAAAATGAATCTCAGGGTTGTTTATGGTGACATATTCGTATGTGATTTGATAATAAATTTACTTTGATCATTGAGATAAGAGGGTACCACCTGGCAGCATGGAAAAGTACTGGGATAAGAGGCTTTAAGGGTATAAAAAAGGGGCGGGGGCAACTCTCACATTAGGTTGGAGTTAATGACTTAAGGAGCAGACTTACAGGGAGGGTGAGAGGGAACATCTGCAGTGGCTGTGTGGATCAGTTCACTGACTGGGTGATGAGTATTCTTTGTGTTCTATCCTGCAGCTTTTTAAAAGTAGTTAGCAAGTAGCTTCTACATAATTCTAACAGTTTTGTTAACCCTTAATGCCCGTACAGTGTCCCCGTGGCTAGTGAGTACACCTTGGAAAAGAACAAGGAAGGAACTTTAGACTTTTGTTACAGTGGCATAGGTGGGTGGAGGGGTGGAGATTTGTCTCTACCAAAGGAGGTGTAAGGTGCTCCTTCCCTCTGCTAACCTGTAGGTCACCTTTGGATAAGATGTAGCACCTGCTTAGCCCCCGATCAGGGTCATGTGAAGCCACGGGAGCAGGTGGTGGATGGTCGTATGAACAGCCGGTACAGATCACATTCCTGGTTGTGTGACCACTGACGCCAGGCAGACAATCTCTGAAGAGTATTGATAATGGCTGGGCACCTGTCTTGTAAACACACTGCGCAGAAAGCGGCAAACCACTTCTGTACAAAATTTGTCAGAACAATCTTGAGCATGGATAGACCATGACCACCCAAGTCATATGATAGGGCACATAGCGGTTCAGAAGGGTGGGGGGGGGGGCGGAGAAACAACAGGTGCAGGGTCTCAACCCAAAGTGCAAACAATTCCTTTTCCTCACCTCCCCACAGATGCTGCTCAGAAACAGATTCTGGAAATCTGTAACAACGTACAGTAAATACCAGAGAAACTCAGCAGGTCAGGCAGTTGACATTTTGGCTTGACTTGAAAGGAAGTCAAGATAAAGAGGAGGAGGGAGGGGGAGGAGTCCAAACTCGCAGGTGTTAGGTGAGAAATTGCAGACAGCTTGGTGACTCTTAGCCATGACTGCTCCAAAGCCCCCACAGTCTGTGCTTTCCTGAAACAAGCCCCCACTGATTGAAAACACGAGGAAATCTGCAGATGCTGGAAATTCAAGCAACACACATCAAAGTTGCAGGTGAATGCAGCAGGCCAGGCAGCATCTCTAGGAAGAGGTACAGACGACGTTTCGGGCCGAGACCCTTCGTCAGGACTGATTGAAGCCTTCCACAGCGATTCCAAACCCTTACGCCTCCACCTGCTGACCCTCCCACTCTGGTGCTCACCTTTGCCAGCTGTATCAGGGTGTCGAGCACGTGGCGGCAGACCACAGGAGCAGCCTGTGGGTGGATGTGAACGGTCGATCCGCAGCCGACGTGCCTCTCTGAGTGCTTGCGGCCGCCTGAACGCTGGATCTGGAAGATGTTGGTGCGGCAGCCCAGGGCAGCGTCCATGGAGACAGACAGCCAGGACAGCTGGCTGGTGGTCTTGGCTTCCATCTTGTGCAGGAGGTCGAGGGGCCGGGGCTCATGGGCAGCCGAACCGGCTCCGGCCTTGGCTGCTCGCTTTCCCTTCTCGTCGGTGTGCCGAGGAGTCTCAACGCAGAGCTCACTCTCACTGCTGCGCTGCAGGATGGAGAGGAGGCTGCGGATGACCCAGCCCCTCGTCTGCGCGTGGTAGCACAGGTTCCGCAGCACCCGGTGCAGCCGGCTGGTGTTCAGCTTTGGCTCGTCGACAAACAGCAGCACAAGCAGGCAGGACAGGGCCTCGTGGTCGAGCAGGAGGCGGCCCCGCAGTCGCAGCAGGCTCTCCACGTTACTGCTACTCGACGCTCTGCGGTGGGGGTTGGGGAGGGGTGGGGGAGAGAGAGGATGGCAAGAGAGTGGGGACAGGGGAGGAGGAGTGGGGGGAGAGAAGACAACGTCAATGCAAAGACTGAGGAGGCAGCTTCATAACATTACAACAACCACGTAAGGACTTTGTGCCCTGTGGCCCTTCTGCCTACACCCTCCTCTTCTCAAATTAAAAATCAAGTCAGATCTTCAAGTCTTCTCTAGCATTCTCTCAGGTCAGGCTGAGCCCAGTTCCACAGTTGCATTCCTGTCCAAAACCTGAATTGCTGCTAGCCTTGTATGAACTGGGGAGAGACTATTCAAGTGCCTTTCAGGAGTTAACAGTTTGATATGGCTCTGTCCCCTTTGTAAAGCAGGTTCCAACTCACCAAGCTTGTTCAATCAACTCAGCAATTGCAGTCTGCCTTAGAACCTGCATCAGGAAAACTGGCAGGCCGTATGCTGAGAAAATGTCCCACCCCTTCATCACCAGATGAAGCCCCTTTTAACCCTATCCCTCTCTGCATTGAATGAAAAGGAACGTCTCTGGCATAAAGCTGAAGTTCCACGTCACTGGCACTGACAAAATCTCAGCTGCACCAGCCGTCACAGCACTGCCTGATCACCAGAGGGCCAGCAGCAGAATTAGGGACAGGGAGGGGGGCGGGTAGAAGCTGGGCTGATGGAACAATGACAGTGGCATTGGGGTAGCGTGGGGAGGGGAGGAAGAGGAGGAGAGGGAAGGGGGCAGACAGGGTGGATGGAGGAGAGGTGGAGAAGGGGCACAGAATGGGCAGCAGTGGGGTTGGGGGCAGAGGGAGAAAGGTGGGCGGGTGGGAGGAGTGATGGCGAAATGCTGGGCCTTCTGAGGAGCAGAGGCAATGCTGCACCCCTTGAAGAGGGGTGAGTGGCACCAGGGTGCAGAGAGGCTGGTGGTGGGAGTGGGGGGTGGAAGAGGGTAGAACGTCAGGGTTAGCAGGCCAGGCTGAGTGGGAAGAAGCTGAGACCGGGGGGGGGTAATTCAAGCGTATGCCTGTCGGACTGTAACATTCAGCTGGACTGTTCAAGCTGTTACTATGCCACCCAGCTCCTTTTGACCCCTGCCTCCATCCACCCCATCCCCCTCACTGTCTGTACTCTGTACATAGGACCGCAACAAGTGAGATTGAAGACCCACTCCCAGGCAAAACCCTTGCCTTGTGCTGGGACCAGAGCCTCGTTCCGAATCCCCGATGCTCGCCTGGCGCCGTGCTATTCTGTTGCGCTCGGTGTACCTGTTGTGCGTGCCACTCCCCCACTGGAACGTTCCGCTCCTCTGCACGGCCAGGCGCGTGTACTGCACCCCTCTGTTTCCGCCCAAGCGACCGGTGAAGCCTATGGCAATAAGAGGCCAGCAGGTCAGGGATCTTCGCCTACCTCAGCGCGAGTTTCTGGCCGGAGTCTCAAGGAAGGGACGGTGTGTGAGGTGCTGAGGAGGGTGGGACTGGGTTGGCGTAGGGACTGCATCGTAGCACCCTCAGAGGGCTGGCTTGTTTGGTATCAGGGTGAAGGCAGTATTCACCACATTGGGCCTTCATCAGTCAGCGTGTTTGGGGACATTACGTTACGTTATATAACTCGCTGTTGAGGCCGCACTTGGGAGTACTGTTTATGGTTTTGGGCACCTGTTGCAGGAAATCGTTGTCAAGCTGGAGAGGGTGCAGACGAGATTTACAAGGACAAGAGGGCCTGATTTCTAGGGTGAGCTGGATCTTTATTTCTTGAAGCACAGAATGAGGGGAGACTTCACACAAATTTATAAAAACATGAGGGGTATGAATAAGGTGGACAGTTACAGTCTTTTCTCTCAGGGTTGGGGAGCCCAAAACTAGAGGGGATAGATACAAGATTTACAAGGGACTTCTTTATGGAGAGTAGTATGTGGAACGAGCTGCCAAATGAAGTGGTTGAAGCAGGTACAATTGTAATACTTAAGAGGCATTTGGATAGTTTATGAAAGGGAGAGTTATGGACTGAACGTGGGCAAATGAGGATGCTGTGATTAGCAATGACCAGATGGGCTGAAGGGCCTTTCCTGTGATGAATTATTCTCCTACTCTATCACAGCCAGGGTGGATTCAGCTTAAGGATTACCGAAAAATCAAAACTACAAGAATGATTCCGGGAAAGAATGGCTTATTTTATGAGGAGTGAGTGACAGCTCTGAGTAGTACTCGCTGAAATTCAGAAGAATGGGGAATGGTGAGAAGAAGAATCTCATTGAAACTAATTGAATACAGGAAGGCCTAGATATTGGATAGAGAGGATGTTTTCAATAGTGAGGGAGTCTAGGACCAGAGGGCACAACCTTAGAATAGTGGGACGTCCATTTAGAACAGGGATGAGGAGGGATATTTTTAGCCAGAGGGCAGTGATCTGTGCAATTTGTTGTCACCAGCAGCTATGAAAGCCAAATCATTGAGTATTATTTAAGGCAGAGATTGATAGGTTCTTGATTAGTCAGGGTTGCGGGGAGAATAGGGTTGAGAGGGAAATGGATCAGCTGTGATCAACTGGTGGAGCAGACTCGATGGACTAATGGCCTAATTCTGCTGTTATCTTGAGAAATGCTGTTGACATGATGAGAAGTTGGAAGGACCTTTCATGGCTCTGTGGACACTTGGTTTGGATAAATAGATCTCTTTATGCTAAAGAGGTCCCAAGCTTTATCTCCCTTGAGGGGGAGAACTGACTGTCAACAAGTGGGGTGGTAGGAGGACTAAGCAAATGGAGGGAGTCTCTCCCACCTTAGAGGTTTTACCTTCCCTCAGTGACATTATACACATCCACTCCTTCAGTCCAACACTGCGTGTGTGTGGCCATCTGTGTTTGTCTGCCTGCTAGGTTCATTGCGTACAGTCAATTATCTGTACTTTCTTTGCGTGGTCAGTTCTGGAAGGGGTACAGGTTAGAGTTAAGAGCAGTGTAGGGATAAATGGTATCATTGGGACACATACACACACAAATACTGGAGGAACTCAACAAATCAGGCAGATTACCCTCTGCATAGACACTGGCGGTCTTACTGGCTTACTCCAGCTGTGTGCGAGAGACCATGCATGTTTGTGTGTGTTGCTTAAGACTTGCAGCATCTGCAGAATCGCTTGTGCATATCACTATAGGATCTGTGTAAACAGATGATGTTCTCCCACATCTCAAAAACATGTAGGTCATCTGGGTAGCAGATTATTGCCTCTCGTATGTGCACAACTGGCACTTCCCGGGCAAGACATCGATGCCAACACTGGGAGAACCGCTTACAGGGAAAATCAGGCGAAATGAATGGAATCGCTCAGAGATTGCACAGACACGATGGTCTGAATGGCCCCAACAAGCAGCCAACACGGTAGCACAGTGGCTAGCATAACTCTATTACAGCAGGAGCGACCTGGGTTCAAGCCCTCTCACTGTCTATAAGGAGTTGGCAGGTTCTCCCCGTGACCACGTGGGTTTTCTCTGGGTGCTCTGGTTTCCTCCCACATCCCAAACGCGTAATGCCTGGTAAGTTAATTGGTCCTATGGGTGTAACTGGGTTGCATGTTGTGTTGGACCGGAAGAGCTTGTTCCTGTGCTGTACCTCTGGATAAAGCTAAGTTCACAAGAAAGTTCTCGGTCCTGACAGCTGTGAACAAGCAGAACAGTTCAGCAAGTGGGAGTAGCCAATACCAGTGAATTTGTGATAAGAGATTCTACCCTCAGGTCAGTCTAGTATGGGGTGAAAACGTGAATTGTGGCCACAGGACCCCAGATACAGGAAAGGGCTGCGATGTGAGTGGGGTGCTGTGACACAAGGAGGGGGCGATCTGTGACAGGACACTCTGAGATGCGAGCGGGGAGGGGTACTTGTGTTCTGTAGGGTGGCAGAGGACGGGGGAGTGTGTAGATCTGTGACACGAGGAAGGGCTGTAGTGTGAGCAAGGATACCTGTGCTCCGTAGGATGGCAGACAGCGCCGAAGAGCTGCTATGGCTGAACAGGCGCTCGTGCATCAGTTGCCTTTGCCGGGCTTCCTGCTCCCGGCGCAGTGCCTGGGCCTCGGCCGCAATGTCGGGTGGCATCACCGCCAGCACGCTGTCCTCCATATCCTCCAGCACGCTCCGCCGCAGGTCAGAAGGCAGGGTCTGGATGAAGGTTACCGGGTCCATAGGGGTGTCGGGGTTGGCCGCCTGCGCGAGCTCCCTCCGCTGCTGCTCCACCCTCTGCTGCGCCAGGACCTACCAACATACATACATACACACACACACACACACACACACACACACACACACACAGAGAGTCATCAGACCTTGGCCAGATCACCACTGTTCAATCAGAATTGGAATTGCGCTTATTATCACTGATGTATGTCGTGAAATTTGTTGTTTTGAGGCAACAGTACAGTGCAAGACGTAAAGAATATTGTAAGTTGGAAGGACCTTTCACATCAGTTAGCATAACGCAATTATAATGCCAGCCACTCGGTTCAATTCACACTGCTGTACCGTTGTTCTCCCATGACTGCTTGAGTTTCTCCAGGTGCTCTGGTTTTCCTCCACACCCAAATATGTACGGTTAGTGGGTTAATTGGTCACATGGGTGTAACTGGGCGACCCGGGCTCATTGGGTCAGAAGGGCCTGTAACTGTGATGTAACTCTAAATGAATATGTAATGAAATTGGTTGCTTTGTAGCAGCAATACAGTGCAACACAAAAAAATTATTGAAAGTTGGAAGGAGCTTTCATGTTGAAGAATGCTCTGCGGTCACTTTGGGCAAATGGAGGGCCCCGGAGATGTAGCTACTTCAATGGGGGAGCAGAACAAGGGGATGGTGGAAGGGCAGAGAAGATAGAGGGAGCACCTCCTAACTCAGTGCTTTGCCTTTCAGTGACCATGTTATACACGCCACCCCTGCTGCCTTGCAGCTCCAGTGACCCAGATTCAATCTTGAACTCTGCTCTGCGCATGGGTGTGTGTGTGTGCATGCGTGTGTGTGTTCTTCCCTTTGGCTACAACTATTTTTCAACACAATAGTGCTGGAAAAAAGTAAATAGAACTAGAAGTTTATGACCTAGTTGGTGGGAAGGGGGGTGCTGTGATGTGGAACAGGCTGCCAGTGGAGGTGGTGCATGAAGGGTTGTTTTTACATTTGGTAAGACTGGATAGCTACATGGATGAGAAGTATGGAGGCCTCTGGTGTAGATGTGGGTTGTTGGGACTAGGTAGAAGACCAGGTTGCATGGACTGGATGGCATGAAGGGCTTGTTTCTGTGCTATAGGACTATGTCTCTGAAAAGAGGAACAGCAAGGTAGTGTTCATGGGTTCAGAAATCTGATGGCGGGGGCCGGCTGGTGGCGCAATGACATTGGCGCCAGACCCGGGAGCGGAGGTTCTTCGGTTCGAAACCAGTCGGGTCCGTTCCCGAGTGCGCTTTCCACCCGTGCCGGGTTGGGTGTCGAGATTGCCACCTGACCTCGTAAGATAAAGGGAAATACTGCGAAAATGTCTGAGAGAGGAGTGGCGCGCCACACGGTCTCTCTCTCGTTCCGCGCCTTGTAAAAAGGCGTGAAAAAGACATCATCATGGACACACCCACACGCCAAAGGAAAAGAGAAATCTGATGGCGGAGGGAAAAAAGCTGTTTCTAAAAGATTGCACGTGCACCCTCGGACTCTTGCGTCTCTTCGCTGATGGTAGTAATGAGGGAAGACAATGAATATCGCCTCCTTGAGGCAGCATTTTAGAAAATGTCCTCGATGGTGGGGAGGGCTGTGCCCAGGCTGAAGCCAGCTGAGTGCACAGCTTTCTGGTTGCCACACCGCAAAGGGGAAGTGAACCCCACAGAAAGATGAACAGACGGGCTGTGCCATCTCTTTAGAAGAAAAGCAACTGAAGGGTGAGCAAACAGGTCTTTAAATATTAGGGAGGGCTTGGAGAGATTGGACACAAGAGCGAGTGCGTAGGATTGAAAAGAGGTTCAGCCACCTCAACACCATTGAGAACAGTTTCAAGAGATGATGCCTTTAAAAGTTGTCATCTGTCATTAAGGTACATCCAGCTCGTGCCTTCTGGTTACTATCAGGGAGAAGATAGAAAAATTTGAAGACCAACACTCAGTGACTCAGGAACAGCTTGTATCTCTCCACCATTAGATTTCTTATGGGTTCATGGACATATCCATCTCACTATTTTTGTAATGTACAGTAATTTTACTGTTCTCCATTGTACTGCTGCTGTAAGACAACAAATTTCACAAGACTGATTCTGAGGTGAGCACAGCACTTTTCCTCACTACCGTACGGAATGGACAAATGCCCCTCTCCACCGTGGTCATGTTGATGGGACTCTCCCCACTGAGCCCCGATATAAACAAGGAAAAAGTGCTGAAAGCAGATGGCTGTTAACGCAGCCCAGTCCACCATTAAAAGCAGGCCCCCTCCCACTTCCAGCTGCCAACATAATCAAAGACCCATCTTTTCACCTCTCCCATCGAGTAGACAACATAAAACACCATAAGTGCACATGCCACCAGACATAAAGAACAGCTTCGACCCTACTGTTATCAGACTCTTGAACAGACCTCGCATACGCTAACAGATGAACTCTGCCAGTCAAGTTCATCGTGGCCCTCGCACTTTGCCAGCCCGCACTGCACTTTCTCTGTAACTGCAACAAGATACTCTGCAACACACACAAAATACTGGAGGAACTCAGCATTTACGGAACAACATCTATAGAAAAAAAAGTACGGTCAACATTTTGGCCAGAAACATCGACTATACTTTTATCCCCCATAGGTGCTGCCTGGCCTGCTGAGTTCCTCCAGAATTGTGTGTGTGTTGCTCAGATTTCCAGCATCTGCAGATTTTCTCGTTTGTGACAAGGTACTCTGTATCCTATTTACCTTCTTACTACCTTGATGTACTTACAGTATGTCTGGACTTATCTGTCTGAATGGCGTGTAGACAAAAGACGTTGTATCTTGGTACATGTGACTATTATAGAATAGTACAGGAACAGGCTTTTCAGCCCACACTGTTGTGCCTAACTAATAAGACTAATAATTAAATGCCTAACTGATCTCCTAAGCCAGATCCCTCCATTCCATGAACGTCCATGTGCCTATCTAAGAACCTCCTGAACATGTGTATCCTATCTAGGTCCACCACCATCCCTAGCAGTACGTGACAGGCACCCATCACCTTCTGCATAAGAAAACTTGTTCTGCACACCTCCTTTAAACTCTCCTTCTCTGGGATTAGACATTCTTGCTCTGGTGGAAAGATACTGAACGTCTACTCTATCCATACCTCTCATGTCACATATGATCAGGTCTGCCCTAAGGCTCTGGTGTTGCAGAAAAAAAAAACAACCTAGACATAATATGCTGACGGAACTCAGCAGGACAGGCAGCTTCAATGGAGAGGAATGAACAGTCGACGATTCAGGCCGAGACCCTTCATCAGGACTCGGCCTGAAGCATTGATAGTTTATTCCCCTCCACCGATGTGGTCTGACCTGTTGAGTTCCTCCGGCATGCTGTGTGTGTTACTTTGGATTTCCAGCATCAGATCTGTGTTGAAGCTTCTCTATCTTGGTCATGCTCTCTAATCCAGGCAGCAACCTGGTGAACCTCCCCTTGTAACAAACCAAACAAGCGGTTCCTACCTCCTCTTGTATAGCCGGTGGAAGGGCAGCCAGGAACTCAGGGCTAACTTCGGTGACACCCTGGTTGCCTACTAGGGTGGCAGCGGCGGCAGCTGCAGCGGCTGCGGCCGTGGCCGCGACGGTGGCTGCTGCACGGTTGGGGGGCCTTATCCCCAGCTGGTTCTGCAGCACCTCACGGCGGATGTCCTCAGGCAGGGCGGCGAGGAAGGATGGATCCACACCCTCAGGGAGGCTGATTCCTGTGCCAGGACAAAGACATGAGGTGATATGTTTAAGAACATCTTGCACGTAACTGCGTGACTCTGGAATCCTCAGAACAGCATGGGAACAGACCTCATAGAAGTTTATAAGACTTAAATAGAGTCATATAATCTGTGAGCATGAAACAGGCCCTTCAGTCCAACTGGTCAAAACAAACTAGCCTGCCCTTCCAAGTTCCTCCCAGGGTTGAATTAACCATACGAAACTATATTATGGACACAGCTCAGCACATCAAAGACCCACCAACCCCCAGACGTTCTCTCTTCTCCCTCTCAAATTGGGCAGAAGGTACAAAAGCCTGAAAGCATGTAACACCAAGCTCAAGAATAGCTTCCACCCCACCGTTATGAGACTCTTAAACGGACATTTTGTATAAGATGGACTCTTGGCCTCAATCTACCGCATTATCCCTTTGCACCTCTGATATTTGTATTTACTCCCCATTTAGTTTACAGTCAACAAGCAGCCAGCCAGAAAAGACCAACTTATTTGCCACTCGTTGCCTCCTGCCTGTCAGCCATTCCGCAGATCCATGCCAGTATCTTTCCTATAATGCCATGGGATTTTATCTTGTTAAACAACCTTATGTGTGGCACCTTATCAAATGCCTTCTGAAAATCTAAATGACATCCACTGTCTCTCCTTTGTCCACCCTGCTTGTAACTTCCTCGAAGAACTCCAACAGATTTGTCAAGCAAGACTTCCCTTTACAGAAACATTGCTGACTTTTATTTATTTTATCATTAGTCTCCAAGCACCCCAAAACCTCATCCTTAATAAAGGACTCCAACGCTTTCCCAACCATAGAGGTTAGGCTAACTGGCCTATAATTTCCTTTCTTTTGCCTTCCTCCCTTCTTAAAAAGTGGAGTTGCATTTGCAATCTTCCAGTCCTCTGGAACCATGCCAGAATTAAGTGATTCTTGAAAGATCATAACCAATGCATCTGTTCAGCAACCTCTTTCAGAACTCTGGGATGCAGTCCATCTGGTCCTGGTGACTTATCCACCTTAAGACCTTTCAGCCTGCTGAGCACTATTTCCTTTATAATAGAAAAAGCACTCACTCCCGCTCCCTGACGCTCATGGACCTCCAGCATACTGCTCTCGTCTTCCACATTGTAGACTGATGAAAAGTACTTATTTAATTCATCCACCATTTATTTGTCCCTCATTACTACCTCACCAGCATCATTTTCCAGTGCTCCGATATCAACTCTCAACTTCTAACTCTTTATATAACTGAAAAGCTTTTAGCATCTTTTCCCTCCTTATGACTTTTTTTAGTTGCCTTTGTTGGATTTTAAAAACTTCTCAATCACTTTTGCTACATTATATGCCTTTTCCTTGGCTTTTATGCAGTCCTTACCTTCTCTTGTCAGCGACGGTGTCAGTCACCTCGGCTCTGCCATCATCCCTGCCAGTATTCCCCTCCAATCCACTTGGGCAAGCTCCTCTCACATGCCTCTGTAATCCCCTTTATTCCATTGTGATACAAATACATCTGACTTAAGCCTCTCCCTCTCAAACTGCAGTACAAATTCAATCATATTATGATCACTGCCTCCTAAAGGTTCCTTAGCTTAAGCGCCTTAATAAAATCTGAATTGTACAACACCCAATCTAAGAAAGCCTTTCCCATAGTAGGTTCAAGCACAAGCTGCTCTAAAAAGCCATTCAACAAATTTCCTCTCTTGCAATCTGACACCAATCTGATTTTCCAATCCAATCACCTTGAATATTGATGTCCCCTATTACAATTTTGACATTACCCTTATTACATGCCCTTTCCAGCTCCCTCTGCAACCTCAACCCCACATCTTGGCTACTATTTAGAGGCCTATATATGATTCCCATAATATTTTTTTTTTACCTTTGTAGTTTCTTAATTCCACCCACAAAGATTCAACATTCTCTGACCCTATGTCACCTCTTTCTAAAAGATACAATTCCATCTCTTCCCAACAGAGCCACACTGCCTACGCTTTCCTGCCTGTCCTTTTGATACAAATTACATCCTTTGATACAAATTACATCCTTTGATATTAAGCTCCCAACTATGACCTTCTTTCAGCCACAACTCAGTGATGTCCACATCATTCCCACTAATCTCTAATTGCGCCACAAATTTATCCACCAATTCCCAGTACTACATGCATTTAAATACAGCACCTTCAGTCCTGCATTCTTCACCCTTATGAGATTGCCACCCTTGACGTCCCCATGTTGTTGGTACCAATATGTATCACAACTTCTGGCTGCTTACCCTCCCTTTTTAGGATATTGTGGATGCACTCAGAAACATCACAGACCCTCGCACCTGGGAGGCCAACTATCATCTGTGTTTCTCTTTCACATCCACAGAACTGCCCATCTGTCTCCCTAACTATAGAGTCTCCTATTTCTGCTGCCTTCCCCTTTAGTTCCCTACCCTTCTGAGTCACAGGGCCAGACACGGCCGCCATTCCTTCAACAAGTAGGTTGTTTCCCCAACACTACTCAAGATGAAGTACTTATTGTTGAAGGGGATGGCCACAGGGGTGCTCTCCAATATCCGACATTTTCCCTTTCCCCTCTCAGTCACCCTTTTATCTGTCTCCTGTAGACTAGATGGGCTGAATGGCCTAATTCTGCTTCTATATCTGATGGCACAACCCCAATGACTATGATTTAGCAACACCATGACCACTGACCATTTTGCACTAAATGGATTTCTTTTTGGTAGGATCAACTAGAGTAGGTCTTACACAATGACAATAGGGCACTGAGGAGAGCGGTAGAACAAAGGAATCTGGGAATACAGCTCCATAATTCATTGAAAGTAGCAGCACAGTTAGACAGGGTCACAAAGAAAGATTTTGGCACATTGGCCTTCATAAATTTAAGTATTCAGTATATGAGATGGGATGTTATATTGAAGTTGTATAAGACGTTGGTGAGACCTAATTTGGAGTATTGTGTGCAGTTTTGGTCATCCACCTACAGAAAAGATGTAAATAAGGTTGAAAAAGTACAGAATAAATTTACGGTGTGCTGCCAGGACCGGAGGACCCGAGTTATGAGGGCGGAATGAATAGGTAAGGACTTCATTCCCTGGAACGTAGCGGATTGAGGAGAGATTTCATTGAGGTATACAAAATTATGAGAGGTATAGATTGGGTAAATACAAGCAGGCTTTTTCTACTGAGGTTGAGTGAGACTACAACTAGAGGTCATGGGTTATTGGTGAAAGTACAAACATTTAAGAGGAACACGAGAGGAAACTTCTTCACGCAGAGTTTGTGAGTGTGTGGCAGGAACTGCCAGTGCAAGTGGTGCATGTGAGCTTTATTTCAACGTTTAAAAGATAGGTACATGGATGGGAGGGGTATGGAGGCTATGGTTCCAACGTAGATTGATGGGAGTAGGTAGTTTAGATAGTTCGACATAGACTAGATGGGCCGAAGGACCTGTTTCTGTGCAGTACTCTTCTTTGACTCTATATAAAACCCGACTCGTATTCTGGTAAAATAGAATGTTGCTTACATGACAATATGTGCCAGTGATGTTGCTGCAAGTAAGCTTTTTAATTCACATGTGCTAAGTGTACTTGTCGGCACGACAATAAACTTGACTCTGACAGAACTGTACACAACACACATGTGGTTTAACGTTTTGTCCAAGTGCAACTGAATTGAAATCCACAGAAAACACACTCTTCTGCAGAGAAAGCCATCATACCCAGTCCCAGGGAGAAACCTGGCCAATAAAGAGTAACTGTGAAGCCGATCTCGAGACTCAAGTGTCAAAGTGTCCAGGATGTTACGAGGTAGCAGTTATAACAACATGCTGCATACCTGCAAGAGGATCCTCATCGCTGTTAGAGGAAGGTGGCACATCGGAGGGCGCAGTCACCCCAGTGCCTGGCCCGTTGTCTCTGGCTGGCAAGGTCACGGAGGTGACGGAGGATGACACACTGTCGGGGGTGGGGGGAGAAACAAGAATAGAGACAGAATGGAGAGGTCAGCTTTGGTCTGCAGATGTCCTTGAAGGTTCACCACTGACAACAGATGCTGAATGATAATGGGATATCCCAGTTTGGCTAGTTGGATTTTTTAAAAAAAAGAATATACACTCAGTGGCCACTTTATTAGCTACAGGAGTAAAACCACCTGTGGTTGAATGCTGATGTAGTCCATCCTCTTCAAGTTTCAAGATGTCAAGGTGTCTTCTGCACACCACTCTTGTAACATGTGATTATTTGAATTACTGTTGCCTCCTACAACCTTGAACCAATCTGGCCATTCTCCTCTAAACTCTCTCATTAACAAGGTGTTTTCCCCCACAGAACTGCCACTAACTAGATATTTTGTTTTTCATATCATTCTCTGTGAACTCTAGAGACTGTTGGCATGAAAATCAGCAGTTTCTGAGATACTCAAACCACCCCATCTGGCACCAATCATTCTATGGTCAAAGTCACTTAGATCACATTTCTTTCCCATTCTGATGTTTGGTCTGAACAAGAACTGAACCTCCTGACCAATGCTTTCAGCACTGAGTTGCTGCCACATGATTGGCGAATTAGATATTTGCATTAAAAAGCAGGGGTACAGATGTACCTAATAAAGTGGCCACTGTATACACATTGGCATTTCACAACATTAGAAGTGCAGACTCATAAGAAAACCCATGGACCTCTTACTTAATGGTTGCAAACAGTTGGGGAAACAAATCAGGAAATGACTTCCCAAGGCAATGCACTGCAAAAGGATGGTCTGCATGACAGGCTTAACTCCCAGGAGACTGGGCCTGGGCAAGGAAGCTGCTCTGGATGATTGAGATTGTCCTTGGACCTGACTTGGATGAACAAACTACCCAAGAAATTGGGATCTGTCCTTGGATGAGGGGACTACATGGAGATTAGTTACTATCCTTGAATGAAGCCTGGATGAGAGGCTACCACTGTAGATTAGGGGCCGTCTTTGGATCAGGCTAGGACTGAGAGGCCATGCGGAGATGAGGCACATGATGAGTAGGCTCCCTGTGGACTGGCTACTTTCCATGAACCTGGCTTGAAGAAGGCAGCTGCGCAGGGCAATCGAGTATTGCCCCTGGATGGGGAAGATGTCCTTAGACCTGGATTCCATGAGTAAGCTAACAGTGGAGACTGGGGACTATCTTTGGATGCCGCTTGGATTGATGGGCTACCTTGGAGATTGGGACACTGCTTGGTCCTGGTTTGGATGAGGATGCTACTAAGGGAGATCAAGCACTGTCCATGGCAGTGGTAATACCCTCAACACGGCACCACAGAAAAACTAACAGGTGTGTGCTCACCTCAGTTCTCCAGTGGCAGCTGGTTCCACTTGGGCTTGTGCTGTGGCCGCCGACTCAGAGGGCGGCCGCCTCTCCTCGGCAGTTGTCCTGCCCTGCTCTCCGGCCCCAGGGCCAAGGCCTTCCCCTGCCGCTTCCTCCAAGATACCGGACACCGGGCTGCTAGTGTCCATTGGCGAGCCCTCCAGCTGACTGCCCACCGTTACCAGGGCATCTGAGCTCTCTGCCCTCTCGGGAGACTGGGAGGCTGGTGTGAAAGAGAATCAGACTGATTATCATCGACATCGAGATAGATAGAACACTACAGCACAGTACAGGCCCTTCAGCTCACAATGTTGTGCTGACCTTTTAACCTACTCTCAGACCAAGCTAACCCTTCCCTCCCACAGCCCTCCATTTTTCTATCTTTTTAATATGTTGTTTTGTAGCAGCAGTGTGCCTGACAAAAAAACAAGTTACAAAAAAAACATGAAAATAAAAAATAAACAGTAAATAGTGAGGAAGTGTTCATTGTTCATTCACAAATCTGATGGCGGAGAGGAAGAAGCTGTTTCTGAAACAGAGAATGGATCTTCTCCCCAACAGTAGTAACAAGAAGGAGGTATGTCCTGGATGCTGAAGCTCCTGAATGGTGGATGTTACCTTCTTGAGGCATCAATAGCGGGAGGCCGGTGCCCATAACGGAGCTGGATGAGCTTACAATTCTCTGGAAACTTTTTCCAATCTTGCGCAGTGGCTCTTCCTTACTAGTCAGGATACTCTCCACAGTACGTCTTGTGAAATTTGCTTAGTCTTTGGTGATATATCAAGAAGACAGGATTCATCTTGCATCATCCACAGAAGCAAGAGCTATCCGCCCTTCACTACGATTGTGGCTGTCCCATCCCAATCATACGACTGTCTTGCACCCAAGTATCCTGACAACACGAAATTGGTAAAACAGATAGTGCAGAGGTTGATTCCGGAGATGAGGGGATTAAGCTGAGGAGAGATCAAGCTACCTGGAAGTCAGAAGAATGAGAGGGGTTTCTGGTAACATAGCGGCATGTTCAAATGCAGCGGCCTCTATGGGGCCAACCAAATGCGCGTCCGTCTTTTTTATGAATGCAAGACAATGCTGGATATTAAGTCCAAATACTGCAGGTCCTCCTCATCTGCTGACAGAGGAGCTAGACTTGCTGCGGACCATGTTACTGCCTGTCACAGAAAGGCATCGGAGTCGGTGAGCAGTCCAACAGCAAGTAATTGTCTTGGACGTTTCTCTTGCAATCGCAAGACCCTGTTGACATTGGTAATGGGTAAAATACTGCAAGTCCGTTCCCCTTGTTTATTGGCTGCACATCCTCAGCTGTAGTGGACTTGCCTGTTGCAGCAGTCCAGGATAGGAGATGCCTGAGGCGGTGTAGTGCTGTGTCCATGCACAGGTGGGGTTGGTCCCTCCTGCTGGTACTGCCCTCAGTGTTCACTTGGTGGAAGACAAACTGGATTGCGCGTGTGCGTGCGCACATGCATGGGTTCATCTGTGAACTGCATGTTCTTGCTGATAACACCCATGCACAATCAATTTACAGGACATGCCAGTCAGGGCCTTGGGGCAATGTATTTTTATGTGTGACTGCTATCTCATATGTGCTGTATGTACGTTATGCTGGGTATGACTATTGGTACTGTGTTTTGCATCTTGGTCCTGGGGGAAATGTTGTTTGGCTGTATTCACATACGGTTGAATGATAATTAAATTTGATCTTGGATCTTATAGAAACAAAATTATGAAAGGTAGTCTCTACTGGTGAGTGAGACTAGAGCCAGGGGACAGTACCTCAAGATATGAGGGAATAGACTTAGGATGGAGGTGTAGAAAAACTGCTGTTCCCAAAGAGTAGTGAATCTGTGAAATTCTCTGCCCAGGGTTGTTGTAGAGGATACCTCATTAAATATATTTAAGACATAGATAGATTTTTGCAATCCAGAGGTATTAAGGGTTCTGGGGAATAGGTGGAGCTGAGTCCATGGCCAGATGGGGCATGATCTTATTGAATGGCAGAGCAGAGTCAACAGGCTGCTATACTCTGTCTGATCCAACAACCCTCAATCTCACCAACCTCTCAAGTATTTATCAATCATCACCCCCCCCCCACCCACTTTAAATGCTTCTGATAATTCAGCCTCCATACACCTCTTTGGGTAGGAGGGTTCCAGAGATTCATCACCTTCTGCTAGAAGAAATTTTAACGCACCTCACCCTTTTGATGACTGCCCCTTACCTTTAAGCTATACCCCTCATCTGAGACACTCCAATTACTGGAAATGTATCAATGTTGTACTGCATCAGATAGATTGTGAGAATATGGCAAGTGCACATGCAGCTGATTGACTGTGGGGCAAATTGACTGGGCCTCCTACTGGGGGACACTCTGTTTTGGTGTGGACACGTCTACAGATTGGTAGTCCCAGTTCATGACTCCCCCACTAAGTTGCCCAGTGTGTAAATGACTAAGGATCAGTAAAATCATTCAAATCTACAGCTCCACTGTCAGTCTTGCTTCGAGCATATGTAACAAACATTTCCCGTGTCCCTTCAGGATCTTGTACGTTTCAAAAAGGGGCAGGAGGGAGAACGTACACAGTTAACAGCACTAATATACAGAGGGATCTTGGGCTCCAGGTCCACAGTTCATTGATAGTGGCTGATTGGGTAGTAAATGGACAGCGATACAGCACAGTATGGGCACTTTGACCCACAATGTTGTGCTGATCATTTAACTTACTCCATGCTGTATGGCATGCTTGCCTTCATTAGTTGGGGACTGAGTCAGGAGTCAGGAACTCACGTTGCATCATGTTTAAGCAGCATGTGGAGAACTACACGTCCTGTACAACGTATTCACTTTCCCTGGAAGTTTTCATGTTTTATTGTTTTACAACCTTGAATCACAGTGGATTTAATTTGACTTTTTTTGACACTGATCAACAGAAAAGCCTCTTTCATGTCAAAGTGAAAATGGATCTCTACGTATGGTCTAAATTTATGACCATTATTAAACACAAAATAATTGATTGCCTAAGTATTCACCCCCTTTAAATATGAGACACCAAATCATCACTGGTGCAGCCAAGTGGTTTTAGAAGTCACATAATTAGTTAAATGGAGATCACCATATGCAGTCAAGGTGTTTCAATTGATTGTAGTAAAAATACACCTGTATCTGGAAGGTCCATCTGCAGGTGAGTCAGTACCCTGGCCAAAACTACACCATGCAGACAAAAGAACACTCCATGCAACTCCGCAAAAAGATTATTGAAAAGCACAAGTCAGGAGATGGACACAAGTTCGAAGTCACTGATGATTCTTTTAAGTATGGTTAAGTCAATCATCAAGAAATGGAAAGAATATGGCATAGCTGTAAATCTGCCTAGAGTAGGTCGTCCTCAAAAACTGAGTGACCGCGCAAGAAAGGGACTACTGAGGCAGGCCACCAAGAGACCTATGACAACTCTGGATTAGTTACAAGCTTCAGTGGCTGAGATGGGAGAGTGGCAAAGAGAAAGCCAAAGTTGAAAAAAGCTCACATGAAATCTCCTAGAGTTTGCTAGAAGGCATGTGGAAGACTGAAGTCAGCTGGTAGAAGGTTTATGGTCTGATGAAACCAAAATAGAGCGTTTTGGCTATCAGACTAAATGCTATGTTTAACACTACACCACACATCATCAAAAACACCATCCCTACCATGAAACATGGCGGTGATTGCATCATGATGTGGGGATGCTTCACTGTAGCAGGCCCTGGAAGGCTTGTGAAGGTAGAGGGCAAAATGAATGCAAGCAAAATACAGGGAAATCCTGGAGGAAAACTTCATGCTGTCTGCAGTACAATTGTGACCTGAGAGAAGATTTGTTTTCCAGCAAGACAATGACCCCAAGCATAAAGCAAAAGCTACACACGAATGGCTTAAAAAGAACAAAGTTAATGTCATGGAGTGACCAAGTCAGAGTCTAGACCTCAATCCAATTGAGAATTTGTGGCTGGACTTGAAAAGGGCTGTTCATTCATGACTCCCATGCAATCTGACAGAGCTTGAGCAGTTTTGTGAAGAAGAATGGGGAAAAATTGCGGTGTCCAGATATACAAAGATGATAGAAACCTATTCACATAGACTCAAGGATGTAATTGCTGCCAAAGGTGCATCTAAATACTGACTCGAAGGGGGTGAATTTTATATTTATGATTAATTTAGATCACTTTGTAGATATCTGTTTTCACGTTGACATGAAACAGGCTTTTCTGTTGATCAGTGTCCAAAAAAAAAAGCCAAATTAAATCTACTGTGATTCAATGTTGTAAAACAATAAAATGTGAATACTTCCAAGGAGGTGAATACTTTTTACAGGCACTCCATGTGTAGCTCTGGTCAAAACATTAACAGGGGATGTGCAGGCTTTGGAGAGGGTGCAGAACAGCTTCATCACTGGATTACAGAGTATTAGCTACAATGAGAGGATGTGCAAATGCTGAGGTCGTTTCCTCTGACACACTGGAGGCTGGGTGGGTGGGGGGGCAGTCCTGAATGAAAAGTATGAAATCATGAGAGACAAGAGATAAGGTATACCATCAGAATCTTCTTCCCAAGACAGAAATGTAGAAATGCCAAACACAAGAGGACATGGAAGATTGGGGGGGAAGGGGAAGGAGAAACTTAAAAGGAGGCTTTCACTATAAGTTTTTTTTTCTTTTTCTCTTACACAAGAGTGGCGGATGTTTGGAATGGACTGCCAGGTTAATGGTGGAAGCAGACATAATTGTGGCATTTAAGAGGCTATACACAATAAAGTGTCCACTGAGTGTGTGTGTGTGTGTTTATGGTTTTTTTGATGCTGTTGCCCATCTACTTCAAGGTTTGAGTGTTGTGCATTTGAGGTGCTCTTCTGCACACCACTGTTGTAATGTGTGGTTATTTGAGTTAGTGTTGCCTTCCTGTCAGCTTGAATCTCTCATTAACAAGGCATTTTTACCAAAAGAACTCCAACTCACTGGATGTTATCTTTTTGTTTCTCACACCATTCTCTCTAAACTCCAGAGGTTGCTGTGCATGAAAATCCCAGGAGATCAGCAGTTTTGAGATACTCAAACCACCCCATCTGGTACCAACAATCATTCCATGGTCAAAGCCAGTTAGATCATATTTCTTCCCCATTCTGATGCTTGATTTAAACAACAACTGAACCTCTTGACCATGTTTTTATGCACTTCCACTGGCAGCTTGCCCAACACTTTCACCACCCTCTGAGTGAAGAAGCACCCTCTAACGTTCCCTTTAAATATTTCACCTTTCACGCTGAACGGAAGACCTCCAGTTCTAGTCAAACTCACTGAAAAAGCCTACGTTTACCCTATCTACACCCTTCAAATTTTGTATATCTCTACCAAATCTCTCCTCCTCCTCCTTTGCTCCAAGGAATAAAGTCCTAACCTATTCAGCCCTTCCCTATAAACTCAGGCTCTCGAGTCCCAGAAACATCCTTGTAAATTTTCTCTGCACAAGGAACACACACTAGCTTCTTTACTTTCTTAGGTGATTAAGGTTTAGTTTGTCACCAAACACTCTAACCAACTTCTACACATATTGAGCTCCTCACTGGTCTGGTTTGGCAATTTGAAAGTGCAGGAACGCAAGAAGCTGCAAGATATTATTGGACTCAGCACAATATATCACGGGCACATCCTTCCCACCATCAGGAGTGTCTACAGGAGGCGCTGCCTCAAGAAAGCAGCATCCATAACTAAAGGTCCATGCCACCTCCTCACAACTCCCATCGGGTTCAAGAACAGCTATTTCCCTTCAACCATTTGGGTCTTGAACCATCCGGCACAATTCTAATAACCGCCTTAGTAAAGCAACACTGTCCGCTTTGCACCAAAATGTATCTGTGTCTAATTGCGCTTTCTTGCATAATTTGTGTATGTATAATTTATGTTTAAAGGTTTTCCTTGTGAATGCTGTGTGCCTGTGATGCTGCTGCAAGCTTTTCATTGCACCTAGTGCATGTGACCATAAACTTGACTTCGACTTTAAATTTGAAAGCCCGGATGGGCTAAGGTAGTGGAACCAGAACTGCAGGCACTTCTGACACAACACCCAGTAGAGTCTGAGAGCACTACACAGAAACGGGCCCCTTTGGCCCATCTCGTCTGTGCAAACTGTAATTCTGCCAAGTGCCATCGATCCACACCTGGACCATAGCCCTCCCAACCCCTCCAGTTCTAGTACTTCTCCACAAATCCCTTAACTGTTGAAATTGAATCTGCGTCCACCACCTCCGCTGGCAGCTCTTTCCATGCACGCACCACCCTCTGAGTAAAGACAATCTGGTTCCCTTTAAATATTTCACCTTTCAGCCTTAACCCACGGCCTCTAGTTTGTCTCAAACAACTCCAGTGGAAAAAGCTGGCTTGCATTTACCCTCAGATTCTTTATTCACATGCACATCCTTGCGTTTACCCTGTCTATACCCTTCGTAATTTTGTAAACCTCTAGCAAATCTCCCTTCAATTACCCTGTCTATACCCCTTGTAACTTTGCACCCCTCTATCAAATCTACCCTTATTCTGCTGTGCTCCAGAGAACAAGGCCCTACCCTATTTAACCTTTCCCTAGAACTCAGGTCAACCCCCTTATAAATTAACATGAAGAACATAGTGAAGGAGCTAATGACTACAGGGAATTGGATCTGGGTGAGGTCTGCAGGCTGTGAGCTGGTCTCACCTGTGGTTGGCGCTGGCGACATTTCCATCTGTAGGGCCTCGGCCTCTCCACTTGGTCTCTCCGGCCCGGCTTCTGCCGGCTCCACGGGCATCAGGGACTGTGCCGTCACCTCCTCGGTGGGCTCTAGCTGCAGCGGTGCTGATGGAGGCTCGCCAGGCTGGAGAGGGGGCTGAGCCGCCTCCAGCGCACCCAGAGCCTGCGCCTCGTCAGCGGGTGCACCCTCCATTGAGGCGGTAGAGGGAAGGAAGCTCTCCAGGCGAGGGGTATCCAACCCAGTGGAACCAACGGTGGGCTGCTCCGCATCTGGGAGAAGGCAACCAGTCATTTCTTGGGCAAGAGCCGCAATCAGGAGGCATGAAAGAACAGGACCACGATG
The DNA here is from genome assembly GCF_030028105.1 of Mobula birostris. NCBI lineage: Eukaryota > Metazoa > Chordata > Chondrichthyes > Myliobatiformes > Myliobatidae > Mobula > Mobula birostris. The sequence continues at coordinate 27,684,454 of NC_092398.1, forward strand.
GGTTGGGATATCCGGCGATCCTTTTACTTGAGGGGGCAGGGATAAGCACCTGAAATAACCCCCAAGCTCACCACAATAAGGCATAGGGGCAGAATTAGCACATATGGCCATTTGAGTCTGCTTGGCCATTCCATTACGGCTGATTTATTATCTCTCTCAATCCCAGTCTTCTGCCTTCTCCCCAAGAATCAAAAATCTATTGATCTTCACTTTAAATATACCCAATGGCCTCCACAGCCTGTGGTGATGAATTCCACAGATTCACCATCCTCCCAGATTTCCTCATGGGGAACTTGCACCACACCATCCGACTCCGGGCCCTTCAGAATGAAGCTCTGTCCTGGCCACTGGGAATGCTATTTTCTCACTTACCGCTCATTCCTAACTGTCTAATCAACTGGGCTGACTTCTAGTGCCACACACAGCCCAAACTGAGCAGAGGGAGCAGATTTCTGGTCACCCCATTACTGGAACAACACCTATGCTTTGGAGAGGATGCAGAATTTCACCAGAACTCTGCCTGGATTAGAGGACATGGGTGATAAGAAGAGTGGACAAACTTGGGTTGTTTTCTCCAGAGCAGCAGAGGCTGAGGGGAGATCTGATAGAAGTTTATAAGATTACGTGAAGCATCGATAGAGTAGACGGACAGCATCTTTTTCCCAGGGTTGAAATGTCTAATAGAAGGCGGCATGCATTTAAGGTGAGAAGGGGGAAATTCAAAGGAGATGTGAGGGACAAGTTGTATTTTTATCCCCTCACAGAGAGTGGTGAGTGCCTGGATCACTCTGCCTGGGTGGTGGTTGAGGCAGATACATTAGGGGACTTTTCAGAGATGGTTAGATATGCACATGAATAAGGGAAATGTACTCACTGGAATTTTTTAAAAAAATGCGGGGGGGGGGGGGGGGATCTCATTGAAGCCTATCAAATATCGGAAGGCCTTGACGTGGAGAGAATGTTTCCTATGACCAGAGAACAGCCTTGGAATAAAACGGACGTCCATTTAGAATGAAGATGAGGAGAAATTTGGCCACAGAGCGGCGAAACTGTGGAATTCAATACCACAAGTGGCTGTGGAGGTCAGGTTATTGGGTATAGTTAAGGCAGAGGTTGATAGATTTTGATTAGTTAGGGCATGAAGGGGAAGGGGAAAGGATAAGGGGAGAAGGCAGGAGATTGGGTTTGAGAAGAAAATGGATCAACCATGAAGAAGTGACAAAGCAGACTCAAAAGTCCAAACAACCTAATTCTATTCCTATATTATATGGTCTTAAGGAAATGGAAGGGCATGAACATTGTGTAGGCAAAAGGGATTCATTAGATTGCTCTTTGATTTGCCTGTTCCGGTGCTGTGCTGTACTGTATTGTTCTATGTTCTTCCTGGAAGCCAGATCATTCGTGAACCAGATGGGATTCTGCAACATCTGAACACGAAGCCTAAATTCTAGACTGATTTCACCAAGTTTAATAGATTGGGTGAACCAAATTGGTAAAGGTGCTGAGGAAGAGGATTTCTTGGAATGTATGCGGGATGGTTTTTTGAACCAACATGTCAAGAAACCAACTAGAGAGCAGGCTATTCTGGACTGGGTTTTGAGCAATGAGGAAGGGTTAATTAGCGATCTTGTCGTGAGAGGCCCCTTGGGTAAGAGTGACCATAATATGGTGGAATTCTTCATTAAGATGGAGAGTGACATAGTTAATTCAGAAACAAAGGTTCTGAACTTAAAGAGGGGTAACTTTGAAGGTATGAGACGTGAATTAGCTAAAATAGACTGGCAAATGACACTTAAAGGATTGACGGTGGATATGTAATGGCAAGCATTTAAAGGTTGCATGGATGAACTACAACAATTGTTCATCCCAGTTTGGCAAAAGAATAAATCAAGGAAGGTAGTGCACCCGTGGCTGACAAGAGAAATTAGGGATAGTATCAATTCCAAAGAAGCAGCATACAAATTAGCCAGAAAAAGTGGCTCACCTGAGGACTGGGAGAAATTCAGAGTTCAGCAGAGGAGGACAAAGGGCTTAATTAGGAAGGGGAAAAAAGATTATGAGAGAAAACTGGCAGGGAACATAAAAACTGACTGTAAAAGCTTTTATAGATATGTAAAAAGGAAAAGACTGGTAAAGACAAATGTAGGTCCCCTACAGACAGAAACAGGTGAATTGATTATGGGGAGCAAGGACATGGCAGACCAACTGAATAATTACTTTGGTTCTGTCTTCACTAAGGAGGACATAAATAATCTTCCAGAAATAGTAGGGGACAGAGGGTCCAGTGAGATGGAGGAACTGAGCGAAATGTATGTTAGTAGGGAAGTGGTGTTAGGTAAATTGAAGGGATTGAAGGTAGATAAATCTCCAGGGCCAGATGGTTTGCATCCCAGAGTACTTAAGGAAGTAGCCCAAGAAATAGTGGATGCATTAGTGATGATTTTTCAAAACTCATTAGATTCTGGACTAGTTCCTGAGGATTGGAGGGTGGCTAATGTAACCCCACTTTTTAAAAAAGGAGGGAGAGAGAAACCGGGGAATTATAGACCGGTTAGCCTAACGTCGGTGGTGGGGAAACTGCTGGAGTCAGTTATCAAAGATGTGATAACAGCACATTTGGAAAGCGGTGAAATCATCGGACAAAGTCAGCATGGATTTGTGAAAGGAAAATCATGTCTGACGAATCTCATAGAATTTTTTGAGGATGTAACTAGTAGAGTGGATAGGGGAGAACCATTGGATGTGGTATATTTGGATTTTCAAAAGGCTTTTGACAAGGTCCCACACAGGAGATTAGTGTGCAAACTTAAAGCACACGGTATTGGGGGTAAGGTATTGATGTGGATAGAGAATTGGTTGGCAGACAGGAAGCAAAGAGTGGGAATAAACGGGACCTTTTCAGAATGGCAGGTGGTGACTAGTGGGATACCGCAAGGCTCAGTGCTGGGACCCCAGTTGTTTACAATATATATTAATGACTTGGATGAGGGAATTAAATGCAGCATCTCCAAGTTTGCGGGTGACACGAAGCTGGGTGGCAGTGTTAGCTGTGAGGAGGATGCTAAGAGGATGCAGAGTGACTTGGATAGGTTGGGTGAGTGGGCAAATTCATGGCAGATGCAATTTAATGTGGATAAATGTGAAGTTATCCACTTTGGTGGCAAAAATAGGAAAACAGATTATTATCTGAATGGTGGCCGATTAGGAAAAGGGGAGGTGCAACGAGACCTGGGTGTCATTATACAGCAGTCATTGAAAGTGGGCATGCAGGTACAGCAGGCAGTGAAAAAGGCGAATGGTATGCTGGCATTTATAGCAAGAGGATTCGAGTACAGGAGCAGGGAAGTACTACTGCAGTTGTACAAGGCCTTGGTGAGACCACACCTGGAGTATTGTGTGCAGTTTTGGTCCCCTAATCTGAGGAAAGACATCCTTGCCATAGAGGGAGTACAAAGAAGGTTCACCAGATTGATTCCTGGGATGGCAGGACTTTCACATGAAGAAAGACTGGATGAACTGGGCTTGTACTCGTTGGAATTTAGAAGATTGAAGGGGGATCTGATTGAAACGTATAAGATCTTAAAGGGATTGGACAGGCTAGGTGCAGGAAGATTGTTCCCGATGTTGGGGAAGTCCAGAATGAGGGGTCACAGTTTGAGGATAAAGGGGAAGCCTTTTAGGACCGAGTTTAGGAAAAACTTCTTCACACAGAGAGTGGTGAATCTGTAGAATTCTCTGCCACAGGAAACAGTTGAGGCCAGTTCATTGGCTATATTTAAGAGGGAGTTAGATATGGCCTTTGTGGCTACGGGGATCAGGGGGTATGGCGGGAAGGCTGGGGCAGGGTTCTGACCTGGATGATCAGCCATGATCATAATAAATGGCGATGCAGGCTGGAAGGGCCGAATGGCCTACTCCTGCACCTATTTTCTATGTATGTTTCTATGTAATAGAATTCAGAAGAATAAGCAGGAGATCTCACTGAAACCTGTTGAATGTTGAAAGGCATCAACAGAGTGGATGTTTTCTATGCTGAGGAAGCCCAAGGACACAGCCGTGATACACTAGTCTGAGCCTCGGCCTGTACTCTAGGGGCAGACGTAGCACATACAGTTCTGGCCATTCTACAGCAGAGGTTCCCAACCTGAACTCTATGGACCTTTTGCTTAATGGTATTGGTGCATAAAAAAGGTTTGGAATTCCTGCTCTGCATGGAGGAAGGTGGCGGTAGCAACTGAGATTCATCGAGACACTGCCTGGATTGGAGTGCTTTACTTTAAAGGAGAGGTTGGATTGACTGCGTTTTATTCTTCTTGGTGACCTTACGCAGGGGTGGTGAACCCATGGCATGTGTAAAATTTGTCGGCACATGACATGCATTGCTGCCCCTCAGTTCTTTACGCCCCACCCACCAAAAAAAGGTACCTTTATCATTATCTTTTCTGTTGAAAGAAGCTGTGAATGATGTTTTACAACCCGAGAGCAGTGAGAAGTTTTCACCGGAAACGTCTCAGGCCTGTTTGGCACAAGCCAGAGAGTCGAGAGATCACATGATGTTGGATGATATGTTTTTAAATACTTGCAGTATTTGGATAGCAAATGGTTCTGATAATTATGTCGATTATATGTTTAATCACGATGGTTATAAGTATTTAGAAATTGTTAGTTTTCAATTCCTTTAAAAAGATTATTAATAATTTTTGTACAGGTTTACTAAAATGCCCCAGTAATTTCAATCTGCCTTTGTTATACTTTTATTAATAGCAAAATAATGAATACACATAATTAAGTAATAGAATTCATCCTGTTTCCTGAAGAAACAGCCCATAATTATTTTTGCTAACTTATTAATCAATAATAATCTCTGCTGAGAATTACCATGGCGTGACAGAATTTCTTCTTCAAAGAAATTTATTGCCAATTTGTGCACAGGCTCTCAAAAAGGTTCACTACTACTGCGTGGAGGCTGGTGAGGATGTAGATAGTTGGTCTTTGTCCCGCGGGGAGGGGCGTCTCCAGTTGGGGGATACAGTTTGGTGGGGGGGGGGGGGGAGGACGGGGTGGGGGGAGGAGAAATTTAAAGGAGATTTGATGGACAAGATTTTCCACATAAAGGATTGTGAATATCAGGAACAAGCTGTCAGATGCAATAGCGGAGGGAAATAAAATTACCGTCTCTACATGGCCTGTACTCAGTCCGTATGACGGGAGTATAATGAATACATCCAGACCATTTCTCCCTCAGGTTGGGTGACAGCAGGATGACAGGGGATCCAAACCTTTACTTAATGCCATGGACTCCTACCATTAACCAGGAGGCATGTAGACTGCAGGTTGGGAAACCTGGATGTAGGTGAAAGGTGGCAAATTCAAAGGGAAACGGGGGGGGGAAAAACAATTTCAGAGGATGGAATGAGCTACCAGCAGAAACAATGGATGCAAGCTGCATTGTAACATTTAAGAGAAGTCTGGGAAGGTCCATGGATGAGACAGTTTCAGGGATATGGCCAGGATGCAGGTAGATCAGGTCAACATGGACCAATTGGGCAAAAGTATCTGTTTTTGTCCTGTAATATTCTGTGACATTTGATGCCATACTTGAATAAAAAAATATATGTGGGCAAACAGATTAGTGTAAATAGACATGGACGAGTTGGGCCAAAGCGCCTGTTTAGTTGGTGTATAGCTTGATAAGGTCTGCATAGAGGCCCTGTGCTATCAAACTCTACTGGGAGAACTGGCAGGGAGTAAATTGAGTCCCATTTAACTCCGTTGCACAGATTCTGCACCCTGGCAGAGGAGAGACAGGTACCTCAGAGGTGCACTCACCTGCTAACTGGCCGTGGGTCCTCATGGCCTCCAGTGCGGCTTCCGCGATCGAGGCAGCGATGTTGCTGATGGCTTCGTTCGTGGCTGACAAAGCGCTGGAGCACATGCCTGGGCGGATGGAAGAGAGACAGGCTCAGAAGTCGTTACAAGGCAACAGGCAGCAGGCGAGGGCCAATCGGAATAATGAAACATGCAAGAGCTTGGCCATTCAGAGAATAGAAAGGTTGGTGCTGAATGGTCACGTATAATGAGGAACACTGACAGTTGACAGATAAGATCTCTGCTTCTGAGCTGTGTTCAGCAATTAAAATCCATCAACCCATTCATCACTGTTGTTCTGAGTGAGCCTCAAGATTTACTCTGTGCTGTACTCTGTTGTGTTTTTCATTAACCTGCATTTGGAACTTGATCCCGCCACTAATACATACTCTTTCTGCATTGGGCCCATAGGATGGGGCTGCGTAGAGGGAGCTCTGCGCCTGACCCCAGGAGTGTGTGATGGGACTGAGTAGCGGGAGCTTCACTCTGCGCCTGACTCCAGGAGTGTGTGATGGGATAGTGTGGAGGGAGTTTCACTCTATGTATGACCCCAGGAGTGTGTGATGGGATTATGTGGAGGGAGCTTCACTCTGTCTGGCCCTGGGAATGTATGATGGGATGACGTGGAGGGAGCTTCACCCTGTGTCTGCCCCTGAAATGTGTGATTGGGACAGTGTTGAGGGAGCTTCACTCTGTCCAACTCCAACTGCAGATCCTTAGAATGAACATAGACACAACAGCGCAAACACCAGAGGGCAGAGCTGTCCTCACACTTTTCCACAGCTTTGAAACAGCATCTCGTTCAATGACAACTGATCCATTTTTACAAACTCATCATGTCGGTACTAATGTCAACCATTAGCTGGTCCAAGGGTGGGCTTGCCAGCTGCCTGACTGCTCAGCGAGGAAGGCAGTAGGTTGTATAGTTATCTCCAAACAGGGCAAAACGAAAAGTGGGGAATCACCGCCCTACAACTATACAACCTACTACCTCAGCGTGCCAGAGCATATTGAACATGCCTCCCTTGCTCCGAGGGCAATGGCGATCCTGATGCTCAACTCGCCTCTGGTCGTCGCAGAAACTTCCATCTTCTGCTGGGATCCGCCATGGAGGGCTGGAGGGCTCCACAACCAGGCGAATGCAGAAGAGCAGTGCACAAAGCCGATGAAGTACTCTGCTCCAACATTCGCTTGTACGACCCTCCCCACTCCCTGATCTACCTCCTCTCTTGCATGCAGAGGGCTTCCTTACTTTGATCCACTTGGGCCACTGACATCATCCAATCACCGTGATACCATACCTCATGTATGTAGCTGAGTGAAGAGATTTCTCCTCATCCCCTGACTGGATTTAATAATAACCTACTCCATACATTGATAGATAAGCCCCCAGGGCATTTTACCAGAATGCTCCATGGATTAAAGAGCATGTCTTATAAGGAAAGGTGAAGCGAGCGAGGGCCATTCTCATTAGAACAAGGCTTCTCAACCTCTTTTATACCATGGAGCCCCACCATTAACCGAGGCGTCTGTGGACCCCTGCTATAGAGCGAAGGACGAGAGGCAACTTGATGGATATGTACAAGATATAAACAGGTATAGATCAAGTGGATAGCCAGACTTTTTCCCAGAGCAGAAATAGCTAATAGCAGGAGGCACTATTTTAAAGTGGTTGGTGGAAAGTATTGGGGGGGGGGGGGCGAGGGATGTCAAGAGGTTGATTTAGAAAAAATATTAAGTGGTGAGTGTAGGGGCACTCTGCCAGGGGTGGTGGTAAAGGCAGTCACATTAGAGGCATTTAAGAGGCACTTAGATGGACACATAAAGGAAAGAAAACTGGAAGGCTATGAAGGAGGGACAGGGTCGATTGATCTGGGAGTAGGTTAAAAGGTCGGCACAATAACACGAGCTGTGCTGTATGATTTTGCGTTCTACTGCCTAGTCTCAGTGGAACCTGCTCGAGAGGGTGGATGAACAAGGAATTAGCCAGCTTTTACATGGTGCCCCCCCGTGCCCCCCCCACCCGCCAAAACAGTCAAACCAGAGTAGTAACCCCAGCCGGCACATGGATCCTTTCCGTCAGCGAGAGCGGAAACGTTACGTCCTGCGGGAAGCCAGCCTTGCCACCGTGGGAAAGACAGTAGATTGTATAGTTAACTCCAAGATCGGGTATGACCCTAAAACTATACAACCTACTACCTCATTCCAAAGGGCATTTGTTCCATCTCCACGTGGACTGAACACTTAGAACTTAAACAAACAAGTCAACAGAGAAAAAGTTTATTGTTATAACATATTCAGAGTTCCAATCATTTCTTTTGTGGGCAGCACACTGCATTCTTCTTGATTTTTCTACTCACTGCACTGTTTTGAACCTTACAACTGGCTTATAGAAACAGGATGCAGAGTGTTCTCTAGTTTTCAATCAGGACACTACAGCCTCATCACCAGAGGGGCACATCTGTAGGCAGGTACACCAAGCCCAAATCCTGCAGTCACTTCTTCATCTGAACATCTAGACATAACTGATTGCTCCAAGTTGAAAAATTGAAACTAGAGATCTGGAAACTCCAAACGAAAACAAAGTGCTGGAAACAATCAGTGTCTCTGTTCTGACTGACATTCTTAAATATTAAAATTTACATGTTTCTGTTTGTGTCAAGTATGAATGCGTCAAGTATTTTCTGTTTTTTATTCTCAGTTGCATGGATGGGAAAGTATGGAGGGAGTTTCACTCTGTGTCTGACCCCGGGAGTGTGACAGGACGACGTGGAGGGAGCTTCACTCTGTGTCTGACCCCGGGAGTGTATGATGGGACGGTGTGGAGGGAGCTTCACTCTGTGTCTGGCCTCGGAAGTATGTGATGGGACCATGCAGGGAAAGATTCACTCTGACTTGGGGAGTGAGTGACGGGATGGTGTAGAGGGAGCTTCATTCTGTGTCTGACCCTGGGAGTGTGTGGTGGGATGGGAGAGAGAGCTTAACTTAGGTCATCTCTGCCCCAATTATATGCGATATGGCAGCACAGATGAAGTGGAACTCTTAACGTGTACCTGTCCTGGACATATGATCTCTCTTTTAGTGTTGACTGAGCCTTCAGTTTGTGGTTCTGTGTGGGCAATGCCGATAATAGCATGGCTACTGATAACATCTAATCCCTTACCATCTCCACTTTCTGCCTGCCTGCACACCACCTTCACTGAAATCATAAGTATACAGAAAACGAATACTCGGAGGTGCAGGCTACACAGGAACAAACCTGTTTGATTCTTGTCACCTTGAGCAGAGGAGTTGGCAGCTCCAGTGGAACCAGTAACCTGCTTGGTAAACAGTGAGGGAAAGCTGTATTAGTGCAGGAGAAACCAAAGAAATGAGCGCATGCGCACACACACGTGGATAACAGTTTAGCAGGGACAAGATGGTTAGAAGGGTGTGGTTCTGAATTGTAATACTCTGAGTCTGCATTCAACCTTTCCCAGTGATGGGAATATAGGCGGAAATATTAGCACCCATAAAAAACTCATGCAGTCGCAGGGAGAACGAATAAACTCATTACAGAGCGGTGGGAAGTAAACTGGAATGTGGGAGGAAATCATGGCACCCAGAGGAAACCCACGTGGTTACGGGGAGAACGTGCAAACTCCTTACAGACAGCTGTGGAAATCGAACCGGAATGTGGGAAGAAACCAGACCTCAAAGGTTACCGGTTTCCCCACTTGCCTTGCTGGCACAGAGACCAACTCTTCCTGTAAGGTGGGGATCCCATCTCTCCCTCTCTCACCCCGACCCACGCTACTCACCGGTGCATTCTGCTCCTTGTTCTCCTTCTCCTCCTTGGCCTTCTCCTCCCTCCTGGCCTCCTCTTCAGCCAGCTGTTTCCGGCGTTTCTCCCTCCGCTCCTCCAGCTCTTCGTCGCGCAATGACTCCAAGTGCTGGATGATGGGCAGCTTCACGACTACAATGATGGAGAGGGAGAGGGAGTTCAGCCCCAGTCAGTACCGTACACTGGCTCAGTTTGATACCTTGTCCACTTAACTCCAGTACCTAGGGAGGGCAGCTTTCCACCCTTAGACCCTCTTTACCTTAAAGAGCAGTTACCCGGAAGGCCAGATCTGCAACAATGTTGCTATGGGCTTGAACCATAACCATAGGTCTCATTTCCCCGTAATAACTTCTACCTGCCCATCACTTCACCTATTTTTAGACCATAAGACACAGGAGCATAATTAGGCCATTCAGCCCATTGGGTCTGCTCTGTCATCCCATCATGGTTGATTTATCCCTCTCAACCCCATTCTCCTGTCTTCTCCCTGTCACCTTTAACACCCTTACTAATCAAGCATCCGTCAACCGTTGCTTTAAATGCACTCAATGACTTAAGCTCCACAGCTGTCTGTGGTAATGAATCCCAGTGCAGGCTGATGCCTTCAAGCACACCCATCAAAAGGAACAGCCTGCTTTTGCTTGCTTCTGCCATCAAATCAAAGGCACTGACTCAACGCAGGAAGTACAGGAGCCTGAAGAGTCCCACCAAGATTTAGCAACTGCTCCTTCCCCACTGACATCAGGGTCCTCAACCAACCTGAAAAACTCTAACACTGCCATGGACTAGATAACTTTTCCTCTGTCAATCTTACATTGAAGTCATTATGTTTATTTTGTTGTGTTTATGTGAAGATGAGGTTAAGTTATGTTTGTAATATACTGTGCCGCTGTTGCAAAAAGCCAATTTTCAAGGCACCTCTACCTTGGGTATATATGCCCATGGCAATAAACTGGAACTGAACCATTTCTTGCGACCAGTAATTAAGCTGCCTCCCAATCAGCACATCTGCATGAAATGTTGCAGGAAAGCAGCATCCATCATCTGGGACAATCCCCCCACTCCCACCAGACCATGTTCTCTTCTCATTGCTACCATCAGGAAGAAGGCAAAGCCGCCTCAGGTCTCGCACCACCAGGTTCAGGAACAGTTATTACTCCTCAAACATCAGGCTTTTGAACCAAAGGGGATACCTTCACTTGCCCATCACTGATTATTATTTATATTATTGTTTCTTCTTATTGCTATTGCACATTTTCTTCAGCATTCTGGTTGAACACCCTAGTTGGGCGATCTTTCATTGATTGTTATAGTTACTATTCTATAGATTTGTTGAGTATTCCTGCAAGAAAACTAATTGAGGCTTGTATATGCTGACATATTCGATTAGATTAGATTCAACTTTATTGTCATTGTGCCGAGTACAGATACAAAGCCAATGAAATGCAATTAGCATCGGACCAGAAATGCAAAGAATAGTGTTATTTACAAAATAACTGCGAAAAGTGCTACAACACATAAATATAAAAGTACTGAGACAGTACAATATGGATGCAATACTGCTTAGCGCTGTGATGAGAGGTTCAGCAGTGTCACAGCCTCAGGGAAGAAGCTCTTCCTGTGCCTGCTGGTGTGGGAGCGGAGGCTCCTGTAGCACCCACCGGATGGGAGGAGAGTAAAAAGTCCATGGTTAGGGTGAGATGCATCCCTGATAATGCTTTTTGCCCTGCCCAGGCAGCGTTTATGGTAGATGTTCCCAATGATGGGCAATTGGGTGCCGATAATCAACATATATGTACTTTGATGATAAATTTACTCTGAACTTTAAACTGTGTCTCTGTGCACGTGAGCGCGTGTCTGACTGAATGAGATCAGCTCCTTAAATATGCCTGTGAAAAATCCATATCCACTTTCTCTCACATCTACTCACCCGCCACGCAGTCATGCATGCTCTCTGCGTCCAGTACTTTGCACTCTTCAGTCCAGCGGGTCAGCGCCGTTGGGATGCTGGATAACGTACCTGCACAAAAAACAGTGTCACAGTCCTGATGCCAACGAAAGCAAAGCGCTGAAACCCATTACCACCCGGAGCAAACTCTGCAAGGGCAAAGGGGACACTCATCTTTGCTACAACAGAAATCCAGGACAAGGCACCTTTCCTTTCAAGGCAAGGCTCCATCATCAAAGACCCTTACAATCCAAGACCTGCCCTCTTCTCATTGCCAGCATTGGGGAGGTGATACTGGAGCCTGAAGACCAACATTCAACAATTCAGGAACAGCTTTTTCCCCATTGGCATATTTCTGAATGGTCCATGACCCATGAACTCTACCTCACTATTCCTTCTTTTTGTATGATTTATTTAAATATCAACATTGATTTATTTTCACATCTTGTAACCACTTCCTCCTGCTTTTGTTTGACCTCATCTCTGTTGCCCCAGTACCTGCCTATCACTGTCACCTTCCTTCCTCTAGTTTCCCACCTCCTCCCCTCCAATCCAAGGTCAACTGTCACCTCCCACTTGATATTTTCCTTTTCACCTCTCAGCTTCTCACATAAATCCATCTCCTCTCATCCCTCCTGCCTTTCCCCTCACCTGGATTGATCTACTACCTGCCAACTTGCATTTTTAGGAGAAAACTTCTTTCCCTCCGCCATTTGATTTCTGAACGGACCATGAACAAATGAACACCACCTCTCTATTTCGCTCTTTTTGCACTATTCTTATTATAAATGATCATATTTTTTATCTATTCCACTGTACTGCTGTCACTAAACAACGAATCTCACATTATGTTAATAACAATGAACCTGATTCAGATACCTGTGGTCTTGCGGCAGCAATGGCCAGGAGACAGGCAGCTGAGGGCGAGGCTCCGAAACGGCCCACGCACACCCTGCACCCTTCCGGATGGGCACTTTACCTGCTTGGCTGGTTGTAGTCGTCTGATCGTGGAAGAAGTCATCAAGGAGGTCATCGTCTGAACGGGCGATGATGTGCACGTCATCGTTGCCCACCAGCAGGCGGGCACGGCCGCGGCTCTGAAGGGGCAGGCTGCTGCTCAGCTGGAGGATGTCTGCGGCTGCTGAGGGCCCAAGCAACCTGAAGGAGAGATGCTTGTCAGTAGGACACCGGTATGGGGGATAGCTTTTGGTTGTGGACTGATTCATGCACCAGTCACAGCATCAATACTGCATGGACTTCACGAGACCAGAGACCAGGGGTTCCCAAACTGGGATCCACGGCCCCCTTGGTTAATGGTAAGGATCCATGCCATTAAGAATAAAAGTTGGGAACCCCTGACAAAGACCAAGAGACAAAGAGCAGAATTAAATAATTTGGCTCATCGAGTGTGTGCAGTCATTCCATCAGGGCTTCCCCAACCCCATTCTGCTTCCTTCTTCCACAACTTATGACACCCTTACTAACTGAGAACCTATCATCCGCCACTTTAAATATACCCAGTGCTCTGGCCTCCAAAGTCATCTGTGGCAATGAATTCCAGGATTCATGATAGTCTTTAAGAAATACTTTATAGTGCCAACAATCACCCATCGGAGTTCAATTCTCACCACTGTCTGCAAGGAGTTTGTATATTCTCCTTGCAACTGTACGCGTTTCCCTTGAGTACTCCGGGTTCCTCCCATATTCCAAACATGTATGGAGTTAAGGTTAGTGAGCTGTGGGCTGGAACTGTGCTGATGCTTGTGGGCTGGTTGTCTCCAGCACATCCTTATATATTCACTGTACGTTCTGATGTACACGTGACAATTAAAGCAAATCTTTAAAAATCTTTAGTTCGTTAAAAGTACCAAAAAGCACAAGGAAATAATAAATCACACACCTCCTCCCCCGCACCACCAAGGTAGTGACGTCTTACCTCTGCAGGATGAGCGGAGGGTTGGGCTGCCTGTTGCCGGGGTAGTGCACGTGGATCGTGTGGCCTGTGTTGGTGGCTGTGAATGGCCGGATGGCCCGTTGGCTGCGCCCAATACCTTGCGTCAGCCGCGTGGTGGACGAGCCGGTGCCCAGGGTCAGGGCACTGTGATCGGCGTGCCGAACCATGAGCGGGTGTGTGGCGGGGATGTTGCCGGGGGCAGGGGGGATGTCAGCTGAGGAGAGAGGTACAAGTGGTTAGGATCAGGCTCATTGCTCACTGATCCAGCCTGACGTTGTTGCAGGGCATGCAGCGTCACAAAGTCCAGTTTCCCCAAAAACCTTCTCTCTAGTTATGGTAACTTCACCCACTTCATTACCCTTGACACCATGAACTTCCACTATATTACTAGTGTCTTCCACTGTGAAGACTGATTCAGCTCATCTGCCACTTCCTTGTCCCTCGTTATTAACTTTCAGCATTGTTTTCCAGTGGTCCGATATCTACTCTCACCTCTCTTTCACACTATGTATCTGAATAAACTTTTGGTATCCTCTTTAATATTACTGGCTAGCTTACTTTCGCATTCCATCTTTACCTTCTTAATGACTTTTTTTAGTTGTGTTCTGTTGGTTTTTAAAAGCTTCCGAATCCTCTAACTTTTCACTAATCTTTGTTCTATTGTATGCCCTCTCTTTGGCTTTTATACTGGCTTTGACTTCTCTTGTTAGCCACAGTTGTGTCATCTTTCCTTTAGAATAAGTCTTCCTCTTTGGGATGAACATAGCCTGTGCCTTCTGAATTGCTTTCAGAAATTACAGCCATTGCCGCTCAGCCGTCAGCCCACCGTGCTCTTTTCCAATCAATTCTGGCCAACTCCTCTCTCATGCCTCTGTAATTCCCCTTACTACACTGTAATACTGATACATCTGACTTCAGCTTCTCCTTTTCAAATTTCAGGGTGAATTCAATTATATTGTGATCACTTTCCCCTAAGAGTTATTTTACATTAAGCTCTCTAATCAATTCTGGTTCATTGCACGACACCCAATCCAGAATAGCTGATCCTGCCATGGGCTCAACCACGAGCTGCTCTAAAAAGCCATCTCATACACTTTAGAAATTCCCCCTCCTAGAATTCAGCCTGATTTCCCCAATCTACCTGAATAATGAAGTCCCCCATGACTATTGCAACATTGCCCTTTTGGCATGCATTTTCTGTCTCACATTGTAATTCGTAGGCCACATCCTTATTATTGTTTGAGGGTCTGTATACAACTCCTCTCAGGGTCTTTTACTCTTGTAGTTCCTTAATGATTCAACATCTTCTGACCTTAGGTTAGCTGCTTCTAATGATCTGATTTCATTTTTTTAACCAACAGAGCAACGTTACCCCCCTGCCTTCCTGCCTGTCCTTTCGATACAAAGGTTGAGCATGGTGCACCTTGAACATTAAGCTCCCAGCTGTAATCTTTCAGCCATGATTCAGTGATGCCTACGACATCCTATGTATCAATCTGCAACTCTGCTGCAAGTTTATCTACCTTATTTCGGATACGGCCGCATTCAAATACAACACCTTCGGTCTTGTATTCACTCTTTTCAATTTTGTCTGCTGTTTACATTGCAACTCTCCCTGTTAACTGTAATTTTGCACAATCAACAATCTCTCCTCACTACACATTGCCTGTTTGCAAACCGGCTGCCTCATCTTCAGCACTATTATCTGTCTTTCCTATAATACTTCTTGCACTGAAATATGAGCAGCTCAGGACACTAGACGCACCATGCTCAACCTTTTGATTCCAAACTTTGAGGTCCTACCAACATCTACCTCCACAACCTTTCCACTAACTCTTCTGGCACTCTGGTTCCCATCCCCCACAACTCTAATTTAGATCCCACTGTGTAGTATTAACAAACCTTCCTGCTAGGATATTAGTCCCCTTCTAGTTCAGGTGCAAGTTGTCCCTTCTGTACAGGTCCCATCTTCCCTGGAAGAGAGCCCAATGATCCAAAAACCTTATGCCATCCCTCCTACACCAACTCCTTAGCCACATATTAAACTGTATAATCTTCCTAGTTCTGGCCTCATGAGCACAAGGTACAGGTAGCAATCCTGAGCTTACAACTCTGGAGTTAACATAGCATCTAACTTCCTGAACTCCCTGTGCAGAACCTTGTCACTTGTCTTACCCATGTCACTGGTACCTTCATGGATCACAACTTCTGGCTGTTCACCTCCCACTTAAGAATGCTGAGGACTCGATCTGAGATAGCATGAAGGTGGTACAGGAGCCTCAGGACTCACACCACTGAGCTCAGGAACAGTTATTACCCTTCAACCATTAAAAGGAGCTCAGCCAAATGCAAATGGTGGCATTGGCAATCCACCCATTTCAATATCCTGCTCCATGACCGAATTGTTCCACACCTATGCATTCACTTTCAAAGACTCATCTTCTCAATACTTATTGCTGATTTATTTATTGTTATTATTTATTCTTTGTCCTTTTGTATTTGCAGAGTTTGTGGTCTTTTGCACATTGGTTGTTCGTCCGTCCAGTTGACTGTGGCCTTTCAATGATTCAATTGTGGCCCCTGGATTTACTGAAAACGAATCTCATGGTTGTATATAGTGTATATGTAATTTGATAATAAGTTTACTTTGAACATGTCAAAGATGACGCAAGTTTCCCCCAGTGTGCAGAACTCACAGAGGTGGTGGAAATATTTGGGGAATAAAGGGGACTCAGAGTGGTATAAAATAGGTGCTTTATCAAGTCATAAATTTGGTGCTGCTGTGTTCACCTACAGCAGTAAAGTAGGGGTCCCCAACCTGGGGTCCATGCACCCCTCAGTTAAGGGGAGTTGTCCATGACATTAAAAAAAAGTTGGGAACCCCTGGGCTAGAGAGAGAGGAAGGCATAAGCAAAAGCAAATCTCTCTGGATGCTAATAACACACACAGCAGAGACTGTGAACACTCTTCCCAAAGGCTACAGATCAACATCTTTGACTTTTGTTTTTGGACTTCTGAGAAGAGCTGTGGAGGAATAAAAGGAAAAAAAGGGCAGGGTAACTGGAGAATCATGGACTGGGCCCGAGCAGCCCCTCTTGTGTACACTGCCAATGCAAGAACAAAATTCAGACCAAACCAAAAGTAATGCCACAGAGAGACAAGGCATTAAGCTGACGCCGAAGAGGCAGCAAACCAATGTCTGTCTCAGATTCTAGCCAGCCCAAGTAAGGGCGGAGGACTTTGCCAATGCAGCATCATAAGCTGGTGGCCAGAGACATCACTGGGGAAGCTGCGGTGGGGGAGAGTGGGTTTATTTGACAATGGATGGGGCAATATATTTGGCCAGGGCAGTGCTGGAGTCACTGCCTAGTGCAACTGGTGACCTGGGTTTCAAGCCCGACCATGGCCACTGAGCATGGAGTTAGTAAGTTTTCCTTGAAACCCCTAGAAAGCGTGTTTAATCAGTAGATCAAGTGACCATTGACAATGCCCCAGCTGAGGGGTAGAATCTGGGAGGTGAGGGAAATGGTGGGAATGTGATAAGTGTAATGTGGGAGTTCTGTAGGTGGGTGGTTGGTGGCTGCTGTTGACTTTTAATGAGGCTCTTTCTGTGCTGGTCGACACATCAAGCACTGAGTGCAAAGGTGGATGCAAACATTTTAGAGCCCCAACCCCCCTTTAAACTATGCAGCTACAGAGAGAACAGCCCAGCGACCGCACTTGGAGCTGACAGGCAACTCACTCCTTACCACACGTCAGCACTTAGCAGGAGTGAAATGCAAAAGGCAAGGGGCCTTGTCCAACTGCACTGAGGTAAAAATGTAGTCTCACATTTGCTACCTAATAACAACACCCTGACGCGCCTGCCCCCGTCGTCGCCCCACCTCCTCAGCTCCGGATCACCCTCAGTGGTCACGGAGCCACAGCCAAGGAGTATGCGGCTGGGAAGGAAGGTCCCTGTGAAGAGCTCCCAGACTCAGGGCACCCGAGAATGTTGATGATAGCCGGAGTGATCTCTGTGTTTAAATTCCGATTTAATGGGATCCTCAGGCACTTCGGGGGTTCTCCCATTGACCCACCCCTTTGGACAAGGCCCCTTAGCAGTAGCAAAAGCTTTTCTTACACCAGTGTGCGCCCTTCACCTCAAACCCACACACTCCACCATGAAAGTTCTGTCACCCACAAGATCCTGAACGCAGTGTTACTAAAATAAGATCTCCAGTGGCCGAGGGGAAGATTAGGGTTCCATCAGCTAATTGGTTACCCACTGTGAAGGGGTAATTACGTTATTATGTCACTTTGGCTTCAACGGCAGAAGCAATGAGGATCTGTACCACTGAGGTTGTGATCATGTGAGGAATCTGCCCAGATGTCACGAGCGCTAACAAGAGACAGTGACACTGACACAGGCCGCTAGGCTCGGACGATGTTGTCGCTTAGAAATAGAGGACGGCATTCCAAACTGTCAATGGCACCAAGGTGTAGTGGCATGGAACAGAGAGGCCGGGTGGTGTGGGGCAGAGGGGGAAGGGGGTGAGTCAGCGGGACGAGGATAAATTTAATTAATGCGACCGCCCTTGAAGATGCCAGGACAATTTAACCTTGTTATCATATATTGGAAACACAGTATGTCAGGCTGCATTAGTGGAAATAGAAATGGTTAGTGTCTCAAGTCTGAGACACCACTCATGGATCTGAAATTAACCCCTAGTTTCCTTCCACAGATGCTGCCTTACCTGCTGGTCTTCTGTTTTTAGTTCCAATTTTCAGCATTCGCAAGACTGTTCTGTTTCTTTGGGGGGGGGATGTTAAACTGGCACTAATTTGCTTTGTTTTGCACCTTTAAGTAGGAATGAGCATCTACACTCGGTAACATGGCTACAGTTCACTGCGTGAGCCTGTGACTGCCTGCCAATGAATCCCTGCCTTTAACTGTGTTTGCATTAAGTGTGTTGTCCAGGGAGCTGTAGACAGAAGGTGTAGAAAAGGGGTACATAGACCCTCTGCTTCATGGTAGGGGTCCATGGCATAAAAGGTTGGGAATCTCTGGTGTAGGGGGAATGAGACGAACTATGCCAATCATTGGACACCATCTTGTTGTTGGGTCAGCCAAAGTCAGGGAGGTATGGCAGTTCCATGGGTTAATTCTGCACACCTCACTCCAGAGACATACAGCATGGAAACAGGCCCTTCGGCCCAACTTGCCCATGCCAACCGCAATGCCCAGTGAGCTCCACCCATCTAAACCCCTCCTCTGTATGTGCAGATGGCTGTTAATGTGCTAAAGTGTTAACTTTGCTAATGTGGCCACCTTGGCCACTATTTCTGGCAGCTCATTCCAAATACACACCACCCGCTGCATGAAAAAGCTGTCCCTAATGTCCATTTTAAATCTCTCGCTTCTGATCTTAAACCCTTGTCCTTAGCAACTCCTCCCTGACAAAAAGAATACATTATTTCACCTTGCTTATACCCATAATGACCTCATATACCTTTCATATCACCCCTCATACCATCCACCACCTACTTTCCATGGCTTTACATGACCCTGACCGGGGGCGGGAGGGAGAGAGGCTAAGCAGGTGCTACACCTTGCCTAGGGGTGACCTGCAGGCTAGTGGAGGGAAGAAGTGCCTTGCACCTCTTTTGGTAGAGACATATCTCCACCAAGCCAGTTTAATAACATCTTTCCTAAAATAGGGCGACCAAATCTGTACAAAATATTCCAAGTGTGACCTCACCAGTGTCTTATCTAACTGCAACATAACTTCCCAAGACTGTACTCATTGCCCGGGCCAGCATATCAGATACCTCCTTCATCACCTTGTCTGCCTGTGTCACCGCTTTCAGGGAACCATGCACTTGTGAACTCTACATGTGGTGTGACATATAAAACTGCCAGTCTAGAGGGAGAATCCGCCTTTCAATCCAGTTGTTTACCAGAGGGCATGCACTGAAGATGTGAAGGAAGTGTGCAGGGCTTGTTTTTTTAATTTACACACAGACAGCAGGGGGTAACACACAAACTCCTGGAGAAACTCCTGGAGGAACTCAGCAGGCCCGGCAGTGTCTAGAGAGGAATAAAGAGTCCACGTTTTGGGCTGAGGGCCTTCTTCAGGACTGGAATGCACCTCCGCTGGTTAACAATGAAGATAAATACGAGAGCTCTAGTCTGCAGAGAATGCAGGGATAGAGACATGTTGTCGTGGGAAGAGATTGAAGTGGTTCTTCTTGTGCTGTATTATTCTGTGTTTTATGCTCTTTACTTCCAGTTACCTTAGGGAAATCCCAACTAATAAAGCCTGATTCACTGGACCAGAGCACAGGAATACAACCTCTGGGTAACCCCCAGGCAATCAAGGCAGGTAACCAAGAAAGTCCTGTGACATCCCAACCCTTCCCTCATCCAAGGCTGGAGAGGGGCAATTTCACTGTCCAGACCTCTTGCTTCAAGGCTGAGCAGTGGATTTCAGGAGGACAAAACAGACCTATCAAGCAGAATGAATTGGAATCGATCCTTATTGCAAATAGTGCCAGCTTCAAACCTTGATGAAACAATCATTGCACCACCAGTTTCAGTTTGGAGGCAAGGTGGGAAGGTTAAATGTTCATCACTTTTGCAGTAAGAAAGGCAAGACAAAATCAAGTGCTTCTGTTATGGGCAATAAGAGGGGTGGGATCAAAGGCTGATGCTTCGGGGAGGTGCTGGGCATTAACTGGAGCTCAGTGAGTTCACACATACAAAATACTGGAGGAACTTAGCAGGTCAGGCAGTGTCTAGAGAGGAATAAGGAGTCAATGTTTTGGGCCAAGAGCCTTCTTCAGGACTGGAAAGGAAGGAGGGTGTGAGGAGGGAGAGGAAGGAGTACAAGCTGGCAGGTGAGGGGGAAGAAGGATGAATTCAGAAGCTGGCAGGTGATGGGTGGGAAAGGTGAAGGAGTAAAGAAGGAATCTGATCAGAGAGAAGAATGGACCATAGGAGAAAGGGAAGGAGGGGGACCAGAGAAAGCTGATGGGCAGGTGAGGTGAAGGGTTGGGAGGAGGACCAGAAGGGGGAGGGGGAAGAAATTACTAGAAATTTATGTTCATGCAAACAGTGAAGGTTACAGAGAGAATATGAGGTGTTGCTCCTCCAACCTGAGAGTGGCCTCATCGTGACCGGAGAGGATATTCAGTGAGTTGATCTGCCTCACTCATGATCCCCATCTGGAAAAGGGGAGGGGAGGGATGTTGGTCTTTTAGAAACACTGCGCAGAACCCAGATGTTCTGCTGACCCCATGGGGCCAGTTTACTTCGAGAGCTGGCATGAGCAGAAGAGAAGGCGCGGTTTGAGTCCTACCATGATTGTCACTGCCATTATTCTCATCATGCACTGCCACAGGGAGGTGAAATGTACGGCTGGCAGCTGCACCAAAGCTCCCAAACAGACTGTCTCGTCGAAGGGGACCAGCTGACAGTGAAAGAAACAAACGGCATGTGTTTGGTCGTCTCGTTCTTGGTTAGAGGCTTATCAGAGACTGAGCTAGAGATGGAGCTGTCATCAAGCTGCAACACTCACTCCCCCTCCCAATGCTTGATTCCCGAAACCCCCTTTCCCTAAGAATCAGTAACCATCCCTTCCACTGCCAATGAGAAATCACAAGGCACACCCTGACACCACTGTCCCCACACCAGCTACCGCCAATTCTCACCTCATAGTCAGAAGTCTCCCTTGTGTATTTATTCCACCCCCCCAAGCCCATGCAGCTGCAGTAGCAAGCTCCATGCTCACTTTCTGGTTAAATTCTCCACAATTCCAGCTTCCAACTATTAGTAACCGCTAATATCCCCAAACTCCCTTCACCACATTGACTGCCCATCTCCCTTACTTTGTCAACCACCACAGCACTTTTTTGTTAGGATCACAATGTATTTATGTATGGAATGATCTGTGGCAAAACAAAAGCACTTCACCATCTTGGTACAGAACGTAACACAGTAAAAGGCCCTTTGGCCCACGATAATGTGCTGACCTTTTAGGACCATAAGATATAGGAACAGAATTAAGCCATTTAGCCCATCCTGCCTGTTCCACCATTTCATCATGGCTAATCCAATTTTCTTCTCAGCCCCACTCTCCCGCCTTCTCCCCATATTCTTTCATGGTCTGACCAATCAAGAATCTATCAACCTCTGTCTTTAATATACATAAAGATCTGGCATTCACAACTGCCTGTGGCAAAGTATTCCACAGATGCAGCACTCTCTAGCTAAAGAAATTCTTCCTCATCTCCATTCTAAGATGATGCCTCTCTGTTCTGAGGCTGTGTCCTCTGGTCTTAAGACTCTTCTACCTAGGAAATAACCTCTCCAAATCCATCTATCAAGGTGTTTTACCATTCAATAGCTTTCAATGAGGTCACCCCTCATTCTTCTGAATTCTAGTGAATACAGGCCCTGAGCTATCAAACATTCTTCACATGACACATCATTCAATCCTGGAACCTTCGTGAATCTCCTTTAAACCCTGTCCAGTTTCAGTACACAAAGAGCACAAAACTGTTCATACTACTCCAAATGAGGCTTCACCAGTGCTTTATAAAGTATCAACTTTACATCCTTGCTTTTATATTCTAGTTATCTTGAAATGAATGCTAACATTGCATTCGCCTTCCTCACCAGATCCAATCTGCAAATTAACCGTTAGAGAATCCTACACAAGGACTCACAAGCCCCTTTGCACCTCAGTTTTTTGTAATTTCTCTCCATTTAGAAAATAGTTAACCCTTTCATTCCTTCTACCAAAGTGCATGACCATACACTTACCAACACTGTACTCCATTTGTCATTTCTGTGCCCATTCTCCTAATCCAAGTCTTTCTGTAGTGCCTCTACTTCCTCAAAATTACCTGCTCCTCTACTTATCTTCATATCTTCTGCAAGCTTTTCATCAAAGTCATCCATACCATCATCCAAATCATTAACATATAACGTAAAAAGAATCAATCCTAACGCAGACCACTAGTCACTGGTAGCCAACCAGAAAAGTCTCCCTTTATTCTCACTCTTTGCCTCCTGCCAATCAGCCAATGCTTTATCCATGCTAGAATCTACTCTAAAATCAATTTAACCTTTCCTTCATAAGCCCCGCATTTTCAATCATCCATATGCTTAACCAAGAGCAATATGCACATGTGACAAATACCAAAACAATTCAATATGATCATAGTTGATCAGGCCCCAAATCTTCCTCAGCACCAATGCCCCACAGCCCTTGACCCCCAATCTTTCTTTAAGCACCTCCAAAGTCCCAGCCTCCACAACCCTCAGAAGATTCACTTGCCCATGTAAGAAGTAAATTCTAAATAAATCCACAATAAACAAGCCCTTTATCCTGAAATTATATCCTCCAACCAGTGAAAACATCTTGACATATATCCTTTCCTCTAAGAGAACCACAACCTTGTTGTGGTTTGGAGGCTTCCATGCCTCAATGGCCCAGACAGCTATGTTGGCTGGAGTTAGGGCTTTATGCTTTGACCTGTTTGGCATGGGTGATCCTACCAAAAGCCAAAGGATAGAGGCCAGATTAAGGGTGGACCACTGGTTCGGGAGTTCAGCTCAGGGCTAACAACCTTGACTGGTAAGACAAAATTGTTATGCAAACAGCAATGAAGAATCCGTCTTCCTGACGGTATTCCCCATTCTCCACCCAGGATTTGCATGACTGACAGTAGTGAAAACCAAGAGGAAGCTACTGACATGATGAAGGAAGCCCTGAACGTCACCAAGACCTTCATTGCTCCCCTGAATGCTTACAGTATAACAGGAAGGAATACATCCTTTACCAGTATAAACATAGCCTTTCAAGGACCGGTGGATGCCAGGTCTTTGGAGGTGCTTAAAGAAAGATCAGGGATGGAGGGCCACGGGACATTGGTGCTGATCAAAGACCTCACCAACCCTGGACATTCTCCTTCCCACCTCCACAAACCAGCAGGCTCAAGGACAGCTTCTATCCTGCGATTGAGTGGTCCGCCAGAACTCGACTTCATAATCCACTTTGTCATGTCCCTGCACCTTTTTGTCTGCCAACCCTCTCTCTAACACTTTAATCTGCATTCTGTTATTGCATTTTCCTTGTACTATATCAATGCACTGCTGTGATGAAGTGATCTGTATGGATGGCATGCAAAACAATGTTGTACACTGTACCTCAGTGTACGTGACAACTACTAACTAATTTACCCTGCAGGTTTCTTCAGCTGCACTGACAATCATAATAAATTAACATTTCCAATCAGTATTGGCTTTCCCAAAAGCATTTCCTCTGCCAGTTCAGAGTCTGGCAGGTGACGCCCCATTATCTTACCCATTGCACAGACACGACAACCAGTGCCTTATAAAAGCCCAGCAACTGAAGCCAGCCTCTCTTTCCTCTTGCCTCAGACCACGTTTTAATTTCTCAGCACAGTTCTTGTCTGCTCAGGATGTCCACTCTTTGTGGAAGAAGCATTGTGATAGCTCGTGAATGGGGATGTTACACTCTGTCCGAGACAGAGACACTCGAGAGGCAGAGACCAATTTTACACAGCTGGTATTGCTTCATTTTATCACCATGCTCTTTAAAAGATTGGAAATTAGTTCATTCAGCCGAGGGTTTTTACTTCTGACCAAGTTGCAACTGAACAGGCTCACAAGGGTATTTTTGCTCAATTGAGTTTGAAACCAACCCTGCCCTGTTTCTGATTCGACCAGCTTGCATCTGAGGTGTCTAATTCTTAGCTCTAGCCATCTATCTATTTAATAGATAAAACCTCCTCAAGGGATGCAGGGTGGAAGCAGCAATAACTTAAACAGTCCTCTGAAAGGAGTCCTGCTCTATAAGTATACAGTTTGTACTGGTCCAACCGCACAGATGCCACAGCCATGAAAACACACCAGTGCCTCTATTTCCTCAGTGGACTAAAAAAAAATAATGAGGCACATTCCTACTGACCCTCACCAATTTTTATCAATGAAGCCTAAAAAGCATACAATCCAGATGCATCACGGCTTGATAGGAGAACTTCTCCATCAATGACTTTAAGAATCTATAGAGAGTTCTGGATACAGATCAGGACATCACGGAAACCTGTCTCCCTTCCATGGACTCTTGTCCATTCTTCCCACTGCCTCAGTAAAACAGCCAATATAATCAAAGAACCCCTCCCCCCCCACCCTGGATGTTCTCTCTTCTCCCCTTCCCATCAGGCAGGAAATACAAAAGCCTGAAAATACACATCATCAGGCTCAAGGACAGCTTCTATTCCACTGTTATGAGACCCTAGTATGACAAGATAGACTCCTGTCCTCCCAAATCTACCTTGATGTGGCCCTTGCACCTCAATATCTACTTGCAGTCGACAACCAGTGTCTCATACAAGCCCAGCAAAGCACAGTTCTTGTCTGCTGAGGATGCCCAGACTACTGTGATTGAAACCACCTACTCTTTGTGGAAGAAGTACTGCGACATCTCGTGAGTGGGGATGTTATACTTTGTCTGAGACAGAGACACATTTGAAACCAATTTTACACAGCTGGGAGTCTGTTTCATTTTATCACCTTGCAATGGGTAAGATAATGGGGCAAGTCACCTGCCAGACCTTGAACTGGCAGAGGAAATCCCTCTGGGAAAGCTTTGAGAATTGACCAAACCTCCACAGACCAAAGTCTGGCTAAACAAGAATTTTCACATAGGTTTTCACTGAGAGTTGGGCTAAATACGAACTATTTTATGCAGCTTCTCTTTCCACTAAAGCTACTCTCTTTACATCCCATGGAAATCAATTCCTTGTTAGTACCGATTCCAATTTCCAGAGTAATGAAAGACTCTTTCAGTCAATAGGAGGGGCTCATGGCCAGTTCAGATCCTCTTAAGACAGTGGGCTTCAACTGCAAACTGAAACTTAAGGTACAAAGTGGATTGGGCCAATGGAGGAGACCTGTGATCTTCTATCTTCTCTGACACATTCAGCTCAACAGCAGCTCCCCGCAACCCCCAAAACAATTAACACTTAATGCCAGGACCTGGAATATCTTGCTAACAGCAGCTTTGAATCCGGTTGCAATGGATTCAAAACCACCGCTACACACAAGCTTGTATATTTCACCCAGCGTTAAGTAATGGGACAAGTGAAAAGGGTTATTCCAGTATCAAAGCAAAGCTGAAATTTAGAGAAGGCATGCCAAGGTTAACATTTCAGGCAGAACCCTCCCTCGGTCCCAGATTAGGGATCCAGTCCTCGTTAACACAACAGCAGGTTTTCCTCTGGATTGGTCCACAGACCACACGTATTTATATTGCTGTACCGATTTTTGGAGCCCCCTGCCAGTGCAGAAGATAGCATCTTACCTGCTGTAGAAAACATGTTGTCAAACTCGATGATTAGGTCGTCCTCGCGGTCGAAGCGGACGAGCGACTCGTCAATGTCTGGGTAGTCTTCATCCAGCTCCATTTCTGAACCTTCTTCATCCTCATCGTCCTCGTCACCCTCCTCCTCCTCCCCTTCCTCATCATCCTGCAATTACAAAAATATGCCAAACGGCCTGAATAACTCTGGCAGGAGTGTGCCGAGGCTTGGCTCCTGCTCAAGCTGATGCTGTGAGCATGGTGTAGGTCTCTGCACAGCCACCACTCTAAGATATTAGGAAGGCAATGCCAGAATCCTTCCTATCTTAGAACACAAGACTTAGAAACAGCATTAAGCCATTCGGCCCATTAAGTCTGCTCTACCATTCCATCATGATTCATTTATTATCCCTTTGACACCCTAATTAATCAAGAGCCTATCAATCTCCAGTTTAAATATAACCAATGACTTGGTCACCAGAGCCATCTGTGGGAATGAATTCCACAGATTCACCACCCTCTGGCTAAAGAAATTCCTCCTCATCTCTGTTCTAAATGGATGTCCCTCTATTCTGAAGCTTGGTACTTGATTCCTCACTATAAGAAGCCACCTCTCCACATCCACTTCTGGACCTTCTAAACTCCAGCAAGGAAAGGCCAAGAGCCATCAAACACTCCTCTTAGTTGACCCATTTATTCCTGGAATGAAACTTGTGAACCTCCTCTCCAATGCCAGCACATCTTTTCCTAGATAAGGGGCCAAACACTGCTCACAGGATTCCAAATGCAGTCTAATCCAAAACTTATAATAAAGTCTCAGCATTGCATCTTTGCTCTTGTACTCTAGTCCTCTTGAAGTAAATGCTACCACTGCATTTGTCTCCCTTACACTGACTCATCCTGTAAGTTAACTTTTCAGGAATGCTGCATGAGGACTCCTCTGATTTCTGAATTTTCTCCCTCACATTAGGGTGAAAATAATCTACATTTTTATTCCTTCAACAAAAGTGCATGATCATACACTTCCCTACACTGTATTCCATGTGTCACCTCTTTAACTACTGTCCTAATCCAAGTCCTTCTGCAAACTCCCTGTTTCCTCAACATCACCTGCACCTCCACCTATCCTTGTATCATCTGCAAACTTGACCACAAAGCTACCAGAAAAGGAAATATGCACCTACTCTCAAAAGCATGGACAAGGAGTGCAAGACCAGGAGAATGAAAAAGGGAATAGAGGAATTGCAGACTGGTACAACTAGTAGCCTTACAACACCAGAGAGCCAGGTTCGATCCTGACCTTAGGCACTGTCTGTGAGTGGAGCTTACATGCAACAGCATATGATCTCCCCCACCAAACATGGCAAAGACATGCAGGCTAGTTGGTTAGCTTGTCTCTGTAAATAGCTCCTGGTGAGCGGCAGAACCTGCAGGACAGTTGATTGGAATGAAGGAAGAATTTAAAAATGGGATAAGTGTTGGATTGGAGCAATAGGCATTTGACGGTAAGTACAGAGGTGATGGGCCGAAGGGCCTATGAGGGGTCACTTATCTGTGACACTGTGGTGAGTGTACAGATACAATGAGGATGCTGAACATTAAACAACAGCACACAAATGTGGGATGGAAAAATACATACCACAACAGGTCTGGGAAAAAAATTGACTGGTCAGCTTCAGTTTTTAATGATGAGAATTGCCATGCAGGATTCTCTAAAGGATAACTTGCAGGTTGAGTTGGTGGAGAATGCAATGATAGCATTCATTTTCAGAGAACTAGAATATAAAATCTTTGATGTAATTTGGAGTATCGTGAGCAGTTTTTGGCCCCTTTTCTCAGAAAAGATGTGCATTTGGAAAGGGTTCAGCAGAGACTTAGGAGAATGACTCTGGGAATGATAGTGTTATCGTACGAGGAACGTTTGATAGCTCTGGGCTTGTACTTGCCAGAATTTAGAAGGGGAGTCTCAGTGAAGCCTATGGAATATTGAAGGCCTAGACATAGTCAACAGGAAGAGGATGTTTCCTATATATAGTCGGGACGTCTAGGACCAGAGGGCACAGCCTCAGAAATTAGGCACATCCATTTAGAACACATTTTTCAGCTAGAGAGTGGTGAATCTGTGGAATTCATAGCCACGGATGGTTGTTGAGGCCAAGTCACTGAGTATATTTGAAGCGGAGGTTGATAGGTTCTTGGTTAGTTAGGGCAAAAAAGGTCATGGGGAGAAAGCAGTTCAGAGGGATAATAAATCAGCCATGATGGAATGATGCAGCAGAGTGGCTTAATTCTGCCCCTACATCTTAAGCGGACAGAGGACACAACATTTGGAAGCTGGCATTAGAAATGATTATAAAATTAGCATTCAAATTAAAGCTGGCAAAGTCCACAAAGAATGAAAGCTCTGGTTCAACACTGCCTGAAGTCATTAGAAGATGGCATGCATTTGTGACAATGATGATAAAGACACTATCACACATGTCAACATTGGCATAATACCTGCAGTTAGAAGGGAAATGCAATGTGTCCAGGGAATTGTGAATGAGTCAAATTAATTGTAGAAGGGATTAAGGAATCTCAGCCACTATATTAAAAAAATAGAAAAACACTTGGAATGCAAGACTAATGAAAAGTCAGCATGACTTTCAAAAGAGAAAGTCTTTGGAAATTGTTCAATCCTGTGAAGAGGTAAGCAGAGAAGACACAAATTAGTCATTTTTCTTTTTAGATGTTGCCTTACTTGTTGAATTGTCCCACAATTTTCAGACTTCCAACAGCTGAGGCTTACTTTGATTTTCATTTACAGTGAAAGATAGCTGATTCACTTACCTGTTCAAGCAGAAGAGTGTAAGGACGGGGAGCACAATTAGGCGATTCTAAGCATCGAGTCTGCTCTGCCATTTATTTTCTCTACTGATTTATTTTCCTTCTCAACCCCAATCTCCTGCCTTCGCCTTCATAACTTTTGACTTCCTACTAATCAAGAACCTATCAGCATCCACTTCCAACATACCCAGTGACTTGGCCTCCATAGCTATGGTAATGAATTTCACAGATTCACCACCTTCTGGCTGAAGAAATTCCTCTTCATCTTTGTTCTAAAGAGAAGTCCTTCTGTTCTGTGGCTTTGCCCTCAGATCCTCTCTATTATCTCTCACTATTCGAAATATTCTTTCTACATTCTAAATTTCAGCATGCATCAATAAGGCAGAGTTAGAGGGTCTGTTGCAGAGACACCTCAATGAAACACACTGAGCAACATGAAGATGTCAACTAGCAGAAGTTGGACTGTCAGAGACTAGTACAATACTGATTCAGACCCCACTCATCCATGCTGGCTAAATTGTTAGCTCTATCTGGTAAACAGTTTTATTATTGCCACATGTACAGTGCAGAATGACATTTTGCATGTCACCCCTACAGATGTCATCACATCAGTGCTTTGATGTTAAAGATTAAAGATTATCTTTATTCCTCACCTGTACTTCAAAACATACAGTGACATGTGCCATCTTGCGTTGATGACGCCGTCCAAGGATATGCTGGGGCCAGCCTGCACGTGTTGCCCGCTTCTGGCTCCAGCATAGTATGCCCACAACTTACTCAAGTCAAGTCACTTTTTACTGTCATTTCAACCATAACTGCTGGTACAGTACACAGTAAAAACAAGACAATATTTTTCTGGACCATGATGCTACATGAACAATACAAAAAGTACACTGAACTATGTAAAACACCACAAAACTACACTAGACTACAGACCTACCCAGGACTGCATAAAGTGCACAAAGCAGTGCAGGCACTACAATAAATAATAAACAAGACAATAGGCACAGTAGAGGGCAGTAAGTTGGTGTCAGTCCAGGCTCTGTGTATTGAGGAGTCTGATGGCTTGGGGGAAGAAACAGTTAAATAGTCTAGTCATGAGAGCCCGAATACTTCGGTGCCTTTTGCCAGATGGCAGGAGGGAGAAGGGTTTGTATGACGGGTGCGTGGGGTCCTTCATAATGTTGTTTGCTTTACGGATGCAGTGTGTGGTGTAAATGTCTCTAATGGCGGGAAGGGAGACCCTGACCCTAACCCTAACCCATGTGTCTTTGAAATGTGGGAGGAACCCTTGCAGTCATGGGGAGTACATAAAAACTCCGTACAGACAATAGGGGGAATTGAATCCCAATGACTGACGCTATTAAGCGTTATGCTGATTACTATGCTACTGTATCTACATGATCTACATTTCACCCTGAAAGGCACCGAGACACTTGCCCTTTGCAAAGTCCTTCGTCAATCATGATGCTCCACACACTTAACATGGAGCTAAGTACTCTCTCCACACCTGAGGCCACCTTCTGAGTCCTATGGCCTGAATGAGATCAATTGGAAAAGATGAAAAGTTGCTGCCTGACCTGCTGAGCTCCTCCAGCAATTTGCGTGTTACTTCGTACCTGTTTGGACTGATGGAGGAAACCAGAGTACCCAGAGAAAGCTCAAGTGCTCACGGGGAGAACCTCCCGATCGCTGGTGCTGTAAAGTGTTTCTCTAACTGCTAAGCTACCAAGGGTAAACAATAACAGAATGAAATGCTACTGTTACAAAGTGCAGTGCAGGCAGACAACAAGGTGCAAGGTTATAATGAGGTACTTTGTGAGGTCAAGAGTCTATCTTACGGTACTAAGGGACTTAAAACAGTGGAACAGAAGTTGTCCTTGCCTGCATTTGGCCCATATTTCATTTCATTCTCAAGCTTTCCTATCTGTGTCTCCGCCGAAATATCTCTTCAAAGCTGTGACTGAACCTGCTCTGTGAAGCTACTTTCAAGAGCCAAGCCAGAGGCATATGAACTTGAAGCACAGAAAACGAAGGTGCATGTGATTAGCAATGGCATCCCAGATGTGGTTAAGGAGGTCATGCATTACAAGAGACTGGAATCTGGAGCGACTCAGTGGGTTGAGCAGCAGATGTGGGAGGAAACGAATTGCCGATGTTTGGGGGACGAATCCCTGCACTGGGACAGTTACTGGGAGGTGATCAGAATTGGAGTGACAATGATGGAGCACGATGAGCTGAGAAACACACATTGATCCTTCCCAGATTATGAACTCTTGACCCATGTACATCCATAAACTAGTGTTGGAAACTGGTGGGACGGCTTTCAGGGTCTGCAGGGATACTCTGCTGCATGGGAACTCTGTCTGTGGCTGCTTTTCCTACTTGCAAACTGTTCAGGTTGCAAACAGTTCACAGGAATGGAACACTGTCAGAACCTGGGGAGGATCTACCTAGATGGATCATTAACATCAGTAGCAACACATAATATGACCATCATCTTTTTTTAAAAAAGAGCAAACCAATCATATAAGAGACTGAAGGACAGTGATGTTAACGAAGAATGCTGCAGAAGCTTGGTTGGACCAGAGCATAATTCTGGTTGACCTACTTGCAACATCTGGGGCATGTACCTCTCTCTGCCTTGGAGAGAAAGCTCAGGAGTAATGCTGAGGCATTGGTCAGATCATATTTGGAGTACTGTGAGCAGTTTGGGGCCCTTATCTAAGAAGGGATGAGCTGGCAATAGAAGGCCCAGGAAAGGATCATGTGAATGATCCTAGGAATGAAAGGATTAACATACGAGGAGTGTTTGAAGGCTCTGGGCTTTGTATTTGCATAGGAGATTAGAAGAATAGGGGGTAACTCATTTAAATCTATTGAATACTGAGGGCCCGAGATGGAGTGGACGTGGACGGGGTGTTTCCTATCGAGTCAAGAACCAGAAGGCACTGTCTCAAAACAGAATGACGTCTCTTCAGAAAATAGATGAGGAGGAATTTGGGGAATTCATTGCAACAGACAGCTGTGTAAGGAAAGTCACTGGGAGTATTTAAAGTGGAGGTTGATAGGTTCCTGATTAGTAAGGGCATCAAAATTTATGGGGAGAAGGCAGGAGAATGGGGTTGAGAGGGAAAATAATTTTTCCACAGATCAAACTGTGTAGGAGGCATAAGGGGCCGAATGGCCTAATTCTGCTCCAACATCTTAAGGAGTGGAGGTGGGGAGAAGGAAAAATGTCCTGCAGTTACTCACCCGGACTATTCCAACAGAACCACCCAAAACCTGCAATCAGTTGTCCTGGAGTGGATTGGGGGGGTGGGGGCGTGGGGGGGAGCGGTAGACCTTGAGTGCCTCCAAGTTCTCCTCCCAATCTTACAGTGACCTAACCCACGGGATGCTGGGAGTAACTTCACCTAAAGGACTAAGCCTCCAAGGACGATTTTGGAGTAGTAAACACCAGACTCACCTGGGGGTGGGGGGGGGTTTGGTGAAGAGAGGAGAGAGATATGGACCTTGAAAGAGTCGATAAACAAGCACACAGGTTGGGGGGGGGGGGCGCCCGAGACGCTTCCTTACCTGGTCATCTTCATCTTCCTCCTCTTCCTCATCCTCATCCTGGCTGTCATCGTCATCTTCATTGCTCCCGCTGCTGTCTTCCTCCTGTGTGTGCTCCTCGTCGTCAGGGTCCAGGATATTCATGGAATCTGTGTGAAAGAGAACGGCTGTGAGCGGATGCTAGACAACTGGGCCTCACAGAGGATTAGTTGCAAAGAACCGACGTGGCCAGAGTTAAGATCTTTAATGTGGAGTCAAATAGCTCAAAGCATTGGAGGGGAAGAACTTATCTAGATACATGCAACAACAATTTTCCACATAATCAGATCTCATGAAAAAAAAGGAAATGAAGTAAACAAACACTGATGCTTTGTGTGGTTGCTCTGGATTTTGAGAGCATTTGCAGAATCTTGAGTTGATGCTGTCTTGCTGTCTGTTGAACGAGGACAACAGCTCTTCACCCTGGGGTCCTTCAGCACTGACCATGCAGGGCAGATGAAGCTTTGGCTACAGGGTCACCCGCTGCTGCACTGGAACACCAGTCCACATCAGCCTCCAGTTTGAAAGCTGTTGCTGATTTTGTTTCTCGGTGATGCCTCTGACAGACAGCGAAGTCGAAGGTGAACATTTGGAAAAACGACAGTGTATGGCAACTCTTGCAGGTGACCCCCTGCACATTCTTCAGTGTGCTGGTTGTTGACGCAAACGGCGCATTTCACTGTATGTTTCAATGTGCATGTGATAAATTTGAATTAGAAGGATTACCACCTGCACAATGCATTTATTTCCAATGGCAGGCATCTTCATGGGTAGCAATGGCTGTTTGAGATTGTTGACCAGTTGCCCCACTGCTTGTAATGCTTTGTCCCAAATTGCTTCCGACTTCTGAAAGTCCTCAGGGTGGGAGATGAAACTTTCATCACCAGGATTCACCCCATGTGGCCACATCATCTCGTCCAGGTAACTTCCAGTTTACAGCCACTGAAGAGACTTGGGGCTGAGCCGCCATGGGACAGAAGAGAGCTTTTTCTCCATCATGATTAGCCCTGTGGGGATGTCACCACTGACAATTCATGGAACTAATCAATCTGAGTCCTGATGAGGGGTCTCAAACCGAAACGCCGACTGCTTATACCTCTCCAGGGATGCTGCCAAACCTGCTGAGTTCCTCCAGCATTTTGTGTGCGTGCTGTCCGTTCTGAAAAGTTGCAAAATTATCTCAATGCTTTGCAAGTCATCAGCTGATATTAATTTGGTTGTTCTAAAAGGTCCTGAGGACAGTTGGGTCTAGGACATTGTCTGCACCCATATCTTAGATCAGATCTGAGGAAACATTGAGGCACAAGGACATGAGTGGCCCAGAATACATGCTGGCTCCCTGGCTTCAGTAGTGTCTTCCCTGCCTGCCAATATTGAGGACGAGTGCACTGATGGGAGCCTCTCTTGTGGGACAACGGTCAGGAATGGCTCTGGACTGATCCGCTGATGGTTGGTGCTTAGCGTGTGCACTGCCCAATTTGCAAATTTGTCTGCAGGCAGACCTGGCATGCATTTCTATACCCTTCATTAAAACCAAGGCTGGTCCTATTGGTTGGAGGTCACAGTAGAGCGAATGGTCCATCAGACTGTAAGGTTACGGACTCCACTGCTATGACCCTTGTGGATAGCCTGGCTTGAGATGCACATCTCAATTGGCATGGCAACATAGCGGTTAGCATAGTGCCTTATGGTGTCAGTGGAGGATCAGGGTTCAATTCTTACTGCTGTTCGTAGAGAGTTTTATGGTCTCCCCATCACCACGTGGATTTGCTCTGGGTGATTCAGTTTCCTCCCTTGTTCCAAAGCCACATGGATAAGGGCTAGTGAGCTGTGGCCATGCTATGTTGATGGAGATACTGGTGGGCTGCCCCCAGTATATTTTCAGACTGCGCTGGTTGTTGACACAAAAGCTTCATTAAACTATGTTTGAATGCTTCGTTGTACAGCATATGTGACAAATAAAGCTAACTTTCCATCATTTCCAATTGATCTCATGGCAGGCCTTAAGACTGGGTGTCCATGGGTGTGGAGAGGGAAAACTGAGCTCCATGACAAGAGTGTGGTGGCCTTTCTGACCAACACTGTCATGAGAGGTGTAGGACTTTGCCAGGTCAAGTGTCTAAGTGCGTTGTCAGGTCATGTACCCGGACGACAGTGCAGCAGTTAGTGTAATGTTTAATAGCATCAGTGACTGGGGTTCAATTCCCACTGCCGTCTGTGAGGAGTTTGTATGTTCTCTCCGTGACCGCATATGGCTTTCCTCCAGGTGCTCTGGTATCCTCCCACACTCCAAAGATGCTTGAGTTAGGGTCAGGAAGTTGTGAGCATTCTATGCTGGCACGAATGATGGCAAAACCTGGAGGCTGCGCCCAGCATATCCTCTGATTGTGATGGTCGTCGATGCAAATGACACATTCCACTGTATGTTTCGATATACGCGTGACAAATAAAGCTGATCTTTTCTCTGTCAAGCTTTGACTGGGTTTATACTTCATTAGACGTCGCAATTAGGGGCCACTACATCTCAAGCACGATGCTGGCATCTGGAACAAGGTGCAGAACAGCCAGAGAAGGGACGATCAACCAGCACAGAGACTCGGCTGCAATGGCAGCTGCCTCAATGCTCCAGTCATCTGGCTTGATCCCGGTCCCTGTCTGTGTGTGGATTTGGAAGTTCCCACCGTGACGACATGGGTTTCCTCCCACAACCCAAAGGCTGCAGGCTGGTGGGTTAACTGGCTGCTGAACGGTAGAATCAGTTGGTCTTGATTGGGAGGTAGGGAAATGAGAGACTTGAGGGGTTGAGGGGATACTTTGCTCGTCCCGAGGGCAGCTACTTTTCTGCCTTTTGCTTGCTGGAGGAGTGAAGAGTTGAATTAGAGTGTAAAAATGGTTGCCTTTTGTTGTTTAACTCCCCTATGCTTGCTTATAATTTTACATAATCACTGATGCTTTCAGCGAATTTTCAGTAATTGTGTAGCTAATTCTATAGTTTTTCTGGTTTCTCTGCAGACTGTGTCACAACTGTTTTAAATCAATGAGTCAATGGAATGTGACTGATCTCTCTAGTAAGTTAGTTTTTAGTACAAGATGTCCACAACTTCTGTGTGTCTTTTTTCTCTCTTTTCTTCTCCTCCTTTGCTTTTTCTTTCCTCCTTACAGCAGGGCTGAGTTGGTTAATGTTACGAACACCTAGTAAGACAGCTATCATTACAAGATTTGTGCCTTGTTCTTGACTTCTGAGCAACCTCTGGATCAATATCACCAGACCCTGCACTTGAGCTCCTCTCTGCAGTGAGAGAGAGAGAGAGAGAGAGAGAGAGAGATATAGAGAGAGAGACAGACAGAGAGAGAGAGAGAGAGAGAGAGAGAGAGAGAAAGAGAGAGAGAGAGACACAGACAGAGACAGAGACAGAGAGAGAGAGAAAGAGAGACAGAGACAGAGAGAGAGAGAAGAAAAAGAAGAGCAGGGACAATGGATGAAGCAGCTACTGGGGGGGAATGAAGTCGTCAGGGGGGGGAAGGTATTAGACTAGTTGGGATGGGGAGGGAGGGAAGGAATTAGACGAGGCTGTACTACGGAATGTGAATGGGAAGGGGAATGATCAAACAGTGATCCCAAAGCTTTGTGCAGTGCCCATTTCTAGCATGCCGCACACACAAAACTCTCTTCCTTTTTTTAAAAAAATGGTGATGATGCAGGGTTGATAATAGAGGGTTTCTCCTTCTGCACAGCAGTAAAGACAGTTTGTTTTTTTTTATTTTGTACCTTCTCGGTTAGCCTGCAGGGTGGGCGCCTGACTGAGATTTGAGGGAGCCTCATCCATCAACACATCCTCCTGGGACTCATCCTCAGTACTTCTGCAAGCTGTAGCGCCGGAGGAAGGAAATAAAATAAAATACAAAGAAGAGGTGAATGCAAGGCCACGACAGTGCATTCTACATTTTTCCACAACACGCCATCGGCTTTGGGCACTTGGATTCTTCCTAAACACACGTTTGCACTCGGGAGCTCTAATCCTCGGGTTCTGAGTGTGCACGTGGGCGATGAGTGGCTCAATCGTGACCGAGAAGTATAATCATCACGTACACTGGAGCGAGATAGCTAGCAGTGCACAATGTTGATAGGGCCCCTAGAAATTACTGTAAGTTCTTTTGTTGGGAAACCGTTTTGTTTTGCCAGCACTGTCAATTTAAATCTCAATGCCTGGTGGCTTGGCACTCAATTTCACGCTTTGGATCGAGGTGGCTCGAGAAAGACAAACGAAGGGTCTTCCTTTGGTTTCTGGCAATACCACACTGCTCTCTACTGTCCTCACAGAGCCTTCTTCCAGTGCAACACTCGGAAGGAGGTACAGGCGCTAGAGACTCACCAAAAGCAAACTGTGAATGTCAGCCGTGTGGTGTAAGGCTGGGTTCAGGGCTCGGCTGTATGTGTGGCTGTGAATATATATGAAAGGGATTTGGGGATGTGTTCAGGGTGGGGTGAAGGGAATAAGGGAGGGAACTGTGTGTGCGTGTGTGGGGGGAAGGGAAACGGTGAAAGTGAATGAGGGAAGTGGGCCACAAATCAGGAACAGAACTGGCTTTCAAGCTGCCGGCTTCGAGCTACGAGCAGAGGTACAGGGAGCAAGTTTTTGCGAGGGTGCGTCGCAACTGAGGAGGAACAGGCAGACGAGAAGGGAGGAAAATACAAAAACAATTACTTGCAACATCCTTCAACACACAAGTGACACATTCTGTGTTCTCAATTCTTGCATCATCCTTCAACACACAACAACAGTGACACATTCTGGGTTCTCCATTACCAGTGCTAGTCAGGCACAGCATCGTATCAACCACCATCTGGCTTCAACGTCCCACTATGTGCATGCCTGGGGTCAACATTAGGAAGGTGCAACCGCCTTGAGAAAATTTACTCCCACTCCTGCTCTCTGGGAAACAGACTCAGCATTCCCACAATCACAGATGAAAAGCTTCTCATGCAGACTACGCTCTTCAATCACTGATTGGACTGTCCTAGTGAGCAACAGAGTACTGTGCAAAAGCCTTAGGCATATTATATAGCTAGGGTGCCCAAGACTTCTACACATTACTGTAGTAATTTAATGTTCTACTGCTGCTGCTAACAAAAAAATAATTTCATTACATACGTGAGTGATGATAATCCTGATTCTGATTGTGGACTGAGAGTGGGAAGGGGACAGGGAGAGGGGAATCATAGATGGGAAAAGGGGAAGGGATAGTGATGAGAGTTTGAAGCACCAGAGACATTCTGTAATGATCAATAAACTGATTGTTTGGAATCAAATGACCTTGCCTGGTGTATCAGGGCTAAGTGCGTCTGCACTCTCACCACCAGCACTCCTCCTCTGCTACCTGTCCCACATTCCACCCTTGCCACTCGACATCCTTTGCTCCTGCCAGATTTACAAACTTGCTCTTCGCTTCACATTGACAAATACAGTACTACGCAAAAGCCTTAGGCACCCAACTTTATACACGAGCC
This sequence comes from Mobula birostris, assembly GCF_030028105.1. Taxonomy (NCBI): domain Eukaryota; kingdom Metazoa; phylum Chordata; class Chondrichthyes; order Myliobatiformes; family Myliobatidae; genus Mobula; species Mobula birostris. The sequence continues at coordinate 27,722,350 of NC_092398.1, forward strand.
TAAGACTTTTACACAGCACTCTTACATTATCGCACTGCTTTGTCCCTCTATCATGGCTCCCCACACCCTGCACACCTTCTGGTTTCCAATACTGCTGCTCTGAAAGACAGACAGCAACCCCATGACAATACCCTCAATGCCCTTGCACTCAGCAGCATAACCGTCTCCTTATACTGTCTCCCGGCTCAGCTCCCTGCGACACCCCTCATCAATGCACATTCACATTGCAAACGCCGCTCCTGACAGCCCCCACTTGCTTATCCAACGCTAAAGTAAAATTCCTATCACTCTGGATGCTGGCTGACCCACTGGGTCCTCCTCCCTCATGGTTTGTTGGCAAACGCAACATAACCATTTCCTCCATCTCTACTTCATGTAACGGAGGTCCTGATACCGCAGCTCCACTTTCACTGGGCGCTCTCCAACGTCAGAATTTAATCTCGGAGAGACATTGCTGGCTCAGCCCCAAAGCAAAATTGAAGCCTTTCAGCAGAGGAAACCACCACCAGGTAAAGTCCATAGGATTCACGTGGTAAGAGCAGGTATAAATAAGCACGTTTCCACTTATCTGAAATTCCACAGGATTGTTCTTACTACTGCCTGAACCTGTATATACCCACTAACATCGCAAAAGGACATTAAGAGATTGCAGAAATCAAAAGCCCGTATGTCATGCTCCCGGGTTCTGGCAGAGAGAAGTGGAGGGTGTGCACGCACACTGTACCAGCCGCTCCACTGCTGGGCGGCACATCCATCTTACCGATGATGGTGCTGCTCACAGTGTCCACGTCCCTCTCCAACAATTCGTCAATGAGATCTTCCAGCTCGTTCTCAACCTGGAAGCAGACAGAGAGAGAGAGAGAGAGAGAGAGAGAGAAGCACCTCAAATATCTTGCCTTTTTAAACAAGAGGAGATGGCGATGTCACTGGGTGCTCGTGTGAGAGGTCTTAAGCCAGAGAGATCACGTGATGCCATTCCTTTACCGAAGAAACCAAGACAGGCGTTGACAATAACTTTAGCAATTTTATGATGATTTCTGTTGCTATTTTTATCCCAAATTTGATTTAACACCCACTATTATGATGAACTCTGGAGCAGAGGCACAGAGTTCTACCTGTTGTCTACCAATTTCAGAATCAGATTTAATTATAACCAATTTGGATAATAGAACATTAGAGCACAGTGCAGGTCTTGGCCCACAATGCTGTGCCGACCTTATAATCTTCTCTATGATCAATCTAATTCTTCTCTCCTACAAGACCCACTATTTTTCTGGCATCCATGTACCTATCTAAGAGTTTCTTAATATCCTGAATGTGTCTGTCTCTACCACCACCCCTGGCAGAGTGTTCCAAGCACCCACCACACTGCGTGTAAAGAGCTTACCTCTGACATCCCCCCTCCGCTATGCTTCTCTCCAATCACTAAGGTTTGCCCGTATTAGTCATTTATGACCTGAAGAAAAGTATCTGATTGTCCACTCAATCTATGCCTCTTAACATCTTGTACACCTCCATCAAGTTGCCTCTCATTCTCTTTCGCTCCAAAGAGAAAGGCCCTAGCTCACAAAAAGTCTTTGGCTAACTACTTGAAATTTGTTGTTTTGCAGCAGTAGTACGATGAAAATACATAAAATCACTATACCTTACAAAATAAACAAACAAAGGAATAAAAAGGTAGTGTTCATGGATGATTCAGAAATCTGATGGCAGAGGGGGAAGGGGATGTTTCTAAATGGTTGAGTGCCTCTCTTCAGGTGCCTGTACTTCCTCCCTGATGGTAGTATCAACAAGCCATGTTCCGTATGGTGAGGGTCCGCAATGACGGATGTCTTCATCTTGAAGTACTATTACACCAGCATAGAAAGGTGATTTGTTCATTATGTGCCATGCTGTAAGAGGTGGGCAATCACGGTTTTTTCCTTGACCATGATTGCTCATGGCAAATTTTTCTACAGAAGTGTTTGCCATTGCCTTCTTCTGGGCAGTGTCTTCACAAGATGGATGGCCTCAGACATTATCAATATTCTTCAGAGATGGTCTGCCTGGTATCAGTGCATAACCAGGACTTGTGATCTGCACCAGCTGCTCATACGACCATCTACCACCTGCTCCCGTGGCTTCATGTGGCCCTGATTGGGGCGGCTAAGCAGGTGCTACATCGTGTCCAAGGGAGACCTGCAGGCTAGCACCATACACATCCTTAGGTAGAGATCTCCACCCTGCCACCCAAGAAATGTGATATGCTTTGTTCTGATCAAGGCCGCACATCCACACTATTAACCCTAGATCTACACATACAGCATTTTGTGTGTATTTCTGGATTTCTAGCATTAGCAGAATTTCTTGCTACTTCAACCCCTGATGCTGCCCCACCTGCTCAGCTCCGAACATTCTGTGTTTGATTGAGCCACACTATGGTCAGAAGAGGTGGGAAGGGCACAAACTCAACAAACTAGAACACAAGAGTGGACAGTGCACCTATAGCATTGTGTCCGGCAACTGGCCTTCTGCTGAGGAGGTGTGGTCTGATCTCACGGGCAGACAGGACAGGAAACCCATCATCAACAGGCACTTTGCCTTACTGGCACAGAGGGCCACAGGAAGTGGCTGAGATAGGTACATTAGCATGGTGGTTAGCACCAGACTTTACAGTGTGGGTTTCCACCGTGTGCTCTCTTTTTTCTCTCACATTCCAAAGATGTATGGGTCGCATGGGTGTAATTGGATCGGGTTAGTCAGTTTGGGCAAGTTTTGTTGGCGCCAGAAATGTGGCGATATTGCCCCCAGCACAATCCTTGCTGATTTGATTTGATGCAAACAATGCATTTCACTGCATGTATCGATGTACATATGACAAATAAAGGTAATTTTTAAATCTTTAAACACTGTACAGGATCACGGACAGCAAAGGTCCAGAGGAATATGGGTCAAGTGGGACAAGCTTAGATGGCAATCTTGGTTGACATGAACCAGATGGGCCGAAAGGCTTGCTTCCATGCTACATCACCATGATTGGGCCTTTGTACATTATGCCCAGATAGAAAGTGGACATGGAGAGGATGTTTCCTATAGTCGGAGAGTATAACCAGAGGGAAAAGCCTCAGAATAGAAGGATGTCCATTTAGGTGAGGAAGAATTTCTTTCGCCAGAGGATGGTGAATCCATGGAGCTTGTTGCCACAATCATTGGGTATATTAAAGGTAGAGCTTGATAGGTTCTTGATGAGTAATGACGTCACAGGATAGGGGTAGAAGGCAGGGGCTGAGAGGGATTATAAAAAAATCAGACACGATGGAATAGCAGAGCAGACTCGATGGACCAAATGGCCCAATTCTGCTCCTGTGTCTTCTGGATCCATTAGGATATGGCATTCCTTTCTTCCTCATCTTGTCCAGTTTCTCCTTAAACTCTCCTCTGCGATTTGCTTTGCCACTCATGGAAGGGCAAGTTTCACCATGGCAACTTTCCGAATACCTTCAGGATTTATTACTGACATCAGGGTCCCAAACTCAGCATTCCCTGCAACTCCTCCCACAAAATGACAAGATTTCTCAAGGCGACTGTTCTAAAACAACACACTAATCAAGCTACTTCTCAGTCTGTGTATGATATAGCTCCATTCTGGTCAGCCCTGGTTTTGCCTCCTTATAACACAGAAAAGCCTCGACACCTTCTCCAAGTACAATCTAATCAAGTTTACATCCCCCTTTCCACTTGGGTCCATCTAGAAATTCTCTCTCCTGTGTGGAGTTGACTTCTGTGAGAGCAGCAAGTGCTCATTTACCTGCATCTCCTGGGCGTTCAGAACTTCGGATTGCCCAGTGATCACCACTGTGTCCGCTTCGGGCTCCCCATCCATGATATCATTGTCGCCTACTCCAGTGGGGGCGTGATCTTCATGCGCTTCGGTCTCTCCTGTCTCACCTGTGGAATCAAATGGAAATCTTGGTTGGCATGGGCCATTTGTGTGATAGACCTATTTCTATGCTCTATCACTATGACCAGGCCTCTGTATACAATTAGTGCTCCCTATTGATAAATCAGCCCTGGGGTGGTTCTCTGAAAACCATTTGGGAGAATGTCTCAAGGTTCAAAGTTAAGGAGGTAAATGATAAAGTGGCCACCGAGTGTGTCACCATGTATTACCCCGAGATGCATTTTGTTGCCGCCATTGACAGTAGAGCAGAGAAACACAGTAGAATCAATGAAAAACTACAAAGACTGACAAAGAACCAATGTGCAAAAGAAGACAAGCTATTCAAGTACAATAGATAAATAAATACTACAGAGAACATGAATTTCAGAAACTTTGAAAGTTAGTCAATAGGTTGTGAAAGCAGTGGAGGCTACCTCAGTAAATGTAATTAAGACAAGGTTGGATAGATTTTTGCATAGTAGGGGAATTAAGGGGAAAAGGCAGGTAGGTGGCGATGAGTGCATGGTCAGATCAGCCACGACCTTACTGAATGGCAGAGCAGGTTCGACGGGCCAGATAGCCTACTCCTGCTCCCATTTCTTATCTCCTTATGAATTAGTTCAGCCTTGAGGTAAACTGACAATGGCGATTCGTCACCTTTGATTCGGCCAACAGGAGCAACGACGCCAGCAAACTGAAAACACTGTAGCATAGCGGTTAGCACGACACTATTACAGCTCAAGGCATTAGAGTTAGGAGCTGAATCCCAGTGTCCTTTATAAGGAGTTCCTGTATGCCCTCCCCAAGAATGTATGAGTTTTCCCTGGGTGCTTTGGTTTCCTCCCACAGTCCAAAGACTTGGTGGGTAGGTTAAATGGTCATTGTAAATTATCCCGCAATTGGGTTAGGGTTAAAATCAGGGTTGCTGGAGGTAGCTGGGTGGTGTGGCTTATACAGCGCTATATCTCTGAAGAAGTAAAAAATATTAATATATTAAATATGGCATTGGAGCTTCACTTAGTCTCACAGTCATAAGTATAAAGTGAGTAGAGTAGAGGGCTAAGATGATGGTCTTGTGGTACACCTGTGCTGCTGGTTTCATCGCTGACACACCAAGCTTCAAGATCTTAATCAGCTGGCAGAGAAAGAGAGAAAGGCCCTTTTTAGACATCCCCAACGCACGCTGCCCTCAGGGTGGCTGTAGTGGGGAGGAGATGGTCACCCACCTCTTTGCAGATCAAGGATTTGTTTAGAGAGTATGGAGGAGGATGCAAGAATACTTTGATCAAATTGTACTTACACCCAGTGGCCATTTTATTCAGTACATCTGTATTTAAATGATCAGCCAATCATTTGGCAGCAACACAATGCAGAAAAGCATGCAGACATAGTCGAGAGCTTCAGTTGTTGTTCAGACCAAACAACAGAATGGGGAAGAAATGTGATCTAAGTGACTTTGGCCAGGGAATGATTGTTGGTACCAGATGGGGTAATATGAGTATCTCAGAAATTACTGATCTTCTGGGAATTTCACACACATTCTTTAGAGTTTACAAAGAATGGTGCAAAAAACATAAACAAAAATTCCAGTGAGCAGCAGTACTGTGGGTGAACACACCTTGTCAATGAGAGAGGTCAGAGGAGAATGACCAGACTGGTTCAAGCTGACCAGAAGGCGACAGTAACTCAAATAAGCACACGTTAGAATAGTGGCTGCAGAAGAGCATCTCAAAATGCACAATACGTTGAACATTAGCAGAAGAACATGAACGTACACTCAATGACCACTTTAATATGTACAGGAGGGTCCGAATAAAATGGCCAGTGTGTAAGTGGACTTGGTTTTTCTTGTTCTAAAAAGTTTTCCTGTAAAAATTACACTTCTCTTCTTAGTGCTGCTTGCCTATATGTTGCCTTGTGCATGTAACAATAACACAGGTAAGTCTTTCATTACATCTGTGCAGACATGTACATGTACTCATGACAATAAATTCAACTTTAAATTTAACTTCTGCATGGAATGATCTGAATTGTATTTACTTATTTCGAGTTACAGTGCAGAATAGGCCCTTCCGGCTCAATGAGTCGCACTGCCCAACAAACCTAGCCTAATCATAATGAGTGTCCTCATAATCATAACCACAGGACAACTTACAACTACTAACCAGTACATCTTTGAACTGCAGGAGGAAACTGGAGCTACCGTGATGTCTTGATGGCATGTAAAACTTTTCTCTGCATCTCAGTACACCTGACCGATTAGTTTGAGGTGCATTACTGGACGCAAATGTGGGTGACACTCACCAGCTTCTGGCTGATTGCCATTAGCATCGCTGCTGGTGATGTTCGTATCCTGCTCGGATTTGTTCTTACTCGAGGCATTCTTGCTGCCAAAGAGACTGCTTGGCTGGTTGACGATGCGAGACAGCGTCTCCAGAGGCTTCAGGGCAGCATTCACAGTGTTTGCCATGTTGGGGCTAGAAAAAAGTAATACACTCAGCTAAATCATTCTACTGCATGACAACAGGACAAGTACCCGCACAAAGAGAAATAAAAGCAGGTGTAGCAATTATGTGATCACTTGAGTCAAGTCCCAGGTTCTTTATTTCTTATGTATTTATTGATCGATTGATCAAGATGCAGTGTGGAACAGGCTCTTCTGGTCCAACTAGCCCCACTGCCCAACAACCTATCGATTTAACGCTAGCCTAATCACAGAACAATTTACATCGACCAATTCACCTACTAACCGATATGTCTTTGGACTCTGGAAAGAAACTGGAGCACCAGGAGGAAACCCATGCATTCACAGGGTACAAACTCCTTACAGGTGGTGTCGTAGTTGAACTCCAAACTCTGATACCCCGAGCTCTAATGGCATCACACTAACCGCTATGCAACATGGTGCCCTAAGGGGTCATCTATTGGTGGGTCCCCAGGGCACTGGAGAGATGAATCCTCAATCCACAAATTCTGATGTAGTGCTGGCATGGGTAAGTGGTGGCTGTGGATCATGATTAGGTGCCTTAGGTTAAACCCTGGCCGCTGGTGCCATGTGAGGAATTTTTACATACTCTCTGCTCCCGTGTATCCCTAAAACACAAATTAATTTCTTTGATCACAATAAATTGCCCCATGTGTTGGTGAGTGGTAGAATCTTGGGGGGGGGGGGTGAGACTTGGGCAGAATGAATAAAAGTATAATTAATGTAGCATTGATGCAGAAGGATAACAGCTCGCCAGTACAGACTTGGTAGGCTGAAGGACCAAGTTCTGTGCTGCGACGTGACAGGATGGTTACAGTGGCTAACCTGTGCTGTGCTGCATACTTTGATTTATGAAGGTCAATGTGACAAAAGCTTTTTGATTGCTCCAATTGCATCTGAATTTTCGCAATGCGGTGATCACATTGATAATATTAAACTAAAATAAGATATTTTGTTTGTTCTGTATGCCTTAGTGTAAAAGATTGTTTTTCTTGTGAATGCTACTTATGCGATGGTGCTACAAGGAAACTTTTCTTTCACTGGTGCAGACATGGCTTGACTTTTGCTGTGACGGGGCAGGAAGTTACCTCGACAGGTCCAGGCTGTGCGGAACTCGAGCCAGGTCATTCACCAGCCCCTTCTTGAGGAAGAGCCGAATGATGTTGTTCATACCGTTGTGTTGCGTCTTCACGGCATTGCTGCTGTAGAAGCTCGAGGTGGACGGGCAGGACTCCATGATGGTACTGATGATGCACATCACCGCCTGCAACCTGGAAGAAGGGACCACAGGTGGGACAAGGTCAAGATACTGACCTCCCAGGCAGATGGGAGGCTACATTATTTATTAAAATTTAGAGATACAGCACAGTAAGACCTAATAAGCCTGTGCTGTCCAATTACACCCCCATGATCAATTACCCTACAGATCTTTGAATGTGAGAGGACATCGTCAGACAGAAGGCAGAAGAAGTCTAGGGCTGGGTAATAGCTTCCTCCCCCAACATACAAGCATACCCTGTCTGAACGACCTACCTCACTCTCCAACTCACAGACACTCTCATTCGGCACTGGTCACGTTTCATTGTCTATTGCTGCTGTTTCACATACTTATATGACTGCTTGTTTTATTATAATAGTGCCAGTAACATTATACTGATTTTATATAAATATGCTTTGCACCTGTCAACCTCCAGGCCGTGCTACTCATGGACTTGTGCCAATATTATTTTGTGACTGTATGTGCTAGATTGTAACTATATGTGCTGTATGTACTGTGGTTTGCACCTTGGCCCCAAAGGAACGATGTTTTGTTTAGCAGTCTGCATGTGTATGATTGAATGACAGCAAACTTGAACATGGAACTGGAATACCCAGAGGAAAGCCATGGAGACACCAGGCAAAAGTAGTATGTCCTTACAGATAGTGGTCAAGATTGAGCTTATACACTTAGGAGAGGGGTCAATAGTTTGTCCAGCCCACCTTTAATATAACTACTGTTGACCCAATTGCAACTGCAGCACACATTGTTCCCTCTCTTATTGGGAACCTCCTCCTACTCTCTCTTAGTGGGAATCTCTCGCTCCATTTCAAAGATAAAAAGGCCTTCGTATCCACTTCCCAAATTGCAAAAGCCAAAGAGACTCCCCATTTAGAAATGGCATGGTAATAGGCTTTCTGTCCCAACGAGCTTGTGCTGCCCAATTACCCTACTAACTCACGAGTCTTTTGGTATGTGAGAGGAAAGTGAAGCATCCGGAGGAAAGCAACACAGTCACAGGAAGAACGTACCAACAGTGGTGTGAATTGAACCGGGGTCACTTGTGCTGTAATAACGTTACACTAACTGTGACTGCACCGTACCGCCCCTTAGGAACCAATGAATACAAATTTTGTTGATGCTGCAGCAAGACAGGGCATCGGACTGAGCGGTGCCACAAGAATGTCTCATTCAATGTCAGCAAAACACAGGAGTTGATCATTGACTTCAGGAAGGAGAAACCGCTCAACTGTTCGGTTCTTCAACGCTGGCGAGGATGTGTGCTTTAACCACTCTGTCAACACCCATGACTGTGTGCCCAGGCTCGGCTCAAATGCTTAAATTTCAGATGGTGATGAGAAGGAACACAGGAGCAAGACAGATCAGCTGGTTGACTGGCTTCATAGCAACAGCCTTGCACGCAACATCAGTGAGACAAAAGAATTGATTTTGGGCTTCAGGAGGGTTAAGACGAGGGAACACACACCAGTCCTCGCCAAGGGATCAGAAGTGGAAAGGGTGAACAGTTTCAAGCTCCTGGGTGGCAATATATCTGAAAATCTATCTTGGCCAAACATATTACATCACCAAAGACACTTGCAAATTTCTACAGATATACCGTGGAGAGCTTTCTAATTGGTTTCATCACTGCCTGGTATGGTGGATGGTGATGGGGGAACGGACAGCTTCACAGGAAAAAGCTGCAGGAAGTTGTAAACGCTAGGTTCATCATGGGCACTAGCCTCTCCAGCATCCAGGACAGCCTCGATGCCTTAAAAATATGGCATTCATCATTGAGGACCCCCAATGATTCTAGAATAGCTTCTTCCCCTCTATCATCCGATTTCTGAATGGATGTTGAACCCATGGACACCAAATACCTCAGTACTTTTTTTTATATATAGCTGGGGTAGGTCATGGAGCTAAGTACCTATTAAATGCTCCCAGTGGCGTGTCTCAAAAAACTTTTGTCAACCAAGTCCGGCTCCTAGCCTTCACATGCGGCTCAGCTACCAAGCTGGTGGATTAATTTCTACGGACAGAAGGGGCAAAGTCAGCGACTAGTTTTAAGCACCAGTAAGCTTCGGGCAGATGGGGCTCGTCAGCTGTGGTTGCCAGCTCATCTAGAAGGAGAACTCTGATCTCAAACCGCCACTGCTTTTCGTCTATACCCACTCATGAAGGCTTTGGGAGTAAACCCAGAGGAAAAAAAATCAGGAACTGGAGTCCCTAAGGCAGTCCTACGTTGAGTTCAACACAGATTGGCAACCTCTGTGACACTGCTGGTGCAAAACTATTGGTCTCGGTCATTGCTTTGACTTCTTCAAATGCACGGAGAGGGGGAGCTTGCTACATGGGTAACAGCTTGCTCTCCATATCGTAGAGCCCTGGCTTGCGCATCTAGACAACTAGGACGCAACACCCATGGTCAATCTTGACTGACGGAGGCCTCATCGTCATCATGACCGCTTTGTACAATGATGGACAATCTTTGGTTCTAATTTGGTCTTTCTTTGCATAATTTTCTACAATTTAAGACAAATCTGTGCCTTTCTAGCGAATGCTGCTATATGATGCTGTGTGCATTGTATGTGACAATAAATTTGATTTTCAACTGATCCCCACCAGGATCAAGGCATTACAATGCAGTGAGATACCATCGGGAGTAGACTAAACCACCGTATCTCAGTAAAAAAAAATCAAAAGAAAACGTAGCGTGAGACACTCATTACCTGGCATGCTTTTCCGTGCTCTCCGCCATCGCCAGCGCTCTACTGAGGGCTGCTTTGACCTCGTTGACTAGCGCAGCCTGAGCCTCTGTGCTTTGTGTCGCTGCTGCCAGGCTGGCCAGGAAGAGGCGGGCCAGTGCTGGGGTGTCCTTGTCCCCCACGTTCTGGGTCTGGGGCAGAAGGTGATCCAGGACGAAGGCCAGGACACTACAATCCTGCCACAGGAACGAGAATTCACAAAGATTAGGAGAAAGGGCAACGAAGTGGCAGATGGAATACAGTGGAGGGAAATGTACAGTCATGCATTTTGGTAGAAGGAATAAAGGCACAGAAGTACAAAGTGACTTGGGTGTCCTCGTGCAGTGTTGGCATTCATTTCCAACATACTAGAATATAAAAACAAGGATGTCATGCTGAGGCTTTACAAGGCGTTGCTCAGACAACACTTGGGAGTATTGAGAGTAGTTTTTGGTCTCTTAGCTAAGAAAGGACGTGCTGGCATTGGAGAGGTCCCAGAAGAGGTTTATGAGAACGATTCCAGGAAAGAAAAGTCTATAACCCTCTGTAGCCTCTTGCCATTCTGGGCACACTGGAGGCGAGTATGAGGAATGCTTGAAGGCTCTGGGACTATACTCGCTGGAGTTTATAAGAATAAGGGGGGGAAATCGCATTGAAACCTACAGAATATTGAAAGGCCTAGATACAGTAGACATGGAGAGTATGCTTCCTACAGTGGAGGGCACAGACTCAGAATACAAGGACTTCCCTTTAGAACAAAAATGAGGAAATGAGCCAGTGTGGTGAATATGTGGAATTCATTACCACAGATGGCTGTGGAGGTCAATTTATTGGGCATATTTTAGGTGGAGGTTGTTAGATTTTCAATTAGTGTGTCCAAGGTTATGGGGGTGTGGGGGGGGGGAGGGGGAGAGAAGGCAGAATAGGGTTGAGAGGGATAATAAATCAGCCATGATTGAATGGAGCAGCAGACTCATTGGGCTGAATGGCCTAATTCTGCTCAACGTCTTATGGATATTGACAGTATACAGATCTGGGCTGAGAAATAGCAGATGGAGTTCAACCAGGAAAAGTGTGAGATGATTCACTTTGGAAGGTTGAATTTGAAGGCAGAGTTTGAAGGGTTAATAGCAGGATTCTTAGCAGTGTAGAGGAACTTGATAAAGTTGATAGAGTGATTAAGAAAGCCAAGAGGCAATGTCGTAACTCTATAAAACCCTGGTTAGATCAGACTTGGAGTATTGTGTTTAGTTCTGGGTTCCTCATTATAGAAATAGTGTAGAAGCTTTACAGAGGGTGCAGAGGAGATTTACCAGGATGCTGTCTGGATTGCATGGCATGCCTTCTGAAGAATGTTAAGTGAGCTGCGGCTTTTCTCTTTAGAGTGAAGGAGGATAACTTGATAAAGGTGTACAAGTAAGTAAGAGGCATAGATCAAGTGGACAGCAATGGACTGTTACCTGGGACAGAAATGGCTAACACCAGTGGGCATAATTTTAAGGTGATTGGAGGAAAGTACAGGGGTAAGTTTCTTTACAGAGAGTAGTGAGTGGGTGGGATGTTCTGCCAGGGGTGGTGATACAGGCAGATGCATTAGCCGATTTGAGACTCTTAGATATGCACGTCGATGATAGAAAAATGGAAGGCTATGTGGAAGGAGAGGGTTAAAGTGATTTTCATGTAAATCAAAAGGTCGGCACAATATTGTGGGCCGAAGAGCCTGTACTGTTCTATGTTCCATTTAAGATCGGAGACATGGGGTTTAGAGGGGAACTGAAGGGAAATTTTTAATGCAGCCCACACATGTCCCAAAGTACCACTAAGTAATTCTCTCACCTCTTTGATGAGTTCTGACTGACCAGCCGTGTAGTTGTAGCCAGCGATCAGCGTGGCAATGCCGATGTACGAGCGCACCAATTCAGCCAGAAGCCGCAGGATGGTGGATGTTGGCATGAGGGGTTTGGTAGCTTTTGCCTTCTGCTTCCCATCTTCGGACGCTTTATCTCCATCCTTGTCCTTTTTACCGTCCCGGCTCTCCTCCGGTGTGGAGACTGTGCAGTAAACAAACAGAAAGAGGATTGAAATGGTCGTGCAGTACAGACACTCAGAGGAATAGCCTGAAGACCCTCACTCAAACATTTAGGAACAGCTTTCTTTCCTTCCACCATTAGATTTCTAAACGGCCCATGAACATTATCTCATTTTGTACTATTTATTTGAAATGGATAGATATTTATGTATTGCATTGTACTACTCCCACAAAAAAACTAATTTCTATCATAAATTGTAAGTGCAGAGAAAATTCATAAATCAAGGTATTCAGTACAGAACTTGGGACGTTACAATTAAGTTGTATAAGATGTTAGTGAGAGCAAATTTGGAGTATTGTGTGCAGTTCCGGTCACCTTCTTCACTCAGACAATGTGGAACAACTGGTGGATGTGGGTTCAATTTCAACACTTAATAGAAATTTGGATATGTACACAGATGGAAGGGGTATGGAGAGACGGGGTGCAGATTGATGGGACTATGCAGAGTAAGAGTTTGGCATGGACTAGGTGGGCAGAAGGGCCTGTTTCTGTGCTGTGGTGCTTGATGGCTCTGTATTTTAGTGATAAAATCTGATTGCGACAGGATGGCTAAGGCACTCCAGGAGCCAACAGACAAAATGGGTTATCAAGTCAACGGGAGTTGTGAGATTGGGTGAAGATAGAGAAAGAGAAAGCAGGGCTTTAAAAGAGTGACAAGGAAAGGAAGGATGGAAGTGAAAAGGCACCAGAAAGATCAGAAGAATTGTACAATGGCCATCACAGATAATTGAGACGCTTGAGGATCAGACAGAAATGGAAACCTACTGATCTTTGTTGGGAGTTTGAGGAGATCTGGTCTGTGCAATTTTATATAGCTGATTCAGACTGGTTGCATCTGCCTAGTTTGGAGCTTCCAATGTGCCCAGGATGGCAAGAGGAGGCGAAGGGTTGTGGACTTAGCCAGCTCCAACATGGGCACGTCTCCCCACCAACAAGGGCAACTTCAAGACACAATGCCTCAAGGTGTCCATCAAGAAAGGCTGTTAATATCTGTGACATACTCTCTTCTAGTTAATGCTATCAGGGAAGAGGTACAGGAACCTGAAGACACATGCTCAATGAGTCAGGAACAGCTTCTTTCTCTCTGGCATCAGATTTCTATATGGTCCATGAATCCATGAACACCAACTCGCTATTATTTTATTTTTACTAGTTATCTCTTCTGTAATTTAGAGCAATTTTAATGTTTGTGAATAACATTTCACATCATCAAAGAAAGTGATTTATAAATGTTTCTGGTTCTGCAGGTGATTGCAGGATTGCTTTTAAAACTTCAAACATGCACTCAGTGGCTACTTTATTAGGTACACCTGCTAGTTAATACAAATACCCAATCAGCAAATCCTTGAAGACAAATGCCACCTTTTTGAGACATCACCTTTTGAAGATGTCCTCGTTGCTGGGAGGACTAGTGCCCATGATGAAACTGGCTGGGTTTGCAACTTCCTCCAACCCCGTGCAGTTGTCCCTGCATACCAGTCGGTGATGCAATCTGTTAGAATGCTCTCCATGATACACCTGAAGAAATTTGAGTCTTTGCTGACATGCCAAACCTCCTCAAATCCCTTACCAAATGTAGCCACGGTTGTGGCCTCTTTGTAATACGTTAAGCCCAGGACAAATCTTTAGTTTCCTGTTGTTTCCCCTATCTATGTTCATAATAGGCGTAGCGTAGCAGTTAGTGTAATGCTGTTCCAGCGCCAGCAACCATTCTATCCTGCCGCCGTAAGGAATATGTACGTTCTTTCCATGACTACGTCGATTTCCTCCCGGCGCTCAGCTTTCCTTCCACATTCCAAAAGTGTATGTGTTAGCAGTTTAACTGGTCATGTGGGTATAATTGAGCAGCTTGGGCTTGTTCAGATGATGCTGAGCTTTATAGGGCAGGGGTCCCCAACCTCTTCTGCACTGCGGACCGGCTGACCCGGGGTGGGGGTAGGGTTGCCAACGGACAAGAGTAGAGCCAAATACGTTGTTTATGCAGAGAGACTACAATGAGCATGAAGCCTTGCGCGGGCACAGTACGCATGTGTGCTTTGCGTATGCGTGTACGTGCCGATGTTTTCTACAAATCGTTTTTGGCATTCTATTGGGGGTGGGGGGGAGAGAGGGATGTTAATCACGACCAGAATATAGGTGATAAGTGTCTAATACACTCACTTTCGATTCTAAAAGGGTTTATCTAACGAATTTAATATTAAACACACAGCGCATATTTTCCACGCATGAATATAGTGATAAGTCAATTATCAGGGAAGGACAGGGGAGCTTGAAGTAAGTGTTGAACGAACTTCCAGTAGAAGTGGTACAGGCAGGTTCGATATTATTTAAAGAAAAATTGGATAGGTATATGGACAGAAAAGGAATGGAGGGTTATGGGCTGAGTGCAGGTCGGTTGGACTAGGTGAGAGTAGCGTTCGGCACGGACTAGAAGGGCAGAGATGGCCTGTTTCTGTGCTGTAATTGTTATATGGTTATATAAGTAAGTCAATAGCATCATAACATTTTAAGTAACGTTTGGATATTAAACATATTTTCCCCGTATGAACATATAAAATCATTGCGACACACCAATATCGCTGAATCAGTGGGAGTCCTGGGCTGAATGCTCGTTTCCCTGCAACAAGATGGTCCCATCGAGGGGTGATGGGAGACAGCGATACTCGAACGGGGTTCCTTATGTCCAGTCTATTATGCAATTTGGTTTTCGTTGCATTCATTGCAGAGATATGTTGGAAATGGAAGCAACGTTTTCAGTGCTTTCGTGGCTATCTCAGGATATTTAGCCTTGACCTTGAGATCCAGAATGCCGGCAGAGATGTTAGGTCAAACATACTTTTCAGCCCACCGTCATTTGCAAGCTCGAGGAGTTGATCTTCTTCCCGTGCTGACATGGATGACGTGCGAGTAATGACCTCGCATGTGGGCATGACAAGCAATGAGGAGAGGTGCAGCTGACTCCTATCGCCAAATCATATCGTTTCCTCGCGGCCCGGTACTGGTCCGCAGCCCGGTGGTTGGGGACCACTGTTATAGGGCATCGGTCAGACCACACTTGGAATATTGTGATCAGTCTGGGGCTCCTTATCTAAGAAAGGATGCACTGGCATTGGAGGGGATCCAGAGGAGTTTTACAAGAATAATTCTGGAAATGAAAGGATTAAATATAAGGAGCAATTGAGCTTGTACTTGCTGGAGTTGGGAAGAGTGCGTGGGGGGAGGGGGGGTGGTGGCATCTAGGATCTTAATGAAACCTGTTGAACCTGAAAGGCCTAGATAAAGTGGATGTGACGAGTATGTTTCCTATAGTGGGGGACCGACCAGCTGGGTCGTCTTCTCACAGTCCCATCCGGCAGGAGGCACAGAAACCTGCAGCCCCACATCACATCTTGTGAATGTTGTATATTTGATGCTATATGCCTATGATGCTGCTGCAAGTAAGCTTTTCATTGAACCTGACAAAAACCTTGAATTTGAATGAGGTACATAATTTTGTCTTAAATTTAGATTTAGAGATCTAGCACAGCAACGGGCCCTTCTGGACAATGAGCTCACACCACCCACTTACACCCATGTGCCCAACTAATCTACTGACCCACATGCCTTTGGAATGTGGGGGGAAACATGAGCACCTGGAGGGAACCTGCATGGTTACGGGGTGAACATACAAACTCACGAAAGACAGTGAAGTGAATTGTACATACGTCACTGCCATCGTAAGGGTTTATGCTGATTGTGTTGTGACCGTACTTCTACTAATTTACTGCAATAGGATTTTAAAAATTTAGATGCAATACAGTGACAGGCCCTTCCGGCCCGACAAGCCCATGCTGCTCAATTATACCCACGTGACCAGTTAAACTGCTAACACATACGCCTTTGGAATGTGGAAGGAAAGCTGAGCTCCGAGAGGAAACCGACGTGATCATGGAAAGAACGCACATATTCCTTACAGCGGCAGGATAGAACTCTGGTTGCTGGCGCTAGAACAGCATTACACTAACCGCTACGTTACGCTACGCCCATTATGAACATAGTTAGGGGAAACAACAGGAAACTATTCCCCGATAGATAACACCTGATTTAGAGTAAAAGTGAAGACAGATAAGAGGGAACTCCTTTACCCAGAGTGCGGCGAGGGCCCGGAACATTGTAATGAACACTAGAATAGTTTAAGACATTGAGTGTAATGGACCAAGAGCTTAGTGAAGCATCGATCAGGAACTGGGGCAGAATGTCCCATTTCAATGCTGTACAACCTATGATCTCCACAAATGAGACTTACCTTCTCCTTGAGAAGTACCAGGCTGGCTGGCATCAGTCGCTGCACTGTCTGCGACAAAGACCTGGGTCTGAGAGAAGTGACGTTGAGTTAATAAATCTTACAGCTTCAAAATGCATCAACTTTACCTCTCTTTCTGAAGCACAGCTCAGAAACCAATGCAGGACAGGCCTGTTGCTGTATAATACTTTAACACCGGTTCAGAACTGGTAGGGACGATCTGTCAGTTTTACACCAGGGTACAGTACTGGTGAGGATGGTTCTGTTATTGTGTAATACTGGGTATGGCACTGATTAAGATAGGTCTGTCACTGTATAACACCGGGGTACGGTACCAGTGAAGAGAGGTCTTTCACTGTATAACATTACGGTACAGAACCGGTGGGGATTGATTACTGGTCTATACCCTGGTGTTATACAGTGACAGACCTGCTCCCTCCATTCAGTATTCTTCCTCTGGGAAATAAACATTAAATGTAGCAGCTTCCATACTACAGTAGTATAACGGACCACTCCACCATGACCACTCTTCAAGTTACGCCAGGAGAGAACCATTCCCATCAACTGGCCCTGTGTAATATTGTGGATAAGCTGCATCCCCCAGAATGGAAGCATGGCACTCCACCTCCACAGGCTGTGTCTCAGTCACCCCACCCCCCACCCCCCACTCCCAGCTCGTCTAACTGCCCCTCTCAGTTATTGCAGGTCTTCAGTGATAGGGCCTCCACCTTCTTACAAAGAGCGACTGATGCTTAGTGCCCCCTCTACTGGTCATCCACACATCACTTCTCCCCCTCCTACACCACAAGGGGGCTACTTACGTTGATGGTGAAGCTCTGCTGGGAATCGAAGTCACTGCCCTGCCGAGTCAGCGAGCGATACTGCTGGTACATGTCATCACCAACGTCCTGAAGCAGCTGGCTCAGTTCCTGATTGACACTCACCAGCTTCACCTCAACCTTCTCCGCTGCAGGCAAGGAACAGAGAGGAGAGGGTCACTCAGCAGGGCACAAGCTCTCCAGCCCAAGCTGACCATCAACACTCATAAAACAACACTCCTTTTATTCTCATTGCACTCAGCTCCTCCGAGATTCGTCAGTTCAACTGTGCATTTTAGGGACAATCTACACTGGCAAATTCATAAGACCATAAGAGTTTGCTCCATCATTCCATCATAGCTGATTTATAACCATATAACAATTACAGCACGGAAACAGGCCATCTCGGCCCTTCTAGTCCGTGCTGAACTCTTACTCTCACCTAGTCCCACCGACCTGCACTCAGCCCATAACTCTCCATTCCTTTCCTGTCCATATAGCTGTCCAATTTAACTTTAAACGACAACATCGAACCTGCCTCAACCACTTCTGCTGGAAGCTCATTCCACACAGCTACCACTCTCTGAGTAAAGAAGTTCCCCCTCATGTTACCCCTAAACTTCTGCCCTTTTCCCCTTTCAATCCCATTCTCCTGCCTTCTCCCCATAACCTTTGACACTCTTACTAATCAAGATCTTATCAATTCCCACTTTAAATATACCCAATGCCTTGGCCTCCACAGACACCTGTGGCAATGAATTCCACAGATTCACCACACTCTGGCTAAAGAAATTCATCCACATCTATTTTAAAGGGTTATCTTTCCATTCTGAGCTGTGGTCTCTGGTCCTAGACTTTCTCAGAGTCCATAAAAGACCTGGAACATATACAATGACTTGGCTTCAACAGCCGACTAAAACAATGAATTCCACATATTCAGTACCCTCTGGCTAAAGAAATTCCTCATCTAGGTCCTAAATGGACATCCTTCTATTCTGAGGTTGTCTTCAGGTCTTAGACTCCCCCGCCGTAGGAAACATCCTCTCCATGTCCACTCTACCAAGGCCTTTCAACATTCGATAGGTTTCAATGAGGTCACTCCTTATTCCTCTGAGTACAGTCCCAGAGCTATCAAACGCTTCAAACTTGTGTGAATCTCCTTTGAACCTCCTCCAATGTCAGCACATCTTTTCTTACTGCTCATAACACTCCAAATGAGGCTTCACCAGTGCCTTATAAACCCTCAACATCTCTTGAAACATTGTATTTGCCTTTCTTACCACCAACTCAAACTGCAAGTTAACCTTTAGGAAACTTGTACAAGGACTCCCAAGTCCCTTTGCACCACAGATTTCTGAATTTTCTCCCAACTTAGAAAGTAGCCTGCACCTTTACTCCTTCAATAAGGTTCATGATCATAAACACTTCCCAACATTTTATTCCATCTGCCATTTCTTTGCCTTTTGGTGCTGGGGCAAGGTTTTAGATTTCTGGATCTCAGACTAAATAACATACCTTCACCTTCCAAAATGCCTGCTTTAATCACACATTGATTTTCAGTCATTTATGGATAAACACCATTCAATGTGAACACAATCCAATTTATCATCTCAAAAAAAGACATTCTACTTTTCTGTAGCATCTGCACAGACATAGGCCCTTCGGCCCAACTCATGCATGCTGACCAAGTTAATGATGAGAAGGAATTTCTTAATCCTCAATTTGGCAGGATGAGAACCTCCCCTAAACCTGACTTGATGTGTAGGGAGCTCTGACACTCATGAAGAAAACAGGGTGAACAAGGACTGTTAGGCTGGGTAACTGCTCTTTCCCAGCGCACAACCTGTACACCCTATTTATGACAGAGCTAGTAGCATTACAGTATATTTAACACATATTTAACTGTATGTTGAAAAAGCACTTTGTGCCAATTTGCATAAAGAATTCTTATTATCTGTCAGTATTATTTTCTGTGCGAAATATGATATATGTACTGCGTTTTGTACCTTGTTCCCAGAGGAACATTGCTTTGTATGGTTGAATGACAATAAACTTGAACTGGAAAAAACATACCTTCATCTGGAGCGTGATAAGCCGATAGTGCATTCAGCATGTCATAAATGACCTCCTTGATCGTGTCTGGGATAGTTGGAAGCGGCGAGGGCTTCACTGGGGTGGTTTTCACCAGCTGCACAGCATTGGGACCCTTGATGCGCAAATTCTCAAACTCATCATCAGAGGCTGAAGTGTCACAGAAAGGGAGACCTTTCAGTTTACTAGTGAAAGCCAGAGGCTAAATAACACATTGCTGAAGCAATCCAGTCCTGACCCTAAACACTCTCAATGCAGAAAATGTAGTTGCTGGTTTATTATTGTTACACAAAGAACCAGTGAAAACCCTTTGCTTGCATGCTATCCAGGCAGATTATTCCATACAGAAATACATTGAGGTAATAAAGAGAAAACAGAATGGAGGTCATAAATGCAAGAGCAACACACTCTAATGCTGGAGGAACTCAACTGGATAGTCAATATCTATGGGGAGGACTGTATCTATGGAGTCAACACCTCAGGCAGAGACCCTTCAACAGGTTGAATGATCTTGATAAAGGGCCTTGGCTTGAAATGTCAACTGCTTATTCCTCTCCAAAGACGCCGTCTGACCTGCTGAGATCTACCACCATTTAAAAAAAAATTTAGAGATACAGCCCTTCTTAGGAATTGGTCCTTCTGGAATACTGAGCCATGCTGCCCAGTAACCAATGGATTTTAACCCCAGCCGATTTACAATGACAAATTAACTTACTAACCTGTACCTCACTGGAATGTGAGGACAGGAAGGAACATACAAACTTGCTTACAGAGGATGTGTGAATTGAACCCCCACGCCCCATGCTGTAATAGTATTGTGCTAATTGCTACTCTACCGGTGCACCCCATCTTGCATGTTACTCTTTGAATACAGTTACAGCAGCACAGGTAGACAAGGGCAAAGGGCCACAACGAGGTAGAATGGGAGATCAAAGGTTATCTAAATTTACAGCACCAGCAACCAGAATTCAATTCCCACTGCTGTCAGAAGGAGCTTGTACATCCTCTCTGTACTATGGATGCTTCAGTTCGTTCCCACATCCCAGAGAAGTATGGCTTAGGGTGAGTAAGTTGTGGACATGCCCCCAGCACATCACTGGACCGTGTTAGTTCTTGAGCAAAGAACACACTTCCCTGTATGTTTCAATGTACATGTATCAAATTTTTTTTAAAGCCTATCTTTAATCTTTAAGGACACGAGAAGTCTTGCAACAGTGGGATACAGTCCGACCTCATCTGGTTTTGGCTTATTTTATTAATCACCCTCATTCCATGCTGCCCAATCTTGTGAAAAAGATTCTTATCAATCCCTTCACAATTTCTGTGTTTTGAGCAGATCACTGTTCTAAACTGGATACCCCCTCCCATCGAACTAAAGCTCACCATCCACCCACATCACAGCATTAGAGTCATAGAACACAACAGATCAGAAACAGGCCCCTCAACCATCATGTTCTTGGACCAGAGGGGATAACGTCACTTTGCATTCAACATTTAATTGTATGCCAGCTAGAAAATGAAACTCAGGGTTGTATATAGTGACATACATGTACTTTGACCTTTGACATGTTTGATGTAAAAGCATCTTGATCTTAACTTACCGGTTCCATTTCCTCGTGGAGCGGGAAGGGCTATCCTTATGCAATTCTTTGCCACCTCAGTGAAGATGTCAGGGTTCCTGCAGGCAGCTGGGCCCAAGACCCTCAGGATATAATTGATCTCCCGGGAGCCCAGGCTCCCTGACACCACGCCAGAGGTCGTGCTGCCAGCACCGCTAGTGGCAGCTGAGCGTACCACCTGGGAGACAGAGAAATTCCATTTCAGAATGCAGGGAAACATCATCCGCGGTGGGGGGGGGAGAAGGTAGAGCTCGCAGAGATCCCCAAATACACCAATGATCTTACCGTCATGCAGCACATTAAACCTGGAATATAGGGTGCTGAGCTTGATGCCAGTAGTAGGAAAGTTACTGCAAGGGCCAGATACATAGGACCTCATTAGAGATAGCCAACAAGACTTAGTGTGTGGTGGGTCATGTTTAACCAGTTTTTTTCTTTTGAGAGGTTTACCAGGAAACTGATGAAGGAAAGGCTGTCGATGTTGTCTACAAGGGTTTTAGCAAGATTTTTAACAAGGTACAGCATGGGGGATTCATTAAGAATGCTCAGTCACTTGGCACTCAGGATGAGATGGCAAACTGGATCTGACAGTCTGCAAGAATATGGCAAGTGTGCATGCAGTCCGGTGATTGTCTGGTGAATTAATTGGGTTCTTCTGCATGGAGTGCTCTTCTTTGGCTATCGAGTGGGCATGTTTTTTGTCTCGCCAGCCCCACTTCATTCCCACACTGTAACTTGCACAGTGGGAACCTTGACTAATAAGACTCAGTAAAAACAGTTAATCCTTCAGCTCTGTTGCCATTCTTGTACCGCGTTGGTTCTGCCAACCACGGCAGTTCAGTGGGAAGAGTCTCAATATGCTCTGAGGCAATCAGAGACTGATCTTAGTTAAGCTGACAGAGGGCATTTTCTGCATTGAAGAGAAAAGGGCCAAGAATTCAGGGAATTTCCAAGTCTGGGGCTTGGACTGACTGCCATTGATGATGTCAGGAGCGTTGAGGCGGGGCAAGAAGAAACAGAGCTTTGAGGGAGAAGTCAATTGAGGAATCTGACTACCATCTGTATTTTAAAATCAACCGGTGGGGGAGGTCAAAACCGAGAAGCAAATGTGATTGGGAAATGTACAATGGGGGCAGGAAGTGCAGAAATTTGGATGAGTTCAGGCTGGCAGAGGCAGGATGTTAGCCAAGAGAATGAGGGTGATAGGTGAAGCCAAGGAGAAGGCTGCTGCATTGGCGACCTGGGTTTGAAGCTGACGTGGTGTGGCCTGTGTCTACATGTGCTGCGTCCACGTGGGTCTATCCCGCCGGATTAGCTCGAGCTACAGTTCCCTCCTACATCCCAATGATATGCAGACCAGAAGGATAATCAGCCGATGAGAATTACCTCCAGTTTAGGGAGGTGTGGTAGAATCCAGGAAAGACGATTAGAAAGTGGGGAGAACACCATTCGGAGTCCCGGACCCCTCACTTCAAGCTAACAGGGACACAGTAGGTCAAATGGACACCCAAAGAAATTCAGAACGGCGGGAGCAACCCATTTAAGTGGTGGAGAGGATGGGATGGTTCAGACACATGCCACTGTTGCCCTTCTTCATGTCTTTACCCACCCCCCCCCATGCACCTCGAGCCCCCTCCCACAGAACTAAGAGTATTAATGCTGGAATGGGACGGTGGTGGGCTGCTGCCTACCTTCTCCATGGTGTGCTTGAGTGTGCAGGGGTCCTCGATGACATGCCGGAAGAGCAGGGTGACGAGTGGTGTGAAACCATTGAAGCCGGAGCCCTGTGTCAGGCTCAGGATCATGCGGGTGCTGCCCAGCTCAGCAAACATCAGGGCACACTTGTGCTCACGGGTTAGCCGCAGGCAGAGGCGCAGGGTGGCGTGCAGCGTGTCGGGGTCCACTGGAACGCTGATCATGCTGACGCACGAGCGAATCAGCACCGTCATCTGCTCCTCAGTCAGTCCCTGGATGACGATGTCATTAGCCTTCACCTCTTCCCTCGGCTCCTTCTCCGTTGTGGGCTCGGGCGGGGGAGGTTCCGGATCTTGAAAAGGACAACAAACAAAAACAATTTTCTTTTGTTTGTACACAAACTATCCTTGAACAGAGGGATCTGGGAGAACAAGTCCCTGGTTTCCTGTAAGCGGTGTCACGAGTAAGCAGGGCGGAGAAGTGAGTGTTTAGTCAGGGCACTGAGCTGGAGTATTTTGTCCCCATTATCTTTGACGCCTTGACTAATTTACAAGCTATCATCCTCCATTTTACCATTGAGCACATCCACAAGGCGGCAGTATTCATCATCAAAAACCCCACCATCCAGGTCATGTCCTCCTCACTATGATCACTGGGGAGGTGGTACAGGAGCTTCAGGTCCCACACCACCAGGTTGAGGAACAATTATTATATACCATCAGGCTCCTGAACCAACGTGGATGACTTCTCTCAGTTCAACACTGAACTGACTCCAGACACTATAAACTCACCTTCAAGGACTATAGCTCACGTTCTCAGTATTATTTTATTTGCTTATTATTTTTTAAATTATGTGCACGATTTCCCCTCTTTTGCACTTTGGATGTTTGTTAGTCTTAGTTAAGTATAGATCTTCAGAAATTCTAGGCATTTATTTTCCTGTAAATCCCTTCAATAAACCATTGATATATACATATTTTGACAATAAATTTACTTTAAATTTTAAAATATACTGAATGACTTGGCCTCCACACATTCACCACCCTCTGGCTAAAGAAATCCCTCATCTTTGTTCTAAAGGGATGTTCTTCTACTTTGAGTCTGTGCCCTCTGGTCCTAGACTATCTCAATATCCCAACGTTGAAGACATCCTCTCCACATTCTTTCTATCTAGGCTTCGTAATTATTCGACAGGTTTCAATGAGACCACACCCTCCACCATTCTTCTAAACTTCAGCAATTCTAAAACAATGTTTCGGATCCTGCGCTCTCTTACTGCTGACAGGTAGCGGCAGGAATTGGCACTGTCAGGTGTTACACTAACGCTACACTACCGTGCAGCCCATGTATGGCCTTGACCCAAAATGCTGAGAGTTCCTCTCTTCCCGCAGACGCTGCTCGGCCCACTGAGAGTTCCAGCAGGTTGTTTGCTGCTGGACATCTTACCAGAGGTTTTCTCTTCGGTGGGTTTGGGCTCGGGTTCTTTCCCCTCTTCCAGGGTCTTCTCCAGGTCCTGGACAAACTGCGAGCTGCTTGTCTTGGAGTTGGCCTCCTTCCTTGTCAGCCGTTGCAGAGTCAACATCACCGGCCGCCTGTTTCCTGTCTCTTCATTCACCTAAGGAGCAGGTTTTAGAGAGTATGGGTCAGGGGTAGCAGACAGCAATAGTTTATAGCAATATTAAAGGAGAAACATATTGGCATTTTTATGGAGCTTTTCATCTCCAAGTGTTTTACGACCCCCTGGACTACACGATGGCCACAGGCATCACTGTACCTGTACATCCTGGTTCAACTCACTGGGGTGCTCAACCTATTATCCAGTCATCTTTGGGATGTGGAGGGAAATCGGAGCGCCCGGAGATTGAAAACAATAAAGTGACAGAGAGAACAGGCAAACCCTTTACAGACAGCAAGTAATTAAATCACAGTCACCGGCGCCATAACAGCATTACACTGACTACTGTGCTAACTGTGCTGCAATTTGGTTTATTATTGGTCACATGTACCAAGATACGGTGAAATGCCTGTCCTGCATACTGTTCAAACAGATCAGATCATTACACAGTGCATCGAGGTAGAACAAGGCAAAACAATAACAATGCAGAATAAAGTATAAAAGCTACAGAGAATGGTGCAGGTAAACAAAAACATGCAAGATCCCAACAAGGTATTTAGACAGACACTTAGCATGCAAGGCATAGAAATATATAATTCTAATGGAGGCAAATGTGATGGGTCAGTATAGACATGGTGGGCCAAAGGGCTTGCTTCTGTGCTATACAGCTCTGAAACTATAATACAGGCCACCCGTGGGTTATAGCAATTTTGTCCTTAGAGAATTCACAAATCACTATCAGGAAAAAATAATATTCTTACAGAAAAACAAAAAAAGACAAATCTTGCTAATTTTTGTCAAATTATGGAAAATAGCGATATGGACGTGTTTTCTTGGCACGCAACTCCTCTCTAACGCAGATACTTGCAAGTCTGAAGATTCCTATTCGTTAGCTCCCAGGCACCTTTAACCTTGGTAGCTTTTTGGGACAGGATGCTGTGTTAATTATGTTATCGATAAATAATAACCTGCCTGTGGATTTAAAATTACAAACTCCCTGCCTGGCCGTTCCTCCACCTGAACGGGGTTGGGGGCCTTTGAGTTGGTTAAAAGGTTGACATAAAACTGTGGGCCAAGAGGTTCGTATTGGGCTTTATTGTACGACATTCTATACATCTTCCCGTCACCCCCATTCCTCTGGCTCCTCCTGGATCCCTGAAGTCTGCTTGACTTTGTCCACCTTTCACCAAGTGCCCAACGGGTGCTTGGGGGCACACTTACCTGCACCATGGTGTTGAACTGTACAGTGTAGCGCCGCCGGCCGGCCGTGAACCTCACACTGGTCTCCCCCATCCTCCACGCCGCGTCGATGGTGCTGTTGTTGCTGGCACTGTAACTGCACCACCGCCCCGACCGATCATCGAACCAGCGCCAGTTATTTCCCGTTGGCTGTAGGAACTAGGCAGGAGAAGGAGGAGGGATAAGCAATACTCTGTTGAAACCACACCTCCCTCTCACACTGGGATGCCAAATGGGAGCGTGCTCCTCGCTCAATGCAGCTGTCAAACCCTGTGAGACATTCAACACTCACCTTGTTCATCTGTGCTCTCCTCTTTGAGGACACTGACATCTTCTCATAGAAGTCTATCAGCAGCAGAACAGGAGTTATCCACCTGAGGAGGGTGGGGGGAGGGGGAAGGAGTGGGTGGAGAGAGAAAGAGGGCAGTCAAGAAGAACTTCACTTCCGAGCTCTGATCTAAAAGTCGAAGTCCATGCGAGCATGAGGGCCGGTGACTCAGCAACAAAGCTTGAGCTTCCATCATGGGTGGTTGATGGGAAAGAGTCATAAAGAAAGCTTTTGGCACACTGGCCTTCAGAAATCAATGCATCGAGATGGGATGTTAAGTTGTATAAGATATTGGTGAGGCCTAATTTGGAACATTGTGTGCAGTTTTGGACACCTACCTACAGGAAGGATGTAAACAAGGTTGACAGAGTGCAGGGAAAATTTACAAGGATATTGCTGGGTTTGGAGGACTGAGGTATAAGGAAATATTGACTTGGTTGGGACTATATTCCTAGGAACATAGAAGACCGAGAGGAGATTTGATAGAGGTATACTAAATTATGAGCAGTATGAGTAAGGCAGGCTTTTTTCCACTGAGGTTGTGTGGGACTACAACCAGCGGTCATGGGTTAAACATAAAAGGTGAAAAGTTTAAGGGGAACATAAGGGGAAACTTCTTCATTCAGAGGATCGTGAGAGTGTGGAATGAGCTGACAGCACAAGTGGAGCACGTGAAGCTGATTTCAACCTTTAAGAGAAGTTTGGATAGGTACACAGATTGTGGAGCTATGGTCCCAGTGCAGGTCAATGGGAGTAGGCAATTTAAATGGTTTCAGCATGGACTACATGGGCCAAAGGCCCTGTTTCTGTGATGTACATCACTATGACTCTAATGAGATTGAGAGGGAATAACAAATCAGCCATGCTGGAATGGTGGATGAGACTTGATGGGCTGAATGGTCACAGGGAGAATGTATAAACTCCTTACAGACAGTGGCAGGAATTGAAGCCTAGTCACCTGTACTGTAAAGTTCTGTGCTAACCACTACGCGACCGTGCCACCCTAACTTATAATTTGATTGTATACACTGCTTACATGTCTTATGCTGGGGCATGTGTACATATATTATAGATTACAGACTCGTGAGTGGGTTGAGTTAGAAGTTTGCAAGTGACAAATTATTGGTTTGATTTATGTTTTCCTTGTGAATACAGCCCTGTGCTTGTAACAATAAACTTGAGGTATGGCAGGAGGAGATTATAAGGCACCTATGGGTGTGAGAACACTCCAGCTGGAAGTCTTGTGAGAGAAAATTGCCCAGGAGATGAATAAAAGGCACATCTCCCTCACTTCCATCCAACCTCCAGCACTTACTTGGGTGTGTGCACCTCCTTCTGTTCCTTGGCAGCCTGAAGGCACGGTTGGGCCACCTCCAGCAACTTAATCAAGACATCCAGTATACCGCTCGTCTCCACAATCCTGGCACAGGTCAGCTTGAGTTCCTGTAACAATAGGCAGGTGGTTTAGGAGCAGTCCCCAGCTAAAGCTGGCCACAGGCATCCACAGTTTTTCAAGCAGGCCAACTCCTAGCATTTAACAATTACTCATCACGGGTCAAAAGGCATGATAACTGCTCTGCTCATGAATGCAAGGAACCGCAGAGAGCTGTAGACTCAACTCAGCACATCACAGAAACCAGCCTCCCTTCCGAGGATTCTGTCCACACTTCTCACTGCCTTGGTAAAGCAGTTTGAAGAATTAAAGACCCCACTCACTCTGGACATTCTTAATTCTTCCCCTCTCCCACTGGGTAGAAAAAACAAAAGCTTGGAAGTGAATAACACCGAGCTAAAGGACAGCTTCTACGGCATGCTGATTTAATACTATTTAATGGTTTCCTAGTACGAAAAAATGGACTTGTGACATGACAGTCTACTTCATTCTGACCTTGCACTTTGTTTACCTGCACTGCACTTTCTCTGTTACACTTTATTCTCCATTATTATTTTATCTTGTACTGGTCAACCAAAAGATCCAATCACTAACTGCAGCCACCACTTACCCGTGCCCACACTGCACCAGAAGTCGTGGATCCTGGATCGGCCTCTACAGCCACAAGAGGACCCATCATAGACAGCCCCTTGGAAGAACATCTTACTCAACTCAAATGATCACACACTAACTTGTGTTACCGCAATGCACTGAGTATGAACAGTATGCAAGACTAATTTTCCGCTGCATCTCAGTAATGTAACAATAATAAACTTATTCCAATTCTTCTGGTGACCTCTCATAGCTCACACTCTCTAATCTAGACAGCATCCTGGTGAACCTCTTCACACCCTCCCAAAATCCTCCACACACAGTCCTCCACTCCTTGCATTTTCATGTGTTTACCAGACTCTCAAAATCCACTGTTCCATCTGCTTTCACCATAAAACACAGGAACAGAATCAGGCATTCAGCCCATCACATCTGCTACACCAATGAATTATCACCCCTCTCAATCTCATTTGCCTTCCTCCTGTAACCTTTGTCACTCTCACTAATCTATAACCTATCAACCTCTGCTTAAAATATACCCAATGACTGAGTTTCCAGAGTTGTCTATGGCAATGAATTCCAGAGTCATCACCCTTTGGCTAAAGAAATTCCTTCTCATCCCTGTTCTAAAGGGACAGGCTTCTATTCTGAGGCTGTGCCCTCTGGTCCTAGACACCCCCACTATGAATGGACTTGTGAATGGGTGGCTTGGCCAGGCCGAGGGGCAAAGCAAACAGGACATCTGCCGCACTCTGAGTAGCCAGAACTTGAGGGGCAGTCTTTCAGATAGTCAAGTAGAGGCTACAACCTCTGGCAGCCCTGACAATAGAAATGGCAGGTGGCTGGGTAGTCAGGTGCCCATTCACTCTTCTGTCACTGCTGTTCCTGTGACCATCCCTCACACATTGCTGCCGCTCCGACTGACAAACAGAACAGAAAGGAACCCTGCAGTTACCTGAGGACTGCCTGTACCCTGCAAGGCTTCTTTAGAATTCCCAATCTGTCGAAAAAATAAAGTGTAGTGTAAAACATGGTGCCGGGGCGTGTGGTAGAAGCTGAAATGAAAGCAATGTCTAAGAGGCATTTTGACAGAGGGAGGTAGGGAAGATTCAGATTTATTTATCACAAGTATGCTGAAACACAGTGAAATATGTTCCGTCTGGGTTAACATCCAAGGGAGTACTGGGGGCAAGTGTCGCCACGCATCACAGCGCCAACATGGCACACCAACCCCGTTTAAAAGAACACCGGGAAATGGAGGGATATAGACCACATGTAGGCAGGTGGGCCTAATGAGATTGGCAGCGTGGTCAACACAGACACGTTGCTCCAAAGGGCCTGTTCCTGCTCTGTACTATGTTCTAAAATTGCTGAAGACTACCCAATCCCAATGAGAGATGACATTCCCCTGTAATCTGCTCTGGTTAATTGGTGACCACTAGGCAGACATATTTCGACATTCCTTGCCACCTTACAAACGGCCATTTACCGACACTGGGGAACCACCTCCAACATACCGCATGGGGACCTAACGTGGCAACTAACAGCACAGCTCTCTTTCCATCCCTAACACCCACACCATCCTACGGCATTCTGTGCATTCATTTCATTGACCCCCTCCCCCTGCCCTGAATAAAGGGCCCACTGGCTCTGAAGTACAAAGGATGTGAAGCGGGTACCTCAAACAGCAGCGTGAGCAGCAGGATCCTGGTGGCAAGGTTGGATGCTTGCGGCAGCGTGGCCATTTGGCTCGTCCATTCCGCCACAGTCTTTGTGTCGCTCGTGGTCAGGGGCAGTGCTGCTTTGATGAGGACATTGGCAGCTTCCCATACCTGTGGAGAGAAACGGCAGTGATTTCAAGCAAATTTGTGAAGAATGAAGAATTAACAGAAATCTTATATGTAATTCACTGTCTGTTAACTGGCTTTATTTTTTTGGTTTGAATTTGTTCTGGATAATGGACTGTGGAACCATTTGCTCGCCCACAACTGCCATCGGGGACAAGGTACAGGAGCCTGAAGGCTCAAACTCAATGCTTTAATCGAAGCATTTTTGAACCGATCATGAGCACTACCTCGTTTTCCCTCATTGCAATTGTAATTTATGGTAATTTTTCATCTGCCATAAAACAAATTTCACAACAAACGTCAGTGATAATAAAGCTGATACTGAGGACTTGTGTATGCAACCAATCTGCCTGGATGGCACAGAGCAATAACTTTTCACTGCATCTTGGTATACATGTCAATAATAGTTAGTTTGAAAATTGGCGAACACGGAAACTCACCTGCTCCACAACCTGCTTCAGGATCAGGTCCCTGTAGTCCGCTCCATTGCGCTTGACGGCGGTCATGATCAGATCACAGACGCGGTACACTGTGTCCGGCAGCTCATCCAGCAGGTGGAAGCAGCCAGGCAGCATCTTCTCTGTGAACGCATTGAGCTCGTCGGGCTCCAGGGGCTCGGCATCCTGGTACCGCTCCAGGCTCTTCACTTCCTCCTCCTCTTGCTTCTCACGGGCCTTGCGCTCTTCCTCCTCCTTGCGACGGGCTGCTTCCTGGGGCGGAAGGGCAGAGAAGTGAGGACTGGGCCCATAGGACAAGTCAGGCAGGTCAGTTCGCACACGAGGAACTGAGACCTGAGGTCACATACAACACCCAAGTGTAAATATCACCCACACAACAGTACCCACATCAGATCTGAGAAGGCCACAATAGAGAGGCCATGTCAGAGTCGTTGGATTGGGCTGTTACTTTTCTTGTAGTTTAACTTTCTTATGCTTGTTTTTGTTTTTATATAATCACTTAAAGAAATGCAAGTGTTCAGCGAATTTTCCATTTTGTAATTGCCTCCGTATTTTTCTGGAAACTGCTTGGTTTTAGTGGCAGGTGTAATATTACTTGAATGGGGTTATCTGATGAGTTAATGTTATCTGTTGTAATTTCAATAGAATCAGTCTGGTACATGACCAGACCACCTTTTGCACCTCTTTTACTTGGACTCTCTTCTCCTTGGACCCGCCTGGCTCCTCTGACATGAATACTACTTCACAATTTTTGCACTATGTATTTAATTTTTGACATATACTTCTGATTCTGAGTTATAGTCATTTGTTATGTATTACCTAAAATGCTGCCACTAAACAATAAATTTCATGGCATGTGTCTGTGATAGTATACATTATCCTGATTCTGGGTCTTAAATCGTCTCAGAGTCTGGGAAATCTGGGTTGAAATGATCTCTTTACTGGGGAAAGTGGACTTCAGCAAACCTTTGCACCTCAGGACACACCAGCATGATTGCTGGGAACAACAAGGCAGGAAAATGGAGGAGAGAGAGATAATATATCAACCATGAATGAATGGTGCAGCAGATTCAACGGGCTGAATAGCCTAATTCTGCTCCATTGTCTGATGGGATCAATGAAAGGTGGGAGAGTGGTGCCTCAGATTGGTATAAATGTCACCAGAAGAACTGGAATCAGTTTATTATTGGCACATGCACGGAGGCATAGTGGAAAACTTGCCTTGCAGACTGTTCATACTCAGTGCATTCAGGTAACATGAGGTTTCTGGGCACATACATAGGAGGGCTATGCAGCAAGGTAGCGCAGCAGTTACAGTCATGCTTTACATCACCAGTGTCCTGGGTTCAGTTGCTGCTGCTTTGATGAGTTTGTACATTGGCCCCAAGACCATGTGGGTTCCCTCCCATATTACAGACGAGCAAGTCAGTCACATGGGCATGACTGGGCAGCGCATGCTTGTTTGTCCAGAAGGGGTATTACCGTTTAGCATCTCTAAATTAAAAAAAAATAAATGTTTCATGCTAAAGTACCTCTGGTGATTCTGTACTCTGGTCCATTGGAATATCCTGACCCAGTGACATGGCTATTGCCCTCATCATCTGGTCCTCCTCAGACATGCTGAGCTCCTGTGAACAAGTAAAAATAACTATTAGACATGAAGAGGCAGAGAGAGAGAGTAGTATGATTTCCCTTTAACTTACAATTTACACAAGAGCTAATAGCTTTCAATTCCTGAGCATGAAGGCTTGTATCCTGCTGTTATCGGACTCTAGAACAGACTTCTTGTATGATAAGATGGACTCCCAGCCTCACAATCTACTTCGAGATGACCCTCCATTTTATTGTTTACCTGTACTGAGCTTTTTACAGTTCATTCTGCATTGTCATTGTTTTCCACCTCAATACCCAATATACAAGAAGCTGCAGAGAAGTACAGCATGATCAGCCCAATCTGTATGAACAGTATGCAATACAAGCTGTGAACTCTATCTCAGTACACGTGACAATAATAAGCCAATTCCAAGACTATTGAATGGTTCCCCAGTATGATAAAATGGACCCAACCTCACAATCTACCTCATTATGACCCCGCATTTTATCATTTACCTACACAGCACTTTATATGACAACTTTTAAGCTTTATTCAGCATTGTTATTCTAGCTCAATGAACTGAGCATTGATTTGATCTGTATGAACATTATTGTGGTACGTGTAACAATCGTAAACAAAAACCATTAACCTTTCAGGTGACCCTGTCCAGGGACCAGCACACGGACACAATCAAAAGGGAGGTGCATCAGCATCACTAGGAGACCGAGGTGGCTCGACATGTAACCAAACAGGCTAACAGACATACTGTTGAACATATCCCAACCAGATGCATCATGTAATTCGCCAGCACAGGAGCACAAGCAGCTGAAAAGAGTACTGGACTCTGCCCGAATTACAAAGCGCACCCCTCCTCACCACAGGAGGTGCTGCCTAAAGAAGGCAATATCCATAAACTTGCAGCAGTATCACAGGCACAGAGCATCACTCACAGAGAAAACAAATAAACAATTTATACACAATTTTTAATGAGAAACAACACAATTAGAACCAAAATACACAATCTCTTTTGGAACAAAGTGGTCACCACTGCTCTCTTCTCACAGCTCTCATTGGGCAGGAGATACAGAAGTCCCACCCCACCAGATTCAAGAACAGCGACTTCCCTTCTATCATTTGATTCTTGAACCAACTGGCACAACACTAATCATTACCTCGTTACAGCAACTCGTTGCACTACAATGGACTTCTATTGTAATTGTGTTCAGCCCAATATATCATGGCACATCCTTCCCCACCATCCTCAATCTCTGTAGGAGATGCTGCATCATCAAAAATCCCCAGCATCTGGGCGATGCAATCTTTTCGCAGCTACCATTAGACAGGAGATGCAGAAGCCTGAAGTCCCACATGACCAGGATCAGGAACAGCCCCTTCCCTTCAAACGTTTGGTTCTTAAACCAACCAGCAAAACCCTTCTCTCTACCCCAGTACAGCAACACTGTGCCCACTTGACACAACAATGGTCTTTGCATTTTGGTTCTACATAAAAATTGCGTATAACTTATGTTGATTTCTTGTCCTTGAGTGTTGCTTTTACGATGCTCTCTGCCTATGATGGTGCTGCAAGTTTTTCGTTGCACCTGGGCATACCTGTACTCGTGCATGTGACAATAAATTCAACATTGAGCTGTTATTCGCATCCTCTCTTCTCCAGGTGCTAACTAAAGAGGAAATAAGTCAAGTGGAGCAAGGTGAAGCTGGAGAATGTTAACAGAGATTTGCTTTATTTGTAATATGTACACGGAAACATACACTAATATGTGTTGTTTGGTGTCAATGACCAACACAGTTTGAAGACATGCTGTCGAATGTGAGAGAAAGACAGAGAACCGAGAGGAATTCCACATAGTCACAGTGAGAACTTAAACTCCTGGCAGACACTGGAGAGAATTCAACCCCAATCACTGGCACTGTAAAGTATTCTAACTGGCTACATCACCGTCTGGTATAGGGGAGGTGGTGGGGGCACTGCACAGCACTGAAAGAAGCTGCCAAAAGCTGTGAACTCAGCCTGTTCTATCACGGATACCCGCCTCCCCAGCATCCAGCTTCCTTAAAATGAGGCCATCCATCACTGAGGACCCCCATCATCAAGGATACGTGCTTGTCTCACCGCTACCATCAGGAAGGAGGTGCGCGAGCCTCAACGCGCACACTCAACGACTCTTCCCCTCTGCCATCCGATTTCTGAATGAACATTGAACCCATGATCACTACCTTCGCCCACTCCACTCTTTTTGCGCTACTTATTGGTGTCAGAAAGTGAAGCCGGAAACATGACAGAAGTGCCAGACATGAGGCAACTCTGCAGCTGGACCCAAACCTCCCGCTGGATTGGCCTATATAATTGTTATTTTTCTAGCTTAACATCCTTATGCTTGTTTGTCCTTTTATATAATCATCTATATAAATGTAATTGTTCAGCAACTTTTTTTTGTAGTCACAGTTGTTTCTGTATTTTTCTGGGAACTTCCTGGTTTCAGTGGCAGATGTCACATCAATCTGGCTATTCAACTGGAACTTCAATGGAATTTACTGTTATCACTGGTCTGGTGCAAGTACAGAACACGATTGTTTACTCTTTTCCTCTGCTCTTCTTTGTTCTCTCCTCATGCTTCTTCGCCCTTCATCTTCTTTGTTCTTGTAATACTTAATAAACTGATTGTTAGGAACAAGTTTTATGCCTCATTCTTAACTTCCGAGGGGCCTTTGAATCAGGGTCCAACATGACCCGGCATCTTATTGTCTGTGTGCACTAGTTTTCTATGTAACAGTAACGCTTTCCTCGGCACTCTATTATTGTTTTTCCTTGTACCACCTCAATGCACTGGTATAATGAATTGATCTGTTTGAATGGTGTGCAAGACAGACGTTTTCTCGGTACCTCAGTACACGTGACAAAAATAAACCAATTTACCCTCCCCAGAAGCTACCTGTCCCGCTGAGTTCCTCCAGGTTTCCAGCATCTCGTGTCTCTTTTCTTACATTCGCACATTTTAATGGGGACCATTGGCTAAGTGGAATCCCGAGCCTTATGCATTGCAAAAACAGGCCATGCAGCTCATCACCAGCATGCTGACCACTGCTTTCTTTCCCCCCTCTCTTTCCTGCTTTTGTCTGTCTTACCACGTTTCTTTCATTGCTCTTGTAACACTCAATAAAATGATCGTAAGCAACAATACACCTCATTCTTAATTTCCGAATCATTGGATTGCAGAAGCCTCCAGCCACAAAAGGTAAGCCGGTTTAAAAAGGGAAAAAGTTAACACTTGCCCTCACGCGGACGGTGCCACTCAGGAGTGGGGGAGGGTGTGTCAGCAGGTACTCTGTCGCCTGCTCCATGCTGCTGGTGTTCAGCAGGGCCTCCATGGCATGCTCTCGTGTGAAGCCCATGTCCATCAGCTGAAAAACAAAAACAAGACCACAGTCCAATCGAGAGCTTTTCCAACACATGCAAAGGAGACACTGCCTTGCTTCTGACATGGTCTGGGCATGAATCTAATAATGACCCACCTAACAAGTGGCAAGGGGTGGTCAATCAGACCTCACATTGGCTCAGTCACCCAGCAAGATCAAGGCTGATTATTTACCTTAATCATCATTATGTGCCATGTCTAATGATGTGGGTGACCATGCTCTCACAACCGTGACCGTTCTTGGCAAATTTTTCTACAGAAGTGGTTTGCCATTGCCTTCTTCTGGGCAGTGTCTTTACAAGACAGGTGACACGGGCCATTCTCAATACTCTTCAGAGATTGTCTGCCTGGTGTCAGCAGTCACATAACCAGGACCTGTGATCTGCACCGGTTGCTCATACGACCATCAACCACCCGCTCCCATGGCTTCACGTGACCCTGATCGAGGGAGGACTAAGCAGGTGCTACAACTTGCCCAAGAGTCACCTGTTGGCTAGCAGAGGGAAGGAGTGCCTTACTCCTCCTTTGGTAGAGATGTATCTCCACTCCGTCATTCAGTACTAACCTTATATCCACTGATTCTCTTAATATCTTATTATCTCAATTCATTCTTCTGAACTTTAGAATATTGGACTAATTGTCCTCACAGGAGAGATCCCCACTCCAGGAAACAATCTGGTGACCCTTTGTTGTACCAAATTTCACTAGTTACACTTCCCATTACTATCATTGGGGAAGTGGGGCGGGGTAGGGGGAGGAGTACAAAAACCTGAAACAGCTTCATCCCCTCCACTTTCAGGTTTACAAAAAGATGGTGAACAGTAACTCATTATTCTTTTAAATTTTGCACAATTTTGGAAGTTTTTGTCTTTGCTCTGTATTGCTGAGTGAGTTAGGGCTTTTCTTTTTGGAGTGATGGAGGATGAGAGCTGACTTGATAAGATTATCAGAGGCACAGATCAAGGAGATAGCCAGCACATTTCTCCTGGGGTTTTTTTTGTGTGCCATACTCTGCCAGAGCCTCGGCAACCACTTTTTCCAAGTGGTTGTCTTGGAGGAAATATTCTGTGAGTGGTCCCCTACATCCTTCTCACAGAGCAGTTTTTCTTTTTAACGAGGCCGAGTTGGGAGCTCGACACTCATCCCAGCATGGATGGAAAGCGCGGCCGGGAGCGGCCCGACTGGGTTCGAACCCGGGAACCTTCGCTCCGGAGTCCGGCGCTGATGTCACTGCGCCACCAGCCAGCATCTCCTGAGGTAGCCATAGATAATAACAAATCTGAGTGGAAGAAAGAATAGGTGGGATGTCAGAGTGATGGGTGTGTGGAACGCCCTGAAAGGGGTGGTGGTAGAGACAGATACATTAGGGACATTTAAGCAACTCACAGGCACACAGATGATAGAAAAATGGAGGTCTCTATTAGACAGAAGGGTTAGATAAAATAACCAGACCCAGAAATGTTACAGTAAGAGAAGAGACAAGATTTATCTTTATCATAGCACAGACACTGCTCCTTCAGCCCACCATATCCATGCCAAAACAACGCAGTCTTCCCAAGCTGATTCCATTTGTGGGTGTCTGACATATCCCTCAACCTGGTCACTTGTAGGAAGGATGTGGAAGCTTTAGAGAAGGTGCAGAGGAGATTTACCAGGATGCTGCCTGGATTAGAAAGCATGTCCTATAAGGAAAACTTGAGCGAGCTGGGGATTTTCTTTTTGGTGATGAGGAGGATGACAGGTGACTTGAGAGTTTTACAAAATGATAAGAGGCATAGATCAGAATGGACAGCCAAAGACCTTTTCCCAGGGCGGAAATAGCTAATATGAGTGTGTGCACTCTTAAGGCGATCGAAGGGAAGTATTGGTGGAAGTGCGGTAGATGCCACAAGTAGCAATTTTCTTTTTACAGAGAGAGTAGTGGGCATGTAGAACACCCTGCCAGGGGTGGTGGTAAGGGAAGATAACTTAAAAACACTTAAGAGGCTCTGAGATAGGCACATGCATGAAAGAAAAAGAGGGCTATGTAGGAGGGAAGCCTTAAATTAACTGTGGTTAAAAGGTCAGCACAATGTTGTGGGCCAAAGGACCTGTACAGTGCTGAACTGAAATGACAAATTTCACATCATATAAGTCAGGGGCAATAATTCTGATTGATTTAATTCCATGGCGAGAATGAGACCTAGGAACATTATTGTAGGCATGGTCAAATCCTTGGGCAATAAAGGCCGACCATTATCCCATATTCAGGACCTTTATTTTCTATATAACCCTACCACTTTCCCCAGTTAGGTTCCAGCCCGTATACCATTCCTTGGTAAATGTTATTCTGTTTTCAAATCATTGAACCCAGCCTGTAACCGACTCCCAGGGATCTGTTATTCTATATATAAAACCCTGAATCTCTGGATCAGTTCCCAGCCTATAACCCAATCTTAGGGATCTAATATTCTATATAAAGACATCCCAAACACTGTTAGATCGCAGCCTGTAACCCACTCAGGGTTTCTGTTATTCTATATATTAACCCCTGAACCAGTTCTCAGCCTGTAATCCACTCCCGGGATCTGTTATTCTATATATAAACCCCTGAATCCCTGGATCAGATATAAGCCTGTAACCCATTCCCTAGTGATCTGTTGTTCTATATATAAACACTGAAACCTCTGGATTAGATTCTAGTCTGTGACATGTCAATTATTTTCCCAGTTGCTTGGTGTACCTGTGGGCTCCAGTCGGACCACTTCAGCTTAGTTAGCCATTCTCAATACCCCCTGCCTCAGGACTTCAAATCTGAGACAACATAATAAACTGAACTGAGAACAGTATAACAGTGCAGGAACAAATCCTTTGGTCCACTGTGCCTGTGCTGGAACATGATGTGGAATTAAATGCAATCCCTTCTGCCTGCACATGGCCGGGATGCCTCCATTCCCAGCTAACAGCCATTATTGTGCCTGCACCCACCACTTCCTCACAGCAGCACACTCCAGGAACCCACCACTCTGTGTAAAAAAACAAACATAGCCTATACATTGCACATCTCTTTTCCTCCCTCTGTCCTGGGGCAAAAAAAAGGGAACTCCACTACTCTCGAGGTAACAACCCAGCCCGTGCAGGTAGCTAAAACTCTCTAAATCCAGAAAGCATCCTGGACCATTCCAGGCACCCACCACTGTGAAAAAAATAAACTTCTCCCCATCTTTAAACTTTTCGCCCTCACCTTAGATCAGGGGTTCCCAACATGGGGTCCAAAGACCCCGCTATTAACGGTATTGATCCATGGTATTAAAAAAAAAGTTTCAAAACCCCTGCCTTAGACCTATCCCCTGGTATTTGACATTTCTATATTAGGAAAAAAAGATCACCTTCCCTATTTATGCCACTCATTATTGTATGAACCTGTATCAGGCCAGCCCTTCTCTGCCTCCAAGGAGCTTGAGAAAACAACCCAAGTTTGTCCAAACTCTCCTTCTAGTTCATACAGTCTAATCCAGGCAGCATCCTAGTGGACCTTCCCTGCACTCTCTCCAAAGCCCCCACATCCTTCCTGTAATGGAGAGACCTGAACTGAATGCAATGCACCAGATGTGGCAACATATTCGAGGCTCAGCCATTCTCTGTGTAAAAAGACTTCCCCCAAACATCCCCTTTGAACTTGCCCCTCTCAGCAGCATGAAAACAGGCAACACTGCATTCACCACCATACCTACCGAATATTGACTAAGGAGGCTAAGTCATTATTTAAAGGGAAGGGTGATAGGATCGTGATTAGTAAGGGAACAAAAAGTTACAGGAAGAAGGCAGGAGAATACAATTATAAGACATAGAACCAGAATTAAGCCATTTGGACCATTGAACTTGTCTGCCATTCCATCATGGATAACTTATTATCCCTCTCAACCCAT
Organism: Mobula birostris; assembly: GCF_030028105.1. Classification (NCBI taxonomy): domain Eukaryota; kingdom Metazoa; phylum Chordata; class Chondrichthyes; order Myliobatiformes; family Myliobatidae; genus Mobula; species Mobula birostris. The sequence goes on from NC_092398.1 coordinate 27,761,764, forward strand.
TCTCCTGTCTACTCCCTGCCCTTTGACTCCCTTACTAAGGGACATGTTTCTCTTCTGAAGCTCTGCCCTCTGGTCCTAGGCTCCCCCACTAAAGGAAACATCCTCTTCACTTCCACTCTGTCTAGTTCTTCCAATATTCGTTAGGTTTCAATGAGATCCCCACTCAGGCCTGGAGATAAACACACCTCATAGGTTAAACCTTTCATTCCTGGGATCATTCTCATGACCATCTCCAGAGGAGATTTGCAAGAATGGGGTAGAGAGGGTTATAAATCAGCCATGATAGAATGGCTTAATTCTGCTACGACACTTTATGGTCTTATGTAAACCTGCTAAATGGCTTCCTAGCTCCACCTCCCCGACCACTTTCAATCCCCGGCAGACTCGGCCGTACATCCGCCTGTCACATACCTGCTGAAGCTGTTGTTGGTTGACTTGGGGCTCCCGCCTCGGCGCCGACCCCTCCTCCTGGGGACCCTCCTCCTCTGTCCGGCTCCCTTCCTTCTCCTTGGAGAGCCGTTCGCGGATGACCGGCTCGCCCCTCAGGATGTGGCACAAGATGGCCAGCATTGACTCAGCCATGCGGCCGCCATACACCTTCAGAGGTTTTCGGTCCCACAAGTTCTTGATGCAGTTAAAGGCTGCCTAAGGATCATGGAAGATGAAAACTTGAGCCATGAGGGAGGACAGACATCAACTTAAGGCCAATCTACCAGTGTTCTTGCCTAGAAGCTCATTTGATCTTACTGAGCTGGAAAAATCAACACTCTATTCTACCTCTATTACAATCACGCATTTATGGAAAATTCATCTGACACCTGCCCTAAACCTACCTGATTATCAACAAATCTACAGTTAGCACTGTTACAACAATCAGATTCCTGGGTATCTTCACTTCCCAGGATCTTATATGGGAGGGCCACATCTCCTTCATTAACAGAAAGGCCCAGCAGAGGATGCACTTCTTGCAGCAGTTAACAAAGACCCATTTTCCCCAGAACATACTGGTGTTATTCTACATTGCCATCATAGACAGCATCCTCACATCAGCCATTACTGTCTGGTTTTGTGCAACATCTCCTCACGATGTATGAGAACTACAGCAAACTGTCAGGTCATCCAAAAAAGTCACTGTCTGCATCACTGTAGTACCTGTATGTGTCTGGGATAAAGTGGGCAGGGAAAATCATTGCAAGCACTATCCACCTCGGAAGCTCCCTTTTCCAAAAGCTCCCTTCTGGAAAGTGCTAAAGGACTATCAGAACAAAAGCTTCAAACCACCTTAAAAGTTTCTTCCCAGAGGCACTTAAACTGATCAACCATTCTAGATATCCCCATCTAGATAACTGCCATCACCATCTATTACCTCAGTTAAGGAACTGCATTAGAAATACTTTAAACAACTTTTTATAATGTTGTTATCACTGCAAATACATGCTGGTATTAATGCATATTTATTTCATAAGCATACTTTAACCTCTAACTTTATTTTTTTAAGATATTTCATTATCTTTATAATTGGTTATTTTTTTGTTGTATATCATGCCCTGACCAACATACCACAGCAAACTCCTAATACGTGTAATTATATATGGCAAATAAAGTTGATCCTTGGTGCATAAGTATTTGGATGATAATATGGTAAACTGGACCAGCAAATTGATGAATGAAACCAAAAATGGGGGTGTATTGGACAATGCGGAAGAATATCAAAGCTTGCACTGGGATCTTGCCCAGCTGGAAAAATGGGCTGAGAGATAACAGACAAGTATGAGGTGCTGCAGTTTGGGAAGACAAGCCAGGGTAGGACTTCCACAGTGGAGCACTGGGAAGTGTGGTAGAACAAAGAGATCTGGGAATACAGATCCATAATTCCTTGAAAGTGGTAACATAAGTTGAAAAGTTTGGTACGGTAATTGTCCAGTATCAGAACGCAAAGCACTCCAGCATGTGGTGAAAACTGCCCAGCGGATTATCCGCACCCATTTGCTCACTATTGAGAACATCTACCATAAACGCTATCTGGGCAGGGTGAAGAGCATTATCAAGGATGCATCTCACCCTAACCATGGACTTTTTACTCTCCTCCCATCCGGCAGGTGCTACAGGAGCCTCCGCTCCCACACCAGCAGGCACAGGAAGAGCTTCTTCCCTGAGGCTGTGACCCTGCTGAACCTCACATTACAGCGCTAAGCAGTATTGCACCCATATTGTACTGTCTCAGTACTTTTCTATTTGTGTGCTGTAGCACTTACTTTTTATTCGCAGTTATTTTGTAAATAACACTATTTGCATTTCTGGTCAGATGCTAACTGCAATTCATTGGCTTTGTATCTGTACTTGGCACAATGACAATAAAGTTGTATCTAATCTAATCTAATCTAAAAAGCGCACTCAGCACACTGACCTTCATTAATTAGAATACTGAGTACAGGAGATGAGATGCTATACTGAATTTCTACAAGACATAGGTGAGGCCAAATTTGGAATATTGTTTGCAGTTCTGTTCACTGAAGAAATACAGAGAAAATTAACAATGGGCTTGATTACCTGGCTATAGGGAAGGTTGAATAGGTTAGGCCCTGATTCCCTGGAGCATATAAGATTGAGGGGAAATCTGATAGAGGTGTACAAAATTATGAGGGTAAAAGTTGAAATATTTAAGGGGAACCTGAGGGGGAATTCTTTACTCCGAGGGTGGTGCGAGTATGGAACAAGCTGCCAGCCAAACTGGAAGATGCTGGTTCATTTCCAACATTTAAGAGAGGTTTGGGTAAGTGCATGTAGTGGAGAGGTATGGAGGTTTATGGTCCAGGTGCTGGCAGAATAACAGTTCAACATAAACTACACTGGCAGAACTGCCTGTTTCTTGGCGCTAGAACCCCTCAATAATCATCGCAGTGGTGAAGGCACAATGGACTGATAAGTCTGCTGCTGTCATCATTATCATCATTATATGCCGTGTCGTAGGAAAGGGCGATCACAATCTCATGACCATTATTGTTTAAGGTAAATTTTTCTACAGAACTAGTTTGCCATTGCCTTCTTCTGGGCAGTGTCTTTACAAGATGGATGACCCCAGCCATTATTAATACTCCTCAGGGATCGTCTGCCTGGCATCAGTGGTCACATAACCAGGACCTGTGATATGCACCGGCTGTTCATACGACCACCCACCACCTGCTCCCATGGCTTCATGTGACCCTGATCGGGGTGGGGTGGGAGGGAGCTAAGCAGTTGCTACTCCTTGCCCAAGGGTGACCTGCAGGATAGCAGGAGGGGGGAAGGAGCACCTTACACCACCTTTAGTAGAGATGTATCTCCACCCTGCCACTGTGCGGAAGGCTTGAGGTGAGAGGGAAAACTTGAGGGAGATCTGAGAGGTCATACTCATATGGTGTATACTCAGAATGAACTGACAGTGTTTAAAATGTATCTGGATAAGGAAAAGTGGAAGGTTATAGGCATAATGCAGGCACAGTCAGCAGGGACAAGGTGGGTCATAAGGGTCATTTCTTTGATTATCTGATACGGGAGCACAGCAGTTAGCATAGCTGCAGGATTGGGGTTCAATTCCCACTGCAATGCACCAGTATCCTCCCGTGTTCCAACAGCACACGGATTAGTAAGGGCTCATGAATTGTGGGCATACTATGTTGGCCCCGGATGCATGGCAAAGCTTGCAGGTTCTGTTGAGCACATATGGGCTGTGTTTGTTGTGATGTAAACAATGCACTCCACTGTATGTTTTACTGTACATGTGACAAAAAAAGCTAATGCCCATCACAGGTTAAGTCCGTCATCAGGGACCCCCAACACCCACACCATGTTCTCTTCTCATTGCTGCCATCAGATACATAAGGTATAGGAGCCTCAAGACTCTCACCACCAGGTTCAGGAACAGTCCATCAGGCTCTTGAACCAAAGGGGATAACTTCACTCAACTTCGCTTGCCCCATCACTAAAATGTTCCCACAACCTATGGACTCACTTTCATGTTCTCAATATTGATTGCTTATTTGTTTTTTTTTTATTATTATTATATCTCAAGGTTTTATATGGTGACATCTGTACTTTGATTATAAATTTACTTTGGACTTTAATGTTTATCGTTATAGAATCAATCTAGACTCAACACAATCACAGATGTGAACCTACCTTCTGGGTAACCACTAGGAACCTCAGTGCGCTGAACTGTGGGAAGTTCTGGCCTCCAGGAGGTTTGGCAGGCAGGGAGTGGGGGGACTCCAGGACAGTTGTTGGATTCACCATCTTCTCCACAAGCATCAGCCAGGCATCAAGGAACTCGCCCGTGCCGTCCGGCAGATCCGTATGCTCCAGGCCTTCAGTGACTGGCACTTTACCCCCCATGGACAAGGCCCAATTAAAGGTCCTGATGGAACAGAGTCAAGAATGTACAAGGGGGGAAGGGGTGGGTTGAAACCAGACAAGGAAATTAATTAACAGAAATACCACGTTACTCTCAAATATTGCAAGTCAGTTCCCAGGAAGTACAAAACAACTGAGATCCACAAATTCAGAGAATGACACGTGACAAACAATGTGGGCATTTCACTGTATGTTTTGATATATTTTTGAGCAGGAGTACTCACTCAAATAGGGCATCATGTCCTCCAGAGCACAGGAACTTCTGCAGCATCAAATGATAGGGGTACTTCCTCTCATCGAACAGCATGGGTGAGGTGAATCCCACTGAGCAAATGAAGAAGGTCAGCCTGACCGAAAAAGAAAAACCCCAGGGCTCAGTCAGTCACTGCTCAGCAATGCCAGCATTTATTGTCCGTCCCCAATGCTAATAACCTAAGGCGGGGGTAGGCAACCTTAAGCACAAATGATTTCCTAGCATGCAGTATTCATTAATTTGAGGCAGAACATAACTAGATGTATTTAAATGCATAATTCTCATATTTCAAGCTTTTAATGGCATTTATCTGGCCCACCGTCTGCTCATTAATACGCGATCAGGCCCACAGAGGCAAAAAGGTTGCTGACCCCTGACCTAAGGTATTTAAGTGTCACCATACAAGTACATAATCCCCTCAAAGTGGCAACATGAGTAGATGGGACGGTGAAAAGGGGATTTGGCACACTTGCTTTCATTGGTCAGGCCACTGAGTACAAGAGCTTGGATACCACGGTGCATCTTTACAAGACACTGATCAGACCACACTTAGAGCTTTATGTTCAGTTCTGATTGCCTAGCTATAAGGAGAGTGTCATGAAGAGAGAAAGAGCACAGAAATGATTCAAAAGCGTGTTACTGGAGAGCTATTTCCCGAGGAAGAGGAGGTGGTGGGTGGGGCGGGGGGGGGGGTACCTGTAGAGCATGGTTCCCAACCTGTTGCATCCCACAGACCAAGGGATCCATGGACCCCAGGTTGTGAAGCCCTGTTATGGAGGTTATAAGTATCATGAAGGGCATACCCAGAGTTGGGTTTAAAGGAATAGTTTTAAGGTGGGTGGGCAGGGTATTTTTTTTTAAACAGGGCACCTGAGAGGGAAACTTTTTCAGTGTGTTGCAGACATGGAATAAAATGCTTGAGAAAGTGGTAGAGGTAGGTATAATTACATTTTTTTTTTAAATATCTAAACAGGTACATGGATAGGAAAGGCTTAGGAGGATATGGGCCAAGTGCAGGAAAATGGGTTTAGCTCAAATAGGCAACCTGGCCAATATTGACTAGTTGGGTCAAACGGTCTGTTTCTGAGCTTCACAACATTGATTCTACACTGACTGACTCTACTGGCATGTCTAGAGACACGCATATTGAAGATGCCAAAGTAACACGTAACAAAATGCTGGAGGAACTCAGCAGATCATACAGCATCTACGGAGAGAAATAAACAGTCAAAGTTTCATCAGGAGTCAGTCATGGCCCAAAGTGTCCCCTTGTAGATGCTGCCTGACACACTGAGTCCCTCCAGAGTGCAAAGAAGTTCAGAGGTTTAGAGAGGAATGGTCCCCCTCACCTGGTTTCTCCCATCTCCTTCCACTCGCCCTACACCATCTTCTGGCTTCTACCGCTTCCTCTCCAGTCCTTACGAAAAATCTTGGCCAGAAACGTCGACTACTTATTCCTCTCCATAGATGCTGCCTGATCTGCTGAGTACCTCCAGCATTTTTGTGTGATACTTAGGATCTCTAGCATCTGCAGAATCTCTTGTGGTTGTTAAGATGCCACACTTCTTCCCCTGAAGGAAGTCAGGTGGATCAAACAGTTCTTTATTCCTTCCACGCCGCGCACCCCCCCCCCCCATATTTTGTGTTAACCCAATGTTAAGCTTAGTTATTTGAATTCAAGTGCCCCGGGTGCCACAGTGGCATCGTTCCACCACCTCGACCTTGTTGCCTAGACTGGAAGGCTTTAAAGATACGTGGCCTTGCCAACAGTCGAGGCGGCTGAAGGGCTCAGGTTTTTGAGGCAAACAAAGCATTTCACTGTATGTTTTGATATATTTGTGACACATAAGTAAATCAGACCTTCTGGGGGTTTATAAAATTATGTTGGTGTACATCAACTGGATAGTCACAGTGGGTGTGGGGAGTCCAGCTTCATTCCATTCATTGATTTACTTATTTAGAAAGACAGCATGGTGGGCCGGCTGGTGGCACAACGACATTGGCGCCGGACCCGGGAGCGGAGGTTCCCGGGTTTGAAACTAGTCGGGTCCACTCCCGGGTACGCTTTCCATCCGTACCGGGTTGAATGTCGAGATCGCAACTCCACCTCATAAAGGGAAAATACTGCAAAAATGTCTGAGAGGAGTGGCACGCCACACAGACTCTCTCTCTCCATGCCTTGTAAAAGCCATTATCACGCACGCAGGCACACGCCAAAAAAAAAGGGAAGAAAGACAGCATGGTAAAAGGCCCTTCCAGTCCGACAAACCACTGCTGTCCAATTACACCCACATGACTAAGGACTGGTACAGCTTTGGAATGTGGTGGGAGGAAACCAGAACACCCTGACAAAACCTACGTGGTTGGGGGGGTGGGGGGAGGGAGGAGGGAGACGTGATGGGAATTGAACCTGACTGCCGGCACTGTAAAGCATCTATGCTAGCTGCTACGTTACTGTGATTAAGGATGAACAGCTTTTTACTGGGCGGTGTTAACAAATAACACTCCCTGGCAGATACAGTACTGAACAGCACCGTTCTCTCTAAGCTTTGGGTGCGTGGCCCCGCAGTAACTGAAATGCTCCCACACACATAGCCTTTGTTGCTGCACAACTGAAAATAACAAAGTAAAAGGTGTGCTTGCATCTATAAGTTCTGACGTCGATAATGTGTCTATTATTCAATTCATTTAAAGTTTGTGTAATCACTTGGATAAGAGATTTTCTGAAGTTAAGTTCTGAGAATGGCAAGCTCTTGACCCTGTTGCTATTGCAAACGCAACCAATTTTGAATTTGTACGAGAGAATACTCAGCTACAATTACAATGAAAGAATTGCCTCAAAAATATTGCAGCAATATTGTAATTTCAAATTTATCGTTTCAGAAAAAGTTAAGCCTGATTCAATTAAGACATTCATTGATATGTTGAACTACGTGCTTAGAAATGAAGAATTTGAAGAACTGTCAATTCCTGTTGACATCATTGGAACATTTCAGGTTCTAGTGCTGACTGCGAATGTTGATTCTGCCTTATGAAGTCAATCAAATGGAAATCCAGAAACAGACCAGAAGTGGAACATTCCGATGATCTAATGCAGATTAAGACATCGTTTATCTGGATGTGAAATTAATCTGGACGATGTTTATAGACATTGGATTTGTAATAAAGACATACAAGTTTATGAAATGTGAAAGGCTTTCTTTGCAGTACTGTGTTTCACTATATCCTTCAATTAATAAATAAAATTAAAAATACACAATTTTAAAAGTTTCATTCTAAGTATTCATAGTATGCATATTATTAAAAAGAACATTTTAGGTTTTCAAACCATGTAAAAATTTCCTGCTCAGATCAATGGTTGGTCCATGTAGCTGAAAGTGGGAATGTTGCTGAACAGGCTTCCTTATTCACACTTCAAACCAACTTAACTTCACATTGTAAAGCAAACCCCAACTACAAGGACGTACCTGAATCGAGGAGTTGGCGTGTAAGGTGGTGGCTGCCACGACAATCCTTTTGTTAGCAGCTTAGTGAGAGCAGACGCAGTCCCCCGTGCTGCGGGTGTGGGCGCTGTCGTCGTGCTGGCAGGGTGATGACTCCGTCTCTGCCGCACGGGTGATCCGACGCACAGCTTCACCAACAAGCCAAAGAGCTCAGCCAGAGCCCTGCCGAGCCTCGAGGATGCTGGATTGACGAGGTAGAAGGAGAGAGCCATTAAGTGTGAGGGGTTGGGGGAGAAAGCAGGATTAAGTGAAGCAAACTGCTTTAGATATATAACAGAAAAAAATCGCCTGAAGAGGGAGCTGCTGGCATCCGGTGCTATGAATGGTAAGGGAAAAGTAAACACAGAATCCAAAGTTTTACCACTGACGCATGTCGTGCAATTTCTTGTTTTGTGGCAGCCGTACTGTGCAATACATAAAAACTATAAATTGCAATTAAAATATATATAAATAAAATCAAATGAAAAACATAACATAAAATGACAGCAAAAATAGTGAGGCCATACTCATGGGCTGGTTCATAATCCACTCAGAAATCAGGAAAAAAAAAGCTATTCCTATAAAAAGTTGAGGAACAAAGTTCCTGCTCCTACTTGCTGCAGTTTCCAGGAAGGTGTGAACAGCAGCTCAGGGACAATCCTGATTACCAAGAGCAGACAGTCTGCACACAACATGGCCAACAACCGTGTGAGAGGAAGACATGAAAAGGAAGAAAACATTGGGGGGGGGGTAGCATTTGTCAAATACATTAAGTCTCGTTACCCATGAGATATAGGAAAAAAACACCCCATGTATAACAAAAATGCAGGTACACTACAATCAAGAACTAGAAGGCATTAGTTTAAGATGAGAGGGATAAGATTCAACATGGTTTCCTGAAAGAGGAGATGACGGCACTAGGGAGGCTGCATTTGAAGTATTGTGCTCAGTTTTGGTCCCCCAAGACTGTACGAAAGATTTAAAAGGACATTGTTAAGGAACAAGGATCTGAGCTGAAGGAATAGATTGGACAGGCAAGGACTTTATTCAATTGGGTGTAGGGAACAGGTTACCTTATAGAAGTATATAAAAGCAGGAGGGGAATGGTGAAGTGGTATTTGGTATACAGGCTTTCATCAGTCAGGGCATGGCCTATGGAAGTTGGGAGGTCATGGTGTGACTGCACAAGATGTTGGTGAGACCGCATTTGGAATATGGTATATAGGAAAGATGATTAAACTAGAAAGACTGCAGGAAAGATTTACAAGGGTGTAACCAGCACTTAAGGAACAGAGTGTAGGGAGAGGTTATACAGGTATGGATATTATTCCCTGGAGTACAATAAACTGAGAGGCAATCTTACATAGGTATATCAAATCATGACGGGTGTGGATAGGGTGACCATTCAGTCTTTTTCCCCCATGGTTGATGTATCAAGATCTACAGAGCAAAGGTTTAACGTGGGAAGCAGATCTAATTAAGAGCCTGAAGGAAATTTTTATGAACGCAGAGGATGAAATGTATGTGGAATGAGCTGCCAGTGGCAGTGGCTGAGGCAGCTACAATAATTTTTAATAGACAGTTGAATAGATTTGGTAGGTTATTGGCCAAACATGGGCAAATGGGATTCACTTGTGTCATGTATGCCCGAAGCAAGCACAACGATGGAGTCAGCAGGATTGAGCGTTGTTACTTGAGTCACATTAGTAACAGTACACGGCGGGCAACTTACAGTGTGAGAGCAATGAGATGAAAGCAGGTGCACTCAAAAATAGGCATCCAGAAGAGAGAGTGTCCTCGGCATATACGGGGTTCAAACGATTCACTGTGTGATTAATCGACTGCGTGCATATTTGACGCCCTCTCACAATCTATCCAATACGGTTCAATGTGAATGGGCATCTTGGTCGGTGTGGAGCAGTTGGGCCAAACGGCCTGCTTCCAAACCGTATAACTCTAAGACCCTTGAGGCTGCCAGCAACAATATCAAAGGTGCAACTGGAGAGGGTGGGACGCAGCCTCTCTGTTATCAGGAGATTGGGAAGGGTAAGCCTATTTCCTCTTGAGCTGAAGGAGGCTAAAAGGGAATGATACAATTATGATCGGCATAATTTGGTAGACTGCAGGAAGTGTTTCCCCTTAGAATTGTAGATTTAGGGTAAAGGGAGGCATTTTTCACCAAGAGTGGCGAGGACCTGCGATATACTGCCTGAGAAAGTGGTGGTAGTCCCAGACAGGATTTAAGTGTCGAGATGAGCACTCGAATGGCCTCAGCTAGAAGCATGCTGGCCAAGTGCTAAAAGATGGGATCAATACAACGGTTGCTTTGCAAAGGCACCTGGGAGTCCTCGTGAAGGATTCCCTAAATGTTAACTTGCAGGTTGAATCAGTGGTAAGGAAGGCAAATGCAACATTAGCATTCATTTCAAGAAGGCTAGAATATAAACAAAAATGTAATGCTGAGTCTTTATAAGGCACTGATCACACCGCACTTGGATTATTGTGAGCAGTGTTTGGCCCCTTATCCAGGAAAAGATGTGCTGCATTGGAGAGGGACTCTGAGCCTGTACATATTGGGGATACAGATCAACAATTCCCTGAAAGTGGCATCACAGGTAGGTAGGATCGAAAAAGAGAGATTCTGGCACAGTGGTTTTCATAAATCAAATTACTGAATACAGGAGTTACAATGTTATGTTGAAGTTGCACAAAACAGGCCTCATATGGAGTATTATATGCAGTTCTAGTCACCTACTAACAGATTTGCAGGATTTGAGGACCCGAGTAATTGGAAAGACTAAATAGGTCAGAACTTTATTCCCTGAAGCACAGCAAAATGAGGAAAGATTTGATAGAGGTATACAAAATTCTGAGGGGTATAGGTAGGGTAAATGCAAACAGCTATTGAGGTTGGTTTGATTTCAGCTAAGGTTGGGTGAGACTACAACTAGAGGTCATGGGTTAAGGGTTAAGGGTGAAAGGGGAACCTCATTATTTAGAGGGTGATGAGAGTGTGGAATGAGCTGCCAGCAGAAGTGGTGGATGTGGGTTTGATTTCAGCATTTAAGAGAAGTTTGGATAGGTACATGATTGGGAGGGGTACATAGGGCTATGGTCCAGCTGTATGTCAATGTGACTATGCAGCATGGTTTAAAAGGCCTGTTTCTGTGCTTTACTGTTCTATAACTATCAAATGGCTTCACCACCCCATCAGCTCACCTGAGAGCAAAGGCTTGATCTGCTTAATCCGTGCAGCCATGGCTGGGGTGATCTTGGACTTGCCCTTGGCATCGGACGTGCTGGGCTCGTCAGTTTCCATCGGGGCTAGGGTGTCCCCATCCAGGCTTATCCCCTCCAGCAGGCCCTGTGCTGACGTCTCCACACCGCTACCTGTCGCCTCCATCTCAGCTTCTGAGAGACCATTAACAAAGGGGAGAAGAAATAAATGAGTTTCAGGGTTAAAAAATGCTGTGTCAAAGAGCATCTGTATCCTTCAGTGCTTCCAGCACTTTCATCCTCCCCTGATTGTCTTAAAATGCCAACTAAGCAAAAGCAGCTTTATTTCACACTCTACTATCCTCTCCTATCAGATTCCATCCCCTTCAACCCTTCGTCACCTCCCAGCTTCTCACATCACTCCCACTCTCCTGCTCCCTCAGCTGTCTGTTTATCATCGTCCTCTCACCTGGATCCACCAATCACCTGCCAGACTGTGCTCCACCCAACGTGTTGTACTGGCTACCTCCCCACATTCTTTCTACTCTTGGTAGAGGGTCTCAACCTCAAATGGCAACTGTCCGTTTCCCTCTGAAGCTGCTGGCTCATCCAGTGAGCTCCTCCTGCATTTTGTGTGTTGCTCCACATCTCCTGTATCTGCAGTCGCTCATATTTTCAATACATACCAATCACCCAGCTTCTATCCTACATTGAGACCATAGAAAACAACAGGCTCTTCAGCCCACAATGTTGAGCCAATCTCTTAACCTACTCCAAGTTCAAACTAATCCTTCCCCACCACATCACCTCCATTTTTCTGTCATCCATGTGCCTTAAATGCCTCTAATATATCTGCCTCTACCTTTCCAATCACTTAGCACTCTGTAAAATTTAAAAAACTACCTCTGACATCCCCCTTATATTTTCCTCCAGTCACCTTAAACTTATACCCCTTGAATTAGCCATGTCCATCCTGGGAAAAAGTCTCTGGCTGTCCACTCAATCTATGCCTTTCATTATCTTGTACACCTCTATCAAGTCACCCCTTATGCTCCCCTCCAAAGAGGAAAGCCCTACCTCGCTTAGTATCCTCACAAGACATGCTCTCTAATTCAGGCAGTATCCTGGTAAATCTCCTCTGCACCCACTCTAAAGTTACCACATGCTTCCTATAACGAGGCAACTAGAACTGAACACAATTTTCCAAGTGTGGTGTAACCGGGGATTTATAGAGCTGCAACACTGGCTCTTTAATTCAATCCCCTGCCTACTGAAGGCCAATACACCATACACCTTAACAAACTTGTACAGCAACTTTCTGAGTGATCACAGACATGGACTCCAAGATTCCTCTGTTACTCCACAATGCCAATGACCCTACATTCTGCTTTCAAATTTCACCTTCCAAAGTGAATCATGAGCCACTTCTCAGCCCAGTTCTGCATCCTAATCCTCAACAACCTTGCAGATCAACCACTGCTCCATCAACCTTCATGTTATCAACCCACCCTTGCACTTCCTCATCCAAGTCATTTATAAGAATCACACAAAAAAAAAAAATCAGGAGTCCTAGAACAGATCGCCACAGAACATCACAGCTCACCAAACTCCAAGCAGAATACACTCCATCTAAAACCACACAGAACATAGCACTGCAATTCTACACTGCCAGGAGAGCATCAGCTATTACTGTCTAGTTTCATGCAGCACCCTCTCACAGTAGACGAAAACTGCAGCAAACTGTCAGGTAGACTGGTTACAGTCTATCCATCACTGCAGGACTTGTCTGTGTCCAGGACTAAGAAGGAGGCAGGAAAATTAATTGTAGACACTACCCACCCAACTAACTGCCTTTTCCAAAAGCTCCCTTCTGGAAAGCGTCAGAGCGCTATTACAACAATAACGTCACACCATCTTAAGTTTCTTCCCTCAGCAGGTTAATCTGATCAACGATTCTAGTTAGCCCCACTACCCTCTCTGTCATTACACTGTTAACACTTCAAACCACTTTTGATAATGCAGTTTACATTGTAAATAAAAGCTGTTATTTTATTTATTAAAGTACATTTTACAGCTTTAATCTCTAACTTTAGTAGTTTTTTTTTAGATACAGTGGATTCTGATTAATTGGTCCATCAGTTAACCTGAGCTAACACGTATCTGGGACAACCCATAAAGAACAAAAACTAATGGAGAAAACAGCCCAGATTCCTTTCGATTATTTGGGATGTTGGGACAAGAGACTGTTGATGAACAATTTCTAACTAGCGTCAGTTGCATGAACCTGTCTGGCTGTTAGACACTAAACCATGCTTAGAGATCTACTTTTAAATAACATCATTTGTTTACACTCGTATTCAAAAAGCAGTGATATTTGCTACTGATATTCGGCGAGAAGTAAGCAGCATGACAATTTTAAATTGTTTTGTTCAATGCGGTTTCAAACATTCAGGCCAGAATGCCAGAAACTGCCGTGAGTGAAAATAGAATAATTTTAGTACTCCAACAAGTTGGGATCTATGAAGAATTTGAAGGTAGACAATTATCTTGAATATTGAAAATTGAAAATGAAAACTTAGAGGATGGATTTGTTAAAAGCATTGTATGACGGCAGTCCATTATCCGCAGTAGATATGCGCTAATTTTGTTCATTTACAGTTAATCAAATGAACATGGTAGTTTGTTAGTTGTATCTTGCATTTGACGATGACAGTGAAATCTGTGTGGGGAAGATTTTAAAGTAGAAAAGCTGTTGCACTAGGACAGTTCCACAATCTCGATCTCAGAAGTCTAGGTCCATTGGCACGTGTAGCCCTCACAAACAGGGGTCTTCTTTGGTTACAGTGGATGATCATGACTTCTTCCTTGTCATGTCCTTCCCTCTCCGTGAAGCCTTCCAAAACCGCCTCCTTGGCCACTGATCTCACTGTCGATCTCATGCGACCAGTCCCCCAGAGCAGACCACATACTAGGACAAGCATGACCCTAATTCATCAGGGTATGAAGCCCAACAGCGACTCTCACTTGGTTTAGTCCGCCTGTCAAAATAGTATACCAGGGTGTGGTTGCTGTGGCATGCAAACAGTGCAGCTACTTACGGGTGAGAGCTGATCATCTGGTGGGGATCAAAGGTGAGTGAGCTGGAATGGACACTAAAAGCCACTCTACAAGAAGTGCTAACCCTTCCCATACACAGCAGCACATAGCAGATGAATACCTCTATCGATAACTATTAGGAACTAATACAGTTTTATAGTAATGTTGTCGCAATGGGGTAATGTTCCAATTTATTCTGTATTTCATTTAAATGCAGACTTTGTTACTCAATTAAATGGTAGTTTATCTTTTTTTTTAATACCTTTTTAACTAATTTCCATGAAACTTCAGCTAATTGGGACAATTGCTTAATTGGGCCAATATGTACTGGTCCCAATGTATACTTTATTTTTGATTTAATTCCTTCTCATGGTTAAATGTTGAGTTTTGTTGCATATCATGCCCTGATAAACACACCACAGCAAATTCCTAAAACAGCAGATAAAGTAGCTCCCTGAACCCATGTAATTCAAATCCGCACTACCTGGCTAACAGCTCACCTGGTCTCTTCCCTCCGGCTGCGGAACCCGGTGCGGCAGTAGCAGCAGGTTTCTCCTCCTTTGGCACCAACTTCTGCATGTCAGCCTGACCAAACTCGCAGCCTGCTGGTAGACTAAACGCAAGGGCAGTGTTAGCTACGTGCTTGTCATCTCAAACTGCTAATAATAAACCTGATTTATTATCTCTCTCAACTCTGTTTGGGCCACTTATCTACAAAAGGATGTGTTGGCATTGGAGAGGGTTCGTTTGATGGTTCTGGGCTTGTACTAACTGGAGATTAGAAGAATAAGAGAGCATCTTATTGAAACCTATCAAGTACTGAAAGGTCTACATTCCTTTAGAACAGAGATGAGGAGGAAATTTTTTTAGCCAGAGTAGGTGCAGCTTTGAAGTTCCTTGCCACAGACAGCTGTGGAGACCAAGGCACTGGGTATATTTTAAGTGGAGATTGACAGATTCTTGATTAGTAAGAGTGTCAAAGGTTACGGGGAGAATGGGGTTGAGTAGACTCAATGGGCCAAATGGCCTAATTCTCTTCCTATGTCACTGAGGTTGAGTGAGATCAGAAGAGGGTGATAAGTGAAACATTCAAGAGAAACCCAAGGGATATCTTCTTCATCCAGAGCATGGTGAGGGTGCAGAATGAGCTACCAGCGGAAGTGGTAGATGTCATTTGAAGAGATATTTGGATAACTACCTGAATATGAAGGATACGGAGGACTATGGTCCAGGTGCTGGCCAAAGGAACTAGGCAGAGTAACAGTTCGGCACGGAATATATGGGTCGAAGGGTCTGTTTCTAGACTTTTACACTGACTTCCCCTCTAACTATTCTGCATTCAGAATATTGGCACGAGGGAGAAGGCACAGCGGCATAACAGTTAGGGTAACGCTAATGCAGTGGCAGTGACTGAGGTTCTATACTTTCTCCCCCAACAGGACCATGTGGGATTCCTCCCAGTGCTCCAGTTTCCTCCCATATTCCAAAGATGTATGGGTTAGTTGGCCACACAGGTGCAATTAGGCAGCACGGGCTCGTTGGGGGGAAGACCTCGTCACTATGCTGTATTTCTAAATAAATAAAAAGGAACTTTAAAGTGGCACGGAGATCATGCTGGTCTAGGTCATACTGCAAGACGTCACCTTGCTGCTGATGCCACGTATCTGCCCTGCGGCAGCACTCACCTGTTGGGGGTGCAGAGGGACAGAAGCACGGTGCTTTCCCACACCAGCGAGCAGTAAAGTTGGCTGAGTTTGTTCAGGACGTTCAGACCCAACTGCGAGCCCCACTGGTTCACAGATATTGAACGAATTTCACTCTGGAAGAACAGTGAAAGACAAACGGTCAAGACATCAAATCCACTCTGTTTCTCGGCAGGTTACTGCAGCAGAAAGGGGAAGAGCTTGGGGGCATTTCACAAGAACGTGTGGAGGATTAAAGAGGGAGCTCTTATCGACTTAGTGGGTTGATCAGCCTTTTTCCAAAGTGGACAACACCACGGGGATGACAACGCGATCAGTTCTCACGTCTTGGTAGCTCCACACTGTTATCTTCAGCTCAGGGATGTAATTAACCCAAGTTTAACATATCAAAGTAAAAACCAGTGCAGCTGGAGACCAGAAGTTACCACAGAAAATTATGCAAAGTTAAAGGACAGGAGATAAAAGAACAGAGGGAAAGATGAGTGACAGTTGAAAGGAAAGAAAAGTCTGGATGGGAAGAGAGAGATTGAGGGACAGAAAGAAAGGCATCAAAAGCATGCCAGGATTCTGGAAGCTCACCTGTCCCACCCGGCAGGTGTGCACGAACATCATGATGTAGGCATGGGCAGCGGTGAGGGAATGCAGCAGAGGCGTAGCCTGAGCAGAGAGGGTTGCGTCGGCCACGTTGCCTGCATTTGCTAGCTCCCGCAGCAGCACGGAGCCACCCGGGGTGTCGATGGGACGATGCAGGGGCTCCAACGATGACAGGATGGTGTCTAGCTGGATGAGGCCTTCCTGCAGCACCTTCAGCTCATGTGACAGTGTCTGCAAGAATGGGGTGGGAGACACAAATAAGACAAGTTCGAATTGTTTAAGCAACCCAATTCAACCAAAACTGGAGCAAGAAGCAATCCGTTGGAGGAACTCAGTGGGCCAAGCAGCATCTGAGGGGGAGGAACGGTGGACAATTTAGGTTGAAACTAATACAGAGTTCAGAGATGAAACGGCAACAAATCCTTTCCTCCCACAGATACCGCTCAACCTGCTGAGTTCCTCCAGCAGACTGCAGTTACACATCTCCTGCACTCTGCAATCACAATCGTGACAGAGACTGGCAAAGTCTTGCACGCAGTTCCTCTTAAAATAGTCTCCTATAATCATTATAATTTACCAGGACTCTTAACTTGATCTCTAAGTATACCGTTACTGTATGCTCTCTTCTCGCTACCTCCATCAGGCAGGAGATACAGAAGCCTTAGGGTCCACACCACCAGGGTCCCTACCCTTCAACCATTCAGTTCTTGAACCTCCAGCACACCCTACTGGTTGCCTCAGTACAGCAACACTGACGACTTGAGGTTTTTTTGTTAGAAACATACTCTTCAGCCCATCAAGCCCATGCTGAACCATTTAAACTGCCTAGTCCCATTGAGCTGCATCCACACCATAGCCCTCCATACCCCTATACAATCTTACCCATAAATGTTGAAATCGAAAAAACATCCACTACTTGTGCTGACAGCTCATCCCATACTCTTACCACACTGAGGGAAAAAACTCCCACTCATGTTTCCCTTAAACATTTCACTTTTCACCCTTAACCCATGACCACTAGTTTGTCTCACCCAGCATCAGTGGAAAAAGCTGGCTTGCATTTACACTATCTATAGCTTCATAATTTTGTATACCTCTATCAAATCTTAATCTTCTATGTCTTAGGGAGTAAAGTCCTAACCTATTCAATCTTCTCTTATAACTCAGGTCCTCTGGTCCTAGTAACATCCTTGTAAACTTTCCACGTACTCTTTCAACCTTATTTACATTTTTCCTATAGGTAGCTAACTAAACCTGCAGACAATATGTCAATTTAGGCCTCACCAACTTCTTATACAACTTAAACACAGCATCCTATTTCCTGTACTCAATACTTCGATCTATGAAGAGCAATTGCCAAAATCTTTCTTAACAACTCTATCTACCTGTGATGCCACCTTCAATGAATTATGGACCTGTATTTCCAGATCCCTTTGTTCTACCGCACTCCAAGATTCCCTGTGTATGCCCTGTGTAGGACCCTGGTTGGTCCTACCACCTATCTGCAATAAATTCCATCTGCCATTTTCCCAGCTGGTCCAGATCCCTCTGCAAGCTTTGACAGTCTTCCTCGCTGTCCAATCTTGGATTTTGGTTGGAAGGAATCCCATGTAGTTTAAAGTTTCACCTAGCCGACTGCAACAACAATGCACACCTCAATTCACCTACCAGAATAGACTTGCAAACGCCAGCCACGGCCTGACAGGCAGCAGAAGTGGGGAAGTCAATGGGGAGGTTTGGGAGCCCCAAGATGCAGACCAGAGGCTGTAGCCCCTTCTGGGTCACAAACTCCTGGCAATGATCGTCCGTTGTGTTGTTGCTCAGGATAGATTCGACAAACTTCATCTATTTTCCCCCACACAAAAAAAAACACAAAGAACAGCAGTTAAAGGACGTTGCATTCATTGCTGAAGGTAGGGGGGAAGAAACAAAGGAAGAATAGCCTTAAAACATTAATACTGTCAGGTTTGGTGCAGCATCCTCTCAGCAAACTGTGGGGCCATCAGAAAAAGTCATTGGTTGCAGTCTACACTCACTGCAGAACTTGTATGTATCCAGGACAAAGAAGTGGGCAAGAAATATCACTGAGGACACTACCCACCCAGCAAACTGCCTTTTCCAAAAGTTACCTTCTGGAAAGTGCCACATGGTATTAAAACAAAACACACACACACCATCTTAAAAGTTTATTCTCCCAGGCAGTTAATCCGTTCAACCATTATAATTAGCCCCACCCCATCCTTTTATCTATTAACCCCATCACTGCACTGTAAACACTTTACACCACTGTTTATAATGTATTTATAATGTAAGCAACATGCTGGTTTTCACGTATTTATGAACATTTTATTCCATATCCACACCTCTAAATTTATTTTTTTATCCAATTATTTATTGAAAGGCCTAGAAAGAGTGGACGTGAAGAGGATGTTTCCTATAGTAGGGGAGTTTAGTATAGAAGGCCTCAGAATAGAAGGATGTCGCTTTAGAACAGACATGGAGGAATTTCTTTAACCAGCAGATGGTGAATCTGTGCAATTCATTGCAAAAGACAGCTCTGGAGGCCAAGTCATTGGGTATATTTAAATCGGAGATTGATAGGTTCTTGATTCGTAAAGGTGTCAAAGGTTATAGGTAAAAGGCAGAAGAATGGCAACGAGGCATAATAAATCAGCCATAATAGAATGGTGGACCAGGTTTGAAGGGCCAAGTGGCCCATCTCTCCTCCCATGTCTTATGGTCTTATTGTCTTATTAATGTTGAATGCTGCTGACTTTTTTTGTTATATGTCGTGCCAACACAGCAAAGTAAATTCATAATATATGTAAATGTACTTGGTTAATAAAGTTGACCATTGATTCTGTGTGGAGTGTCAACTGAAGATGGTTACCAGGATAACTGCCTGCTGTTTAACCAAGTCCCAGGTCCAATGAATTACAGACAGCTCTCAGGAGAATATCTGTGGCCAAAGTGGTGTACAATGGTGGAACAAACATGCTGCTGCCTCATGAGAAGACTTCTTGTTATTGAGCAATGCGAGGGGGTGAACATACAACAGTACAGTGCAGGAACAGGCCCTTCAGCCCATCATTTTGTGACAATCAAGTGCTCAACTAAACTAATCCCCTCAATAGTTGCCGCCAGACTTGCTGAGCTTCTCCAGGTGTCTGTGTGTGTGTTAAAACCACACGGTCTCCACAAACATTTGATGTGCCAAAGAGCCCCTTGATCAGCAATATTATATCCGCTTCTACCATCAGTCCAGGCAGCGTATTCCAGACACACACCCCACCCTATTGAGAAAGAACTTGCCCTGCATATTGCCTTTGAACTTAACCCCTCTCCCACACCCTTTAGTAACAAGAGATGTCGATAGTGGTTGATACTAATAGGATCACAACACAGAGCTGCACTAACTCAACCTGTGGGTGCCCCAGTGTCAAACTTCTCTGACTTCTATTGAAGCACAGAATGTTGAAGGACCTCAGCCGGTCAAGTGGAACACATGGAGGGGAATAACAGCTAATGCTTCAAGATGAGATACTTATCAGGACTTTGTCATCAGGTCTCATTTACCTCAGCCCAAAATATTGACTCTTCCTCCCTTTCTATAGATAGTGCTTGACTTGCTAAGATTCTCCAGCATTTTGTGTTTGTTACTTGGGACTTCCAGCATCTGCAGGATCTCGTCATTATGTTGGTGCTAACGACTCGGTGACATGGCATCTCCCACTGAACCTGATGTCCTCTGGGAACCAAAACACCGGAGAAACACAGCAGGTCAGACTCCATCTAAGGAGGGCAATTTTCAGTCATTTCAGCAGGTGAAAGGGACGCTGCTGTCTTCAGGTGAACAGGACCTGATGAAGGGTCTCAGTCCAAAACTTCAACAGTTTATTTCCTTCCATAGATGTCTAACTTTTTGAATTCCTCCAGCATTTTGTGTTACTCAGGATTTCCAGCATCTGTAGGATTTCTTGTTTACAATTGAAACAGATCTGCACAGCCTCCTTTCACTACATAAAGGAACGCAGGTCGATTTAACCCTGCCATTCACTAGTACGAACATATCACTTACCACATTCAGAATGTAGTCCATGAGTGGGATGGGTATCCTCTCCTCTGTCCCGACCACCCTGGAAATTGCAAAAGAAAGTCTATGTTGGAAATAGAGTGTGATTTAAAAAAAATAAAAGCATACCAAGGTGCTGTAATACCTTGGGGAGTGGCTGTAGAAAGACAAGAATCTTGTTGGTGAGGTAGGCTGGCTAATGGCCATTCACACAGGTTTCTTTTCTGAAGCTACACCCATAAACCCATCTCTCACACACACAATCACTGTGCAATGATGTGAAAACAGCTGCCCCTTCAACAGTATTCTCTACTGAAGGGCTCATTTCCCTTCAAATAATTGATCTGTGTCCTTTTTCAAAGTTACCACCAATTCTGGCTCCACAACTTGTCCCATCAGTATTGTAGCAGTTAGCATAATGCTATTACAGCACCAGTGACGTGGGTTCAATTCCACTGCTGTCTGTAAAAAATCTGTACCACCTCGTCACCCAAGAGGTTTGCTCTGGCTTCCTCCAACATTTCAGACAAGTGGTGGGTGATCGTATGAGTGCATGTCACAAGTCCTGGCTATCTGATCACTGAGATCATGAAGACAATCTCTGATGGTATTGATAATGGTTGGGGTCACCCGTCTTGTAAAGACACTGCCCAGAAGGCAATGGCAAACCAATCTTGCAGAAAAATTTGCCAAGAATAATCATGATCGTCTACATCACAGAAACAGTATTAAAGCAGCATATAAAATCAAATGGGGCATAGATATAGTGGATGGTCGGTCTCCTCCAGGATAGGGGAAGCTGAAACTAGAGGGCAGAGCTTTAATAAAGGGAGGTGTTCGGGTTTTAAGGGAACCTTGGAGGGGGGCAACTTTTTCCCAACATAATGTTTAGTGAGAATATAGGACAAGCTGCCTGGAGAAAGTGGTGGAGGTGGGTAGAATGATAATGATTATAAGGACATTGGAAAGGGACATGGATGGCAAAGTTTTAGAACAGGGATTCCCATCCTCTTTTTATGCCATGAACACCTATCATTAACCAAGGGGTCACTGGTGCTATAACCCCAGGTTGGGAACCCCTGAGTTACAGGGACATAGGTGAAACACAGGCAAAAGGGGCTGGCACAGATAGAAATGGTCAACATGGGTGAGTTGGGCCAAATGGCCTGGTTCTATGCAGTGTAATTCTGTTCCAGTTCCACATACCTCAACTAAAGGAGAGTTCATGCTAGTTTCTCCACACGTTTACCATGCTTGGATCAAAGCAACAACTCTAACTTTGCAAGCTAATGTTGAACAGGTAAGCAATAGGGGACAGGCTGCAACCAGTCACCACAGCCAGAGGTATACTGCAGATGCTGACAGCCAACAGCCTGCACTGCTAAATATTATTTATTATTTATTGAAATACAGCACGGAATAGGCTCTTCTGGCCCTTCAAGTGGTGCCACACAGCAATCCTCTGATTTACCTCTAGCCTAATCACTGGTTAATTTACAATAACCCTTTACAGGCAGCTTCGCCCAGGTCGCCTGTACTGTAAAGCATAGTACTAACCAGTATAACCAGACGAACACTAAGCACAGGAGCCCTTTAGCGACCTCTGGATCAGAATCAGGTTTAATATCACTATGTAGTGGAATATGTTTTTCAGCAACATTACAGTGCAGTACATTAACAAAATTAAAATAAATTACAATAATACAATATATGCAAATTAAATAAGTCATGCAAAAAGACAGCAAAAATAGTGAGGTAATGATCATGGTCCATTCATAAATCTGATGGAGGAAGGGAAGATGATGTTCCTAGAATGTTGAGAAGGTGTCTTCTAACTCCTCCTTGATGGCTGATGGGAAACACCATGCATGCTGCTCTAAATCTTCTCCATGAAGATTCCACAAGCAGGGCTGGGTCACCCCTAGCTGACTCCAGGGTGGGTTGGCCTGGGGTTCAGTCCACCTACAGGAGCTTGCAGGAGGTGGGAGCGGTGAGACGCAGAAAAGGCCGAACCTCATTTTCAGTGTTAAAATACCCCTCCCCTGAGGACTGCTGGCCAAAGTAAAGCAATGCACAAGATTAACAACCAGCAAACAATATTATTTTTCTTTAAAAATGGCATGCTTTTACCTTACTCTTTTTTATATGAAGTGTACTCTGCTGTCCTGGAAACTAATCAAAGGTTGAAGGTCGACCGATAATAAGAGAAAAGGAATGCACTCACGAGCCGGGAGACACAGAGAAGCTTTAAACAAAATGGCGACCAATGCAAACAACAACAATGACCGATCTGTCAGTGAAGAGCTGATTGAAAGGGTTTCATTGGATATCACAGTATTTCGTTGGGGGCAGGGTGTGGGGGCGGGGAATCGCCATCTTGAGAGACCCTCAAACTCCTTCCTTTGCACAAATTCACACAGCAAAGCTTCACGTTCGGAGGGGAGGTGCAAAAGGAGCTGGTGCGATTGCTGCAATCTCTACTGCAATGCGGTCCGCCACTCCTCTGAAGGCTTGGAACTCATGCGCAAGAGAAAAAGAGGTTCGCCATTCCTGAATATTCCCTTGCCTTCAAAACGCTCCCAGAGTTTAATGGAGCAATGAGCTGACAGGTGCGGGTGGCCGGATGTCCGAAGGCCAGGCCCCGGCCTGTCCCCCCACCATCTCTCTCCCCGCTCGCTGGGATCTGGGTGCAGCAGAAGAGGCAAAGCCACAAAGCCAGATGGGGAGAGGGCCAAGGCCTCCATGCCAAGCAGCATGCATCGCTCATGGAAGAATAATTCTGTGGGTTGAAGAGAGAGAGAGAGAGAGAGAGAGAGAGAGAGAGAGAAAATCGGCACTGGGTGACAGGAAGGCGGTGCTACAGCAAAGCCAAAATCAAGGAGGTTACTTTCTGACACGGCAAAGCCGGGGGTGTGGGGGGAGAGAGATTGGCTGAAGGCGCAGCCGTCCAACAAAACACCCACAACAAGTCTCTACTACGCCGGCGTGAATGACATCACTGCCTTTGATCTCAGCCCAAGAAAAGTACGAGGCAGCCGCTCCAGGACACGATTTATTCAAAGCTCTTGTGTTTGGGACTTTGCCGGCTGGTGGAGGCTTAACTATTTGTGATCAGTGGTGCTGAGGTAATCTCTCGCTTTCGGCTATTGCACGCGCCCATAGGCAGGGAGGAGTTAGAGAGAAGAAACACCCTGTGCAAGTGGAAAGGAGTGGTTTGTCAGGGCTCAAGCTGTGGGGAGAAGAGGCACTGGGCAAGAGCAGCAACGAAGTAGTGCCCAGAACAATTGGATCAAACATAAGGTTGAGGGTAGAGAATCAGCTTGGGTGAGAGCTTTTGAGAAAGCACAAAGGAACAGGGAGTCATTCCCAGAGCACAAACCTGAGACAGTGAGATAGGGAAAGCTGCCAGCAATGATTGGGTGGGAAACAGAAGAACATGAACCAGAACATGAGTCTCTCCAGTTGGACGATGATGTACACATTATTATTTTTTTTGATTGGCCAATATCCTAATTTCAAAGCATCCTTCTTGCAGGGCAGAGGACACACCTAAGAAGCTGGACAAGAAGTCCATCAATGCTAGCACCAGGTCGTTTGGGCAATTCTCTGCCTACTGAACTTGAAAATCCACTGATGCCAACTGCCAACACACCAATCTCCGGCAGAGGGCACAGAACAAAAGCTAGCCAGTTTCAAAGGCGAAAGCCACAGGGAACTATGTGACGATAGTCCACAGATGCAAGTCATGCAGAAAAGCAAAAGCCAAAGTATAAGACGTTAGAGTCAAAAGTGCCAGTGGAACATGAGAACCCAGTCAATCCCATTCTTAGCAAGACCTCCAGAAACAGCAAAATGCAATTACTAAGACCACAGTGGAAACAATGCTTCTTCAAACACCCCGCCATACCACCCCCGATCTGTCAATTCACTCAGATGAGTGGACTGTCTGCTCTTGGTGGCATCCCTTCCACAGGTTACCCTGCACAGGTGTGACCACATCATACACTGATGAACGAGAACATGGCCACCAGAACCATGACCACAAGACCACTCCTCTGCACCGCTCTGACCATGTCACACATTTTTGGGGTCCTTAACCCAAGATCCACGAGAACATGAGAGTAGAAGTCGTCCATTTAGCCCAACAAGTCTGCTCCAGCGTCTTATCATGGTTGGTTAATAATCCAACTTACTGCAAAGTAAGCTCTTGTGCCCGATTAATCTCTGAAATGACACGGCATCTTTTAACATAATAAAATAGACAATTGGGTATTGTCTGTAGCTTTCTCTCCCCAAACACCATCTCTTCTCGACACCACCTTGAAGGAAGTAAATCTAAAAATTGCTTATGCTCCTGCCTTTCACTAGCAATCAACAGTGTGCTGAGTTCCACACCATAATGCAGAGCTTATTGCACTGGTATTCCTCCCTCAAGTGATGGAAACCAGGGGATTGGAGCCACGTGTTAATGGATTTCATGACATAAATGGGATCTGGATGCTGCCACTCTGGAGCACAAGGACATCAGCCCCAGAGACAAATGAGATACTCTCAGTAGCTAATGTACTAGGTTCGGGAGTGGAATCTGGTCTGGTCTCCTGCTACTGTAGCCTATCCACTTCAAGGATTGACATGTTGTGTATTCAGAGATCCTCTTCCACACACCATTGCTGTAACCTGTAGTTATTTAAGCTGTCACCTTCCTGTCAGGTTGGGCCAATCTAGCTATTTTCATGAACAAGATGCTTTCACAAACAGAACTGCTGCTCACTGGATGTTTTTGTGTTTCCTGCACCTTTCACTATAAAGTTTAGAGACTGTTGTGTGTGAAAATCCCAGGAGATCAGCAATTTCTGAGATACTCAAACCACCCTGTCTGGCACCAACAATCATTCCACAGTCAAAGGCACTTAGATCACATTTCTTTCCCATTCTGATGTTTGGTCTGAACAAATGAACCTCTTGACCAAGTCTGCATGCTTTTATGTACTGAGTTGCTGTCAAACGATTGGCTGATTAGATATTTGTATTAACGAGGAGTACAAGTGTAGCTAGAGTGGTCACTGAGTGCATAGTGTACTCCAGCAACTTGTTGCACATGGTGGTCCGTGCTCTTACAGTGACTGCACTGCAATGGGCATCCACCTGGCTCTGTGGCATGCTGAAGTCATGTCCAGTGCAGGTGGTCAGCAGGTGCCTCAATCCAAATCCCAGGATAAAGCTTTATCAACTTTAAAGACATCAGTGTAGTCGAAGGGGTTAACAACGACAGCTAGGAACAAGGGGAACTGTTTCCTTCTCTTTTTTTATTCCAAAGCAATACTGGCACGGGTTCAGAAAAGAACTTCAGCCAAAATTCAGCATAAGTGGCAAAGCCAACTTCATCGGGGGGGTTGGAAAAGGAAGAAGGGAGAGTAGTGGAGCAGGAAGTAATCAACAATGGACAGCTAAACAGACTAGAGGAATTATTTCACTCTGAGAATACTGAAGGTCTGAAACTCAGAAAATGAAGGCAAGAACTGCAAACTTTACAAATGCAATAAAATTAATCTCAAGGTAGTACATGGCAACATATACGCACTTGTGAATCCGTGAGTATATATACAGATCCACTTTCAAGGACTCTACAATTCATGTACTTAATATTTTTTAATATTTGTACAGTTTTCTTCTTTTGCACACTGGTTGTCAGTTACAGTTTCTGTAGTATTTCATGACTTCCATTGCATTTCTTTATTTTCCTGAAAAAGCCTGCAAGAAGATAAATGTCAAGGTTCTACATCGTGACATATATGCATGTTAAACTTGGATAATAAATTTACTTTGAAAGTTGAAATAATTCAACGTCTACAAACCAAGCATTGGGAAGTGGGATTAACCACAGTTTTTATTCCAACGGAAGAGGTACAAGCCAAATGGACTCTTGCTACACCCAACACTAATGCTATTCAGAAAGGGTTGCTCTCTAGAAGCTGAGTCAGCAAACAACACTGCAGAGCCACAAAGAGATCCCTTCCTCTGCTCAAAGCTAGAGCTTTCGCAACACCTCACAAGAAAAGGGAAAGCATTTGACTTTCTGACTTTCACGTGAAGTCCACTGAAAGGGCTGCACATTCACCTCAGTGCATTGATGTGATGAATGATCTGTATGGACAACTCTGCAGAACAAAGCTTTTCACTGTAACATGGGACACATGACAATAAACCCCAAAATGTCAGTTGTCCAATTCCCACAGATTGTGCCTGATCTGCATTTCATGTGACCTCCACAACAATAAATCGATTTAGTTCCAGGTTCTAGTTCTTTACTGATTACAACTCCCCCCCCATCTCCCCGCAGTGGAATCGACTGCAACAGCTACACCACTACGTGAGTGCAAAAAACCTGAGGAGTTTACCATATGGAAAGTGCAGATAATCGCATGGTGGGCAGGAGGAGGATGGTGGGGGCATAGAGGGATGAAAAGTTCAAAGTAAATTTATTATCAAAGTATAATAAATGTCACCATATACTTTTGACATTCATATTCTTGTGGGCATTCACAACAGAAATACAATCAATTAAAAAGACTGACAAAACTACTAATACACAAAAGACAAACTCTAAAAATACAAAAAATAATAATTAAGAACGCTGAGAACATGAGCTGTGAAGTTCTTGAAAGTGGATGCACAGGTTGTGGAATCAGTTCAAAGCTGAGGCAAATAAATAAAGTTATCCACGCTGGTTCAGGGGCCTGATGGCTGAAGATAATAACTGTTCCTGAACCTGATGGTATGGGGCCTGAGGCCCCTCTACCTGCTTCCCGATGCCAGCAGCAAGAATAGAGCATGGCCATGGTCCTTAATGATGGATACTGCTTTCTTGTGGCAGCACTTCTCGTAGATGTGCTCAATGATGGCAAGGGCTTTTACTTGCAATAGACTGGGCTGCATCTACTACTTTTTATGAGGCATTTCCAGTCTTGGGCGTTGGTGTTTCCATACCAGGGCATGATACAACCAGTTAGCAGAAAATATGAAAAGGTCAACCCCTTTTAACAGGTTATTCTGGAAACTACTGCTGCTGGAGGTAATTCTAACACAACAATTAAATTCTGATGCAACAGAGAGGCGGAGATAGGGTTGACAGCCTTAGTAAAGATGTCAAATACCACAGAGTACACCAGCTCTTACACCTGTAAGAGAAGGAAACTTAAAAGGTTAAGCGCAGGACAAGTTTTTCTTCACACAGAGGGATGGGTGCCTGGAACACATTGCTCGGGGTGAGAGCAGAAGTAGATACGATGATGACATTCAGAGGATTTTAAACAGAATCAGATTTATCATCACTGATGAAGACTGTGAAATTTGTTGTTTTATGGTGGCTATACAGTGCAAGTCATAAAAAATTACTTCCAATTGGATACTGCTTTCATGAGGATGTCCTCAATGGTGGACAGGCTTGTGCCATGATGAAGCTGGCTACGTCTGCAACTCGCTGGAGTGTTTTTTTCCCCTGAACCTGTGCATTGACGACTCCAGCCCCAAAAGTGATGCAATGTGCAAGGAATAGAGGGATTTGGAGGCAGGAGGAGAAGGTGGCAGCGCAACGCAGCGCGCGCAGCTCTCCGGTGAAATGATATCGTATCTGTTAAATAGGGGCAGTGGACAATTCTGATTTGATGAAGACAGACGTGAGAAGCAGAGGAACATCTGGAGAAATTTCTGAAATGCCTGGTTCGCTGCTGTTGTAACTGCGCAATCGAGAATCTCCGGAGGATAGGCCCCAAAATCCCCGGCTTTGCCTGCTGCTGGCGATTGAGGCAGAGGTCGAAGCATTCGGATAGAGATGGTGCTCGGTACTTGGTGTCGGAGGGCTGATCAGAGCTCAAAGTTTTCGGATGATTCAGAGTTGGACTGTGGTCAGGCATGGCAGGGAGAGTTTTCTTCCAGTCTTGGTCTGTCCTGTGTTTCTGTGATATCACACCGAAGGAATATTGTACCATTTCTTACTGCATGCATTACTAAATGACAATAATAGAGGACTGCAAGTCCTCATAATATAATAATAACATGTTGACCCTGGTCGTGCACCTGGCAGAAGGCTGTGACGTGCCATTAAAATTGGTAATTTGGTGCGTTAATGGCACAGGCACTGAGATACACTGAAACAAACCATGTCCAACAGAGCACTGAGGTAGTAACAGGGAAAAATCTTGAAACTAACAGAACATGCAGCTCTCAGCCACTGCTCAACACTGTATAGGCACTTGGCCAACATATTGTGTCAATCATTATCACTGTACCATAACAAGGGCAGAGTTGGTCATCTGGCCTTTTGAGCTTCCACCAGCATTCAAGATTATAGTAGGTTCCCCCCACGAGCACCATTTTCCACCATCGAGGACCCAAACCATCCAGCACATGGCCAATTCTCATTACTACCATCAGAGAGGAGGTACAGAAGCCTGAAGACCCACAATCAACTGTTTTAGAAATGGCTTCTTCCTGTCTGCAATCAGACTTCTGAACAGTCCATGGATATTACCTCACTCTTTGCCCTCTTTTGCACATTTTTTCTTTAATATATTTCTTACTGTAACTTATTGTCATCTATGCATTGCACAGTACTGCTGCCACAAGACAGCAAATTTCACAACATGTCAGAGAAAATAAACCCATTCTGATTCTGAGATGCTGCCAATCTGCTGAGGGTTTTAAGCATTTTCCTATCTTCTGCAACTGGCCAACTTTCAATGAATACTGAATAGAAACCTGATATGTAATTCACTGCCCGTCTGTGTAGTTGGCTCGCAAGCGGTGACATGAAGCAAAATTATGGATCCTGAACCCATGAGCAGTACTTCACTCTTTGCCGTACTGATTTTTTTTTATTTCTTACTGTGACTTGCAGCAAATTTTTATGTATTGCATTGTACTGCTGCTGCAAAACAACAAGTTTCATAGCATTTTCAGAATCCAGCCTGATTGATTTCCTTCCCTTTTTCAATAAACCAATAACCAAGCCTTCACAGTCATGTAAGGGAGAGAATATTTTAGTTCACTACCCTTTCAATCCGGTTTCCCCTCATTTCAAGACTACTGCCAATTCCAAGACTAATCCCTAGTGCTTCACCCAGGGATAACATCCTCCCTGGATCTGGCTCATTAACTTCAAGAAACTCATTCACAAACTCGAGGGATGATAAACGTAGACTGCTCAAGCTCTCATACTGTAATCCACCTCCCCAGAACTAATTAGCACTACTCTATCATCTAAGGAAACCAAACTATGCACAACACTCCAGCTATGGTCCCATCAGGGCCCGGCCAAATGCAGTAATACTTCCTCATTCCTTTGTCAAATCTTCTTGTAGTAAAGGTCAAAATGCTTTATCACTTTGAAATGTGTTGCTTGCGTCAACGACCACAGTCTGAGGATGTACTGGGAACAGCCCACAAGTGTAGTTACACTTCTGGCACCAACATAGCACGCCCACAACCTACTAACCCTAACCCGTATGTGTTTGTAATGTGGGAGGAAACCCTTGCGGTCATGGGGAGAAAGCACAAAGCCCTTACACACAACAGCAGGAACTGAAGCCTGATCACGGATCACTAGCTGCACCATAGTGCTGCCAAGTTTGGTGTGTTGCCCATTATTAGCCGGGGAAAATTGAGTTCAAGAGCCATAAGATAGTGTTTTAATGGTTAGACTACACTCAAAGTATTGTGTTCAGTTCTGGGTACCTCATTATCTCATTATAGGAAGGATGTGGAAGCTTTAGAGAAGGTGCAGAGAAGATGCTGGGAACATTTTATGAGGAAAGGAAGAAAGGTTGAGTGAGCTAGGGGTTTTCGCTTTGGAGCATTGATAGAGGTGTATAACATGATAAGAGGCACAGATAGAGTGGACAGTTGGCGATTTCTTCCCTAAATGAAAAATGTTTAATATGGGGGGAGCATTCTGAGGTGACTTGTGGAAAGTATAGCAGGGATGTCAGAGGTAGATTCTTTATACACAGAGTGCATGAAACATGTCCCCAAGAGTACTGGTAGATACATTTGGGACATGGGTGGAAGGGAAAAGTAGGTTAAGCATTGTAAATCAGCGAGCCTGTACCTTGCTGTAGTGACCCATGTTCTGTGTTTTAATACTCCCCTCACTGTGGATACAGCAGTAACACAAGTGAGAACTGAATGCTGGCTGGGCTTAGGGTTGCTCTGTTGGCTAAACAACCTGCACAATGCTTTAGTGTTTTATGTTTAACACCCCCCACCACCCCCCCCAGCTGCGGATACGGCTCTCTCCAGGGGAACTCACTGCTGGCTGGGCTCAGGGTCGCTCTGTTGGCTAATGCTTTAGTGTTTTATGCTTAACACACCCCACCCCCACCGCGGATACGGCTCTCTCCGGGGGAACTCACTGCTGGCTGGGCTCAGGGTCACTCTGTTGAGCCGCCATGCTGCTGCTGAAGCTCTGCATGGCCTGTACTTCCTCCTCCTCCTCGTCTTCACTGGAAGCCTCCTCAGCAGCGTGGTTGGACCTGGGGGGCGGAGCGCTCGCAGTCCCGTCTGCCTTCTGGATGGAGGGCTTCTGGCAGATGTACTTGGGGTCTCTTCCCAGGTTGCAGATTTCTTCCAGCAGCTGAAGAACAAGAACTGTTTTAGACTGAGAAAACACACAGTCCTTCGCACACACCATCCCAGCAGATTCTATTGCTCCTTAGAGGGAGGTAACATCCCATTCAGACCACATCCATAACAACATAAAACACAACAACAGAATTATGCCATTCTGCCCAGCAAGACTGCTGCACCATTCCATCATGGCTGATTTATTATCCCTCTCAACCTCATTCTGCCTTCTCCCCATAACCTTTGATGGCCTTAATAACTGTGAAGCTATCAACCTTCGCTTTTGATATGCCCAATGCCATCACCTCCAGAGTTCCCTGTGGCAATGAATTCCAGATTCACTACTGCCTGGCTAAAGAAATTTCTCCTCTCTGTTCCGAAGGAACCTTCCTTGTATACTAAAGCTGTGTCCTCTGATCCTATACTCCTCCACTATTGGAAACATCCTCACAACACCTACTCTGTCCAGATCTTTCAATGTTTGACAGGTTTCAATCAGATCCCCCCCAGAATGACATACTGTCCGACACTTGAAAACACAGCTGGAGAACACGATGGCAGTGGGCAGTGAGAGGAGACGTCGCCGAACTGGACCGAGTCACATGACCTCTCGCTGTGTCCTGGCTGTTCTGGGGTTTGCCAACAACCTGTCTTCAGTTTTTTGATTTCATGTGAAAATGAGTTGCCTCAGCTGAGCAGGCTTGGACTGGAAAACCTGAGTGATTCTCACCCTGACCAACATGTTGACTCAGCTCTCGAAGGACTAAGGGAGCCATTAACATCCTCTCCTCACTGTCCAGCAGAATCAACATCCTGGAATGCAGGAGAATGAGAGGAGATGAGATAGAGGTAAAAGATTATGGGAGTTACAAATATGGTAAACACAAGTAGGCCCTTTTTTCCCCCGAGGTTGGGTGACACTGAAACTAGAAGTCATAGGTTTAAGGTGAAAGATGGTAGATATTGGTTTGATTGCAACAATTGAGAGGTTTGGCGGGCTACGGTCCAGATGTTGATCAATGGGACTAGGCAGGGAGGATGAGCCGAAGGGCCTGTTTCTGTGCTAGTGCTCCATCCCTCGATGGTTCCAGGACCTGAGTTTTTGGGAAAGGATGAATAGGTTAGAACTTTATTCCCTGGAGGGTAGGAGAATGAAGGGAGATTTGACCGAAGTATACAAAATTTTGAGAGGTGTAGAGTAAATGCAATCAAGCTTTGGTGAGGCTAGATCAGAGGCGAGGTGTGAAAAGAGAAATATTTAAAGTGAATCTGAGGGGGAACTTCTTCACCCAGAGGGTGGTGAGAGTGTAGAACAAGCTGCCAGCCGAGGTGGTGATGCAGGTTTGATTTCAGCATTTAAGAGATGCCACGATAAGCAAATGGATATGAGGCACTAGATTCCAGGTGCGTTTTGATGGGACGAGGCAGAATGGTTTGGCATAGACCAGTTGGGCTGAAGAGACTGTTTCTGAGCTGGAGTGCCCTATCACAATGACTCACAATGGAGGGGGATTCCTTATTGCTGTGATAGAACACTGGGATTTCCTGTCCTAAGCCCCTGTAAAAAGGGGCATTCCACTGTAACCATAGACAACTGTGACACAGCGGGAGCACATACTTATTGCAACAGTAATAATTTGTCAAGATGCATCAGTCACCAAGTTTGAGACACACCCAGTAAAAATTCCAGGAGATGCACGTCGATGGGACACGGCAGAGTAACAGTTCAGCATGGACTCCCTGGACAGAAAGAACTGTTTCTGTGGTGTCGTGTTCTATAACCAAGCCACAGAAGAGTCTTCCAAAAATAAGGCTACACTTTATAATGGTAGGATTCTTTGCAGTGTGGAGGAATAGAGGGGCCTTGGGGGTCTTCTCAAACTTGACGTTCAAACTGACAGATGGTTCAGAGTGCATGTGTTGTGTCGTCCTTCACACCTCAGGCTGTGAGTTAGTATTGCACTCTATGAAACTTCAGCTGGACCGCACCTGGGGAGTATTGTGCTCAGTCCTGTTTACATTGCAATAGGACAGATGTGCAACCTATATAGATTGTGCAGAGAAGGTTTACCAAAACGTTGCCTGGATTAGAGAGCACGTCTGCTGAGGGAGAGCTCAGCAAATGAAGGAGGATGACATGCAACTTCATAGAGGTGTAAGATAAGAGTGCCCAGCCAGTGCCTTTTCCCAGGGCAGCAATGGCCAACACCAGAGGACATCGATTTAAGGTGAATTGAGGAAAGCTGAAGGGAGGTGTCAGAGGCAAGGTTTTTTTAAAATACAGAGTGTGGTGGATACCTGGAAAACGATGCTGGGGATAGTGGTAGAGGCTGATAGAATAGGGATATATCAGAAACACTTAGATAAAGAGGGTTATGGTTGTGTAGGAGGGAAGGGTTGGTTTGATTATAGAATAGGTTTATATAGATTGGATCAAAGGGCCTGTACCATGTTCTAAACCAGGTATAAAACAATTAGGACTTCTGAAAACTGGAACACTAAATTACAAATGCCTACCTTAGCGACACTGCTATGTACTGTCATTACCATGACCAGAGCTTTTAATACTCTTTACTTTTAGTTGTTCTTTATCAGTTTATAAGCATCTGATGCCATTCATTACATTACTGTGGAGGCTTGGTTACCTGTGAACAGCTGATGAAATCAACAAAAGATATCTGTTGAATTAGAATCTCTTTGTGATCAAGGCTTTATTTTATTTTCTTCTAGAACTGACAAAATCAATCCTACAACTGCTCTTTATTTCTGATTACTCTTTCCATACCAAATTACAGATTTCCATATAAGGCCATTGGCCCATCAAGCCTCTGCTGGCTCAAAGAGAAATCACGCTCCCCAATTTTGCCCGGATCCTATCTCTTCCATCCCCAGTCGATGTATCCATTAACACCTGTCAGATTCTACCCCTCACACACATTGGCCAGTTAACCTTCGCTGAATTAGGGGGTAGAATCGTTATAATGAAATGTTTCCTTACAGATTAACCTTCTATCCCTGCTTGTAATTTTTATATATATCACCTATATACAATGTACATGCAAATTGTTCAACAAATTTTCTAATTATTGGAGTGTTGCTGACTATTTTCTAGAAGCTTATCAGTATTTCTGCATGTGCACGCCACTTGACTCTGGCTACTTTATAGGTTAATTGTTATCACTAGAATTTTACCTCCAGTCTGACTATGAGACAACTCTAACTTATTCTCCCCTATCTTTTCCTGATTTATTCTTCATTCCTGTAACCTTTAAGTTTTATGCCTCTTTCATGACTTCCAAAGAACCTCAGGATCAATCTCACTAGATCCAACAGTTCCCAGCTGGCACATCTTTGGGGTGCAGGAGGAAGCCAGGGCACAGAACAACATACCCACTACATACAGATGGAACCGGAAATCGGGACTGAACAGCGGTCATGCCACTGTGACAGCCTGGACACAAAACACGCACCTTTATGATCGCTGTAGTGGCGTCAGTCTTCAGAGTTGGTTGGTGTCTCATCAGTTCATCCACGGCACTGCCAAGGTTGGATGCCGTATCACCTGTGCAAGGAGTTTCAACAGTACTTACTAAAGAAAGTGCTGAATGATATTACTGGCTAAGTTACTGAACTAGAAGTCAAGAAGGCGCTAAACGGCAACTCCTTTGCTTGCATCTTCGGAAACAGTTCTATCTTTAATATCTTTATTTTTCCCTTTCAGTGTTCTTTTGAAGACCCCGACCTGGAGTTGCACGCTGACTTCAGTTCTTTGCGGGAATGGGACCCGCTCTCGGGGTTTCAAGATTGGCCGTTGGTCGGCACGCCAACGGTTCAGCCTGAGAGTCCGGCTTAGATTTGGAAGCCTAAGATCTCAGTGCCCTGGAGATTGGCAGGTCAAAAGTCGGTGTCACGGCGGGGACCCGCGTTTCGTCATGGGAGTCGGAAAATCTACAGCTGTGTGCCCGAAGACCTGGGGTTTTGCGATCATCAGGCACAGAGCTCGAAAAGAGCGATGTAACAGACTTTTAACATTGTAAACCAGCAAGTTGCTTGTTATGTCTCCCCGCTCGCTGGTGAAAAACAGAGACACCCCTTCTCCCTTATTAGGGAGAGAGAGTGAGAACCTGTGGTATGTCGAATGCCGGGTGAAACACGAAGTCTTTGGGGTAACTGCAAGCCTGTGTTTTTGCTATTGCTTTGCTCACGCTTGTGTGCTCGGTGGCGGTGCCGATGCCTACTTTTTTTTGCCGGTGGGGGGAGCTGGGGAAAGCTTTGGAGTTTTTATGTTTAACTGTTGTTCCTTCTTTGGGGCACTCCTCTGTTTTTGTGGATGCTTCTGAAGAAAAATCATTTCAGGATGTATGTTGTATAATGACATCAAACCGGACCTTTGAACTACCTTTGCATCACCACCATGCTGTACACAAGGAACATGCCTCCATCCTTAGTTGGAAATATATTGCTGTTCCTTCAGTGTTCGAAGTCTTAGATCATTACAAGACCACAAGACAGAAGAACAGAATTAAGCCATTCGGTCCATTGGGTCTGCACAACCAGTCCCTTCATGGCTGATTTATTTTCCCTCTGAACTCCACTTTTCGGCCTTTGCTGTAACTTTTGATACCCTTGCTAATAATGGCTGAGCGGCAGGGTGGAGATACAGCTCTACCAAAGGAGGTGTAAGGCGCTCCTAACCTCCGGTAGCCTGCAAATCGCCCTTGGGCAAGGTGTAGCACATGCTCAGCCCCCGGTCAGCATCACGTGAAGTCGTGGGAGCAGATGGTGGATGGCGTATGAGTAGCTGCTGTACATCATAGCCCTGGTTATGTCAGACAGACAATCTCTGAAGAGTACTGATATTCAAGAACCTATCAAAACCCTTCATGATAGGCTGTCCC
Source organism: Mobula birostris (assembly GCF_030028105.1). Taxonomy (NCBI): domain Eukaryota; kingdom Metazoa; phylum Chordata; class Chondrichthyes; order Myliobatiformes; family Myliobatidae; genus Mobula; species Mobula birostris. The sequence continues at coordinate 27,798,087 of NC_092398.1, forward strand.
ACGTGGCCAGCTTGTACAAGTGTCAGCGAGGGAGCACCCAGAAAACAGTGGCCATTAAAGATTAAACATGAACTCTACATGAGTGAAGTGTGTCAAACATACAGTGAAATGTGTCATTGGCACCAAATCAAATCAGCGAGGACTGTGCTAGGCAGCCTGCACTTCCAATGCCAACATAACACTGTCCACAACTCACTAACTCTAACCCATATATCTTTGGAATGTGGGAGGAAACTGGAGCACCCGTCGACAGACCATGCAGTCATGGGGAAAATGTACAAATTCCTTACAGGCAACAGCAGGAATTGAATCCCAATTGGTGGTAGCAGGTACAAAGCATCACACTAATCACATCACCATTGCATCTAGTTTGAAATGTACAGAGAGAAAGAAAGAGGCAAGGTTGGTCTACCAGTCACAGTCTTAGAAGACCAATTTCAATAGAGTAAGGAGACACACCCCAACCCCTGCGTGATATGTTATTAAACAGCTTGGAACCGGGGAGAGGAGCAACACTGACCTAGGGGATCCGAACTTCGGCGTCTTCTCATCGCAGGCAGGTAATCAGGGGATAGGAGCACCTTGAAGAGTCGCTCGAAGGGCTGGCATTGCACAAAGGACTGCAGCCCACGAGCATTCAGGCACAGCGCGCTGAAAACGTTTGGCAGGGAACCCAGAACTTCACGGGTTGCAGGCACCTGAGGAAATAAATGAAACACTAGGAGGAATGGTCTGGTTTTATTACTGCTTGATGCCCTATTTCCTTTCAAAATCCACATTTCAAAATCGGAGGGGCTCTTGAATTGGAATTGGTTTATAATTATTACGTACACCAAGCTACAGGGAAAAAACTTGTCCTGCATGCTTTTCATAGAGATCAATTCATTCCGTAGTCCAGTGAGGTAGTACAAGGTAAAAGCATCAACAGAATGCAGAGGGAAAAAAAAGGGGGGTTGTATTGAGGAAATTTGGTATGTCACCAAAGATGTATATGTACCAAGGAGAGCATTCTAACTAGCTACAACACTGTCTGGTATGGGGAGAGGGCGACTGCATAGGATCAAAATAAGCTACACTAAGTTGTAAACTCACACAGCTCCATCATGGGAAACTAGCCTCCCCAGCAACAAAGACACCTTCAAAAGGCAAGGCCTCAAAAAGGCGGCATCACCCAGGCCCACTTCTCTGCTACCGTCAAGATGGTGATACAGGAGCGTGAAGACGCGCACCCAACAGCTTCTTCCCTTCATCCTCATACTTCTGAATGGACAAGGAACCCAGAACACCTCACTGTTTAGCTCCCTTTTTGCATTACTTAATGTTTTAAAATAAATCTGTACTTCATATCATAATTTATGGTTTATTTATGTATTGCATTGTACTGCTGCTGCAAAACAGATGCCACGACACATGTCAGTGATAATAAATGTGACTGAAAGATGAAAACAAGTTGGATTGTGAGGTCAAGAGTCTATCCTATCATATTAGAAGACCATTCAATAGTGTTATAACAGCGGGTTAGAGGCAGTCCATCAGCCTAGTGGCTTTTGTACCTTCTGCCTGGTGGAGAGGGGAGGAGAGAGAATGGGGTATTTGATGAGTGGGGTCTTTGACCGAGTTTATGGGAGAGTGGCAGGTTTCTGTATGTCCTGAGTTGTATCTCAGATAAGATGGTGCCAGAGCTTGGCAATTCGTTGCAAGCTGTTCTCTTGAAAGTAAACAAAGAGCATTTGCATTGGGTAAAGCTGATAAACAAGAGGCCAGAGATTTTAGATCAAATTGACAAACCAACTGAGGTGGAAAAAATGTTATAAATTGCCAATGCTTGAAATTTAAAGTAAAAACCAAAAATCCTCAGGTCAGGTTGCAGCAGTGGAAAGAGATAATTAACCCTTCTGTTTCAACCGTTTCTCTTCCCACAGATATAGCCAGAATGAATATCTCCAACGTTTCCCTGTTTTTATTTGAGACAAGGAAGAAAGAAGGACTTCAGATCTGAGAGAAGGAGTTTCTAGGGATGAGCGGGTGGGGCGGCGGATTCCAAATTTCAACAGGATTTCAGGCGAATTTTCAACAGGACAGCTGGTGAAAGGATTGAAAGTGGAAATACACATGCAATGCAAGGGAATGAAATTCAGTATTTAACTTGTGGAGGTACTTGAATGAGTGAGAGGAAGGGAGTTAAAGAGAAGATAAATATAAACATTAGCTTTATAGGAAGAAAGGAATCCGGTTATCCTGACGGAGCCCTAATTACATACACTGACTTAGTTATAGTGATACAACACTAAAACAGACCCTTCAGCACATCTGGTCCATGCTATCCAAGATTTCCATCTAAGCTAATCCCATTTAACCCATATCCCTCTGAACTTTCCCTGTCCAATGTTTAAAAATTTAAGATTAAATTAGCATTATTTGTCAGATATACATCGAAACCTACATTGAAATACATTGCTTGCGTCAACCACAGTCCGAAAATATGCCAGGGACAGCTTGCAAGTGTCGCTAAGCTTCTGGGGCCAATACAGCATGCCCACAACTCACTTAACCCTAACGCGCATGTATTTTTAGTAAATGTGGTAGGGAACCGGAGCAAGCAAGGAAAGCCACGCAATCACAGGGGATAATATACAAACCCCTTCAGACAATGGCAGGAACTGAACCCTGATAGCTCGTGCTGTACAGCTGCAGGACATGGAGAGGGCGTTTCCTAAGGTGGGGAAGTCTAGGACCAGAGGACACAGCCTCAGAACCCTTTAGGATGGAGATGAGGGGGAATTTCTGTAGCCAAAGGGTACTGGATCTGTGGAATTCATTGTCACAGTTAGCCGTGTAGGCCAAGTTATTGGGTATATTTAAAGCAGAGGTTAGGTTCTTGATTAGTAAGGACATCAAAGGTTACAGGGAGAAGGCAGGAAAATGGTGTTCAGAGACTTTTGGAGAAGAGGAGTTCGGTGGGTAATACCGTTCCGGCTGACCGGAAGTGCACTGAGAGCGGTAAGCGTAAAGGAGTTGGGTGCTTACTAATCTGGTTAACAACAGATGGTGCAATCCGGGGCATATTACGATCGAGGAACGTGTTTGCGGACTGGATATTGAACTTTTTACTGTTGAACTTCGGTCACATTCCACCATGATACAACACTGGGCGGCACGGGAGGTCATTCCTGCCTGTGGCCATCGAACGTGCAGCTCCTCCCGTGGAGGGTCAGACACCCTGAGCCAATAGACTGGTCCTGGACTTACTTTCCATCTGGCATAGTTTGCATTTTGTTGTTTGATTGTTGGGGGTTTTTTGTATTGCTATATTTACGCTCTATTCTTGTTTGGTGCAGCTGTAACGAAACCAAATTTCCCTCGGGATTAATAAAGTATATCTATCTATAATAAATCAACCATGATGGAATGGCACAGCAGACTCAATGGGCCAAATTAGCTGATTCTGCTCCTATGTCTAATGGCAGGACTTCCCAAACTTGCTTAATGGTATTGGCCCATGGCAAAAAAAAAAAGGGTTAGGGACCCCTGCCTTATGGTGACAATGACAGCTACCATGCAGGACTTGGCCACCTTCACCAACGCACCAACATTACTGCGATTAGCATTTGAGAGATATTTTAGGAGTGGTGAAACCAAAGAAGGGTGGGTTACCTCAGCAAGGAGATGATAACAGCTAGATGGTAGCCCTGCATCTATTTTTTTTTTAAACTGAACATGCAAACATATTTGACACAACAAGTGTAAAACCCTAGGGCTTCGGATGGGTGAAGTAATCTGAACATTGTCACTCCTGCTTCACTACATGCTCACTGGGGATCCATCAAAGGGTTAGGACTTCTCTTGTAGTGAAGCAGGAATGACACGCTCACCGTGGAGCCCTTGAAGGGTCAGAGGCTTCTCCTGTAGACAGATTTGTATGCAAGCATGCACTTCATTTCCTGCTGGCCATTTCAATTTCAAAGTTGTTTTATTTTCCCCTGGGGTATCAAGCTAACCCAGGCTTGTCATGGTGTAGGAAGGACTAGTATCAGAAGTGAGAAGCTTCCACTCTAAAGCTTGTGGAAATTAGAGGCAGGGAAAGAGTGCAAGAAAAGGGCTAAAGTACATTTGGAACAGTTGACGTGAAAGAGCTGTGACACGGTGAGTCCAGTGGGGCAAAGGGTGACGGTGGCAGGAGGGCAGTACTTTCCGCAAGGAGACGGTCGGCAGGGGACAGTCGGATGCAACCATAAGAGGGGCGCGACGACTCACATCTTTTATCAGCAGAGCGTGGAGCATGACATCTGTCAGTCCATTATCCTGGAGTGAGGACAACAGCGAAGGCTCTTGGAAAACAAACACCGTCACCACTTCTGTGGCTGCAAGTAGGAAGGGAAAAAAAATCAAATCAGAATTGCAACACAGAAGCGCCTCAACACATTGTTCAAATGAGCAACTGGCTGATGGAACAACTCAAAAGGTAATTCACATCTTGTTGTGTCCAAAAGAAACATCTTTCTCTCCTTAAAGGTTAGCTTTTTGTCACATGTACACGAAAACATACAGTGAAATGCATCGTTTGGGCCTAATCAAATCAGCAAGGATTGTGCTGGGCAGCCCATGTCACACCTCCAGGGTCAACATAGGAAGCCCACAACCAACTAATCCTAATGTCTCGGAAACATAGGAGGAAACTGGTGTACCCATTGGAAACCCACACGATCATGAGGTGAAAGGAGGAAATAAACTCCAATTGCTGGCGTGGTAGGTTAGCCACTATGCTATTGTGCTGCTCAGTTTATTGCTGTAGACACCAAGGTAAATTAAATTCCTTGCTTGCATGACATTCACAGGCTACACAATGCAGATGGTAACAAGAAATACAACTGAATGGAGTCTCTCCAAAGTGGTGCACAAAGAAGTACTGAAGTGACAACAAAGGAATAACCGAGAGGTTGAGATAAAGGTGGTAGCATCACCAGGAGGGGGTGTTTCAGTTGTCTGAAAGGAATGGGGAAGAAGCTGCTCTGCAGTCTAGATATCAAACTTCTTGTGCTCCTGCATCTTCCCCCAGGAAGTGGGACAGAGAGAAAAGGCAATGGCATCATCAATGTTACAGTTCGTTATCCTTCAACTAATTAAGACTGAAGGACAAGTTGAGGGGAAGAAAGGACCTATACTTCAGCTCAATTCAAGACTTGTGAAAGCTCAAGAGTGGCAGGTGTTAATGACTGCAGAATTTCCAGCTCACTTCAATATGCAAACATCTGGCTTGGAATAGAGTATGATGAGATTCCAATGTTAACAGTTACATTCCGTGTTCACATGAATGGACCAGAGATCCAGAGAAGAGATCAAAGTTCACCGCAAGTCAGGGAGTTCATTCAATGTAACAAACAAAAAATGGGGGGGCGAAGTTGGGCAACATCTATGGAGGAAATAAACAGTTTCGGGACAGGAAAGGAAAGAGGCTGAAGCCAGATTAAATGGTGGGAGCAGAAGAAACCCAAACTGGCAGCTGATAGGTGACACCAGGTAAGGTGGCGGATGGAGGTGATGAAGTGAGGTGAGAAGAGATAGGTGGAAAAAGTGCTGAAGAAGGAGGAATCTGAAAGGAGAGGAGAATGAAACATGGGAGAAAGGGAAGGAAGAGTGGCACCAGAGGCAGGCGATGAGAATGGGTAAGAAAGGAACCAGAATGGGGAATGGAAAAGGAGGGTGGGGGGGGGGGGAGGAGGTGGCAGAGAAATAACATTAGAAAAAAGAAAATTCATTAAATGGCTGTGGAATATCACCAATACAGGTCCCATAGCCCAAGCTGTGCTAAACTTTTAACCTACCTATGATCAATCTAACCCTTCCCTTCTATATAGCTCTCTATTTTTCTATTATCCATGTGCCTATCTAAGTTTCATAAATTTCCCTAATATACCTGCCTCCTCCGCCACCCCTGGCAGCATGTTCTGTGCACCCACCACTCTGTACTTAAAAGATAACTTCTGATATCCCCTTGTAGTTTCTTCCAAATCAGTTTAAGTTATGCCCCCTTCGTATTAGTCATTCCCATGCTGGGAAAAAGTCGCTTTAACTATCCACTCAGTCTGCAGTTTGCCTCTTAGCATCATGTGAACCTCTATCAAGTTGCCACTCCTCCTCCTTCACTCCAAAGAGAAAAGGCCAGGCTCACTCAAACTTTCCTCATAAGACATCCGCTCCAATCCAGGCAGCATCCCAGAAAATCTCTTCTGCACCCTCTCTAATGCTCCTACATCTGGCAACCAGAACTGAACAAGTGTGGTCAAACCAGGGTTCTATAGAGCCAGAAAGATGGCAGTGCACAGCAGCATTTATGGCCTACCCAAAGGAGTTATTGTCTTTTTTTAAACTTTTTTTTATGATTACAAAACCCTGCTGGACACTTAAGAACTTAAAAGTTCTGCAGGACTACCCCATCAGCGAGTTGTTGGCAGAAAAACTAAAGGAGCTGGACTTGGTGCGGATCGTGCTGCTGCATCAAGAGAGGCGAAGGAGTCAATGCACAGTCTAACAGCAAGTGATCGCTGTTAGACCCTGTTAATGTGGAATGATGCAAGCTCGATTCACTTTTTTTATTGGCGGTGAGCAGGGGTGAACGGCCGGCAAGCTGCGAGGCCTCGGTTGCAGTGAGGACCTGACCTCAAGCCGTGGTACCACATGCTTACAGCTGCCCCAGAGAGAGGAATTTGGACCAGGCACACTCCACTGGAGTGTCAGGGCAGTGTGGCGTGGCGTCCATGCTGGAATCGGTGCTGCCCCCCAGTGTTCACACGGCAGAAGACAAGCCATATTGTGTTTAACTGAAGGCTGCTAGAAGCAACAATTATGCACAGAGTCTTAAACTATATATTTTGTGTGACTGTAATTTACTAATATCTTATGTGTGCTTGCTATTTTATACGTGTTATATATGCCTTGTGTGACTGCTGACACTATGTTTTACATCTTGGCTCCAGAGTAACGCAGTTTTGTTTGGCTGTATTCATGTATGGTTGAATGACAAGTAAACTTGAACTTGGCCTTGAACTGCAACATTACCATGTGGCTCTTGAACTCAATCCCCCAACTAATGAACACACCACAAGCCTTCTACCCTATCAGCTTGTGCTGCGACTTTGAGGGACCTAAGGACATGGACTCCAAGATCCCTCCGGTTCTCCAAGCTGCTAAAAAAAATCCTGCCATTTGCTCTGTCTTCTGACCTCAAGTTCAGCAGAAGGCTGTCCAGTTTTTGCTGGACTGCGTCAGCTGAAGAGATGCAAATGGAACAGAACAGCTCTTCGGACCACAAGATCGCAGAATGGAAGTTAGTATCGTTCAACCGAGAACCTTGTCCTGGAGCTGTGATGATTGGCCTCACACGGCAACTTGCCCAGTGACTTCACCCAGTGCAACCACCCACCGCTGCCCCCTTCAGTTGAGGAAAGGGGTTTCCTTTGCAACACTGGCAGGTTCAATTGTAACATTTAAGAACATAATAAAAGATGGCGCCAGGGGGTTTTGCAGACCTAGGCAACTTCTTCCAGTTTGTCCATGAAACATCTTATTCTTCTTTTCTCATGTCTCTTTTCTTTTCAAAATGGCTGGGGTCTTGTTGGAGTCCTTGATCTACAGCTGCTGCTCACGCTACATTTCTCCACGAGTAGTGGGTTCTCGGACTCGTCATGCAGCTAGGCATTTTGATATCTCCTTGTGCGGCCTGGAAGAAGTGTGCCTTCATGGGCGACCCGGTTCCTCGCTGACTGAAGTGTCGTGGAAGACTGAAACAGCAAGACAGCAGGTGGTGTGCACTGCTGTCGGGGAAAAAGGCCCCTCTCTCTCTGTATCATGGCGAGAGACAGCCTGTTGGACTCCAAGTCAGGGGACTTGGAGAAGCAATGCGGAAGTTTGTAACATTGAAACAGTGAGCTGCTGGTCTCCCACTTCCATTGTTGAAGGAGCGACCTCTCCCACCCCCCCAAGTGCTTTTGCTGCTGCTTGTATGTGTGAGCGGGGGGGGGGGGGGGGGGTCTTTGGGATTCTGAGGTTTCTGTCATTCATCCTTTAGGATTTTTTCTGTTTCACGCATGTCTGCGAAGAGTAAAAATTTCAGGTTGTATACTGCACACATTCTCTGATCTCTGATGTTAAATTGATACAAGTCCAGTGATGTGGCTGGCTGACAAAAGACATTGGCAGTCCAGACTTCCACTCTACGCTTGAAGGCCATGTGAGCACAGGCACAAGACCGGTCAATCAGCAGGTCAGGTGTTCAAAACTGGAGTTCATCTGATGTTTAGGGCCCCATCAAAGGCTAATCTGGAGGTCTAGGGAGGACAGGAGCCTGATAGTCAATCAGTAGTCTGAATGTTGAAGTCTGGTGACTGTAGGTGGAGGCCTGCCCTGGAGTTGTGTTCTGTTTTGCTGTGTTGTGCTGTTCTGCCAAACATCATGGGTGTGCTATGTTGGCGCTGAAATGTGCAGCGACAACTTGCCCCACAGCACATCCCTAGGTTGTGTTGGTCATTAGTGCAAATGGTGCATAAATGAATCTGAATTTCAATGGAACTAATTGCGACCATTACAGACAGGAAATGCAACTTGCTTCAAGTAATACAGCAGGGCTCAAAGGAAAGGTATAAACAAATTAACAGAATATTTCACTTACCAAGCAGGAAGAGCGATGGCCCATAATACTCTGCATTGCTGATAATGTGCTTGAGTGAGGTAGGCAGGGAACCATCCATTACTGAAAGGTAACACACCAGAATTAAATTAGCACTTTGCTTAACAGATTATACCAGGAAAGGACAAAGTTCAAAGGAAATTTATTATCAAAGTACGTATATGTTACAACATACCACCTTGAGATGCATTTTCTTGCAGGCATTTACAGGAGAAAAGAAATACAAAAGAATTTCACGAAAAACTATACATAAACAGGCAGAAGAACTGACAAACAACCCAAGTCCAAAAGAAGGCAAACTGCAGGAAAAAAACCTGCAATAATGTAAAGTATACTTCGTACCCACTCCCCCACTCACTTTCCCTAATCACCTGCCAGCTTGTAGTCCTCCCCCACCCCCTCCCCCCACCTTTTAATTCTGGCTTCCTTTCCAGTCCTGATGAAGGTTCTCGGCCCAAAATGTTGAGTGTTGTTTCGTCTCCGTAGATGCTGCCTGATCTGCTAACTTCCTCCAGCGTTATGTGCCAGTTTTCCAAGATTTCCAGCATCTGCGTGGCCTGCCAGATTCAGTCACTGTTATGACCCCTCCCCAATTAACTCGACTCAGCCTTCCCTACTTGATCCACCTCAGTCCATCCCTCCTCTCCCTGCCCTCAGTTCAGAAGGGTCATGACCTGCAACATTGACTGCCTCTTTCCAAATGTGAATTCCTCCAGCGTTTTGTTTTGGGGGGGGAGAGAACCTTGTAAAACAGCTGGGAGAATCAATGACAATGGGTGACAGCCCTTAATTCTGCCCACCCGAGCAGTTATGAGGAGCAAAATGTTTGCAGATGTGACTTAATGGGCAGCACCATTGCTGATCACGGCCCTAAGGAACATAGAGGAACCACAGAGAGAGGGCATAGGTTGGAGAACCCCAAACCCCCTCTTTTGGTTGCCATCGCAGTGTTGAGAAGCCACTAAGAACATCAAGAGGTTCTTCATCCACAAAGGAGATCAGAATGCTGGAGGAACTAAGCAAGTCAGGCAGCATCTCGGGAGGGGAATAAACAGTCACCGTTTCAGGCCAAGATCCTTCATAAGAACTGGAAAAGAAGGGGGCAGAAGCCAGAATAAAAAGGATGGAAGCAGGGGGAGGAGAATAAGCTGGCAGGTGGGTGAGGGAGTGCAGATGACACAGGGAAATGATAGGTGGAAGAGGTAAAGGGCTGCAGAAGGAATTTGATAGGAGAGGAGAGTGGATCATGGGAGAAAGGGAAGGAGGAGGGTAGTCAGGGCAGTACAGAAACACTCTAGATTTCCAGCATCTGTAGAATGCCTTGTGTTTACGGCTTGCTGCAGTTGCTCAGGGGTTCAGAAAGCAAGGCAGGGTTAGAGGAAACTATATAAACTCCAGACAAGAGTTGTAGCAACTTCTAGAGTTGGGTGGAGAGCAACACGGAGAGAACACATTACCGTGTCGGATGCTGTCTGAGAAGGCTGGATCCTGAATGGCCTTCTTCAAGAAGTTTAGCATGGATTTCAACAGAGCCGCACGCTGGGGAATGCACTGGACTCCTGCAAGAAAGGAAAGACCAGAAGTTCAATCATGCTTCAACCTTTTCTAAAGTACACTTATTACAGAAATGTTAAAGGGCTCAGTTTATTAAGTGCAAGGCCAAACTGCACCAAAGGCCATGTCAGAAGCAATACAGCCTGCTGGACAGGGGAGCAAAGGACTTCCTGTCTGTCCTTACAAGTACAGCTGTGGGAATTTGTGAGGGCCAAGGTTTACTGTGTCTGCCAGAGGTTGGCACCACCAACTGTAGTGCTCCCACTGACAGGAATGCCAGTGAACAGCAGGATCGCTAGTGTGGCCACACAGGTCTCACAAGTGGAGGAAAGAAGCCACAATCTGCTGACCCAGGCAATAGCACAACACTTTCACACACATTGAAGCCTCCAGCCCGTGAGTCTCTGTGAGTCTGCTGGGGAGGTTGAAGGCCCAATACCTGCAATATACAAGTCCAGTAGAAGCTAGCGGTTGAAGACCACCTGCCCTGGGGTTAGAGTACTGAGTAAATGGGAGGAAGGAATCAAGGGCTTGTTTTGCTGTTGTTCTGCTCCTTGGTATGCTCTGTTTTATTGTGTTCTGTGTTGTTCTGCTAAGAATGGTGGGCATGTTATGTTAGCACCAGAATGTATGGCAACACTTGCAGGCTGACCCCAGAACACCCCCGGGTGCGTTGGTTGTTAACGCAAATTACACAATTCACTGTATGTTTAACCCTTTGAATGAAGCAGTAAAAGTGACACCATGACTGGAAGCAGCTTTAGGTGTGTTGCTGCCCTCATTTCTTTGTGGGGCTGCACTTCACAAGTGCCCATTCCCCTCCAAGCACAGCTTTGAGGACATGGATCCTTCATTGGGAAAGGTGGAGGGAATTGTTTGGGAGGACCAAGCAATGAATTCCTCCCATCCCTGTCTCAAGGGCAATTGAAATCTCTTCACAATGACCAGGAGGCTGGTCCAAGGAATTTATACTTAGAGATTCACCAGTGTAACAGGCCCTTCGAGAACAACAAGCCCACATCATCCAAATAAACCCAGGCATTTATATTTAGAGATACAGCACAGCAACAGACCTTTCTGGAACAACGGGCCCACACTGCCCAAATACAACCAGGTGACCAATTAACCTCAACTACTTTGGAATATAGGAAGAACACACGGTCACAAGGAGAATGAGCAAACTCCTTAAAGGCAGCGGTGAAACTGAACCCAAGTCACTGGTGCATTAATTTTACTACACTAACCATGCCTCCCCAGATTTCCTAGGATGTCCTCCATTGGAACCCAATCCCACCTCTGTACAGCCAGGTAACTTGTTCCCCTGGACACATGCCCATTGAGGTTGAACAGGTGAGAGGACTGTTTTCATTGCAGCACAGGAGGTTGAGGGGCTGACGACACAAAGGAGCATAAAATTACAAGGGGCATATATAGGATGAAGGCTTGCTTCCCCCCAGGATTGGGGCAACCAAGGACTACGGAGCATTGGTTTAAGGTGAAGGGGGAAGAGGTCGGTGAAGTCCGGAGGTCAAAACCAAACGTTTAAATCCAGAGTTCAGCAGGAACACACAGCATTGGGCATGTTGGCTGTTAATGCAAATGATGCACTTCACTGTTATGCTTCGATGAAAATGCGAGAAATGAATTTGAATATACTGAGGGCACTCAGTATATGGAACAAGCGGCCAAGGAAGTGGTTGAGGCAGGTACGTTTACAACATTTAAAAGGTTCTTCAAAGGGCTGAAAATGATATGGGCCAAAGGCAGGCGGACAGAAGTAGCTTAGATGGGAACCCTGGCCAAGAGCTTTTATTCTTAAGAGTAGGTTAAAAGATCGGCTGAAGGACCTGTACTATGCTGTACTGTTCTGTGTTCTACCGTGGACCAAGAGCCTGATTCCAGACTATACAACCTTAAGTTAGGACACCAGCATCATTCTCATCTCAGCTTGCCTCTGTAAGAGCTGAAACTGGCATAAAGCTGAAGCAGGTTTCCACAGGTACACCACTCTCCTTTCACAGAGGTAGGCACAACCATTCTTACCCGTTCTCGGTGGGTAACTCATGACAGTATTTGGTCCCCGCGACTCTCCTTCCGGCCGGACCTCAGTGGTTGACGTTGAAGGACCTGGACTGCTCTCCATAACGATATCTGAAACTACAGCAGGGTTGGTAAATGCAGTGCAGATCAGCAGCAATGGATGCGGTAATGCCGGAAGTTACAGGCAGTCTGTGTTGATACCTTCAGAATCTGTCTCCATGTCCTCTCCCTCCTGAGCCGTGCTTGACCGCTGAATCTTTGGCTTGATGACGAAAGGACATTCCTTTCTGCAGATATCCACTTCATGCTAGAAAAATGAAACGACGATTAGTGGAGCAGCCCAATGGGGAGAACCATGCTCTTCCACCCCCCGGAGTGTGTGATGGGACAGGGTAGAGGGAGCTTCACTGTGTCTGTCATGGAACAGTGTGGAGGAAGGCTTAATCTGTGTCTGATGGGAACTTCACTATCTGTATGACCCCAGAAGTGTGTGCTGGATCAGGGGTAGAGGGTAGAGTGTGAGACAGAGCAGGGCACCAGGAACAGTGGAAGCTGCTTTTGATTTTTCCTCTAATAAGTTTCTGATAAAACATAGATCATTCTGAGGATTAAGACTAGCGCCAACCCTGAAATGGTCTAAATGCCATTTCCAGAGTTAAAGGTGACCAGGGAAGTGTGGTTAAAACAGAAAAGCACAGTATAGGAACAGGCCCTTCGGCCCACAATGGTGTGCCAAACCAATTAGTAATGAAATGGCTAACGAATTACTTCATCCTACACAAAGTCCACATCCTTCCATTTTCCTCACATTCTTATCTATACATCTCTTGAAAGTCTGTAATGTTTCAGCCTCTACCACCAATCCAGGCACCAACCATTCTACATAAAAAAACTTGCCCCCCCCTCACATTTCCTTTGAAATTACCCCTCTCACTTTAAATGCATGCCCTCTGGTATTAGACATTTTAACCCTGGGAAAATGATATTGTCTGTTTATTCTATGGATGCCTCTCGCAACCTTATAAACGTCTGTCAGATCTTCCCTCAGCCTCTGCTGTGCCAGAGAAAACAACTTAAGTCTGTTATACCACATGCCCTCTGATCCAGGCAATGTCCTGGTAAACCACTTCCATACTGTCTCTTAAGCCCTGACATCCTTCCAACCAGAGTTATATGCTTTACTCCAAATGTGGCCTAGCCAGAATTTTATAAAGCTGCAACATCACTTCTGGCTTTTAAACTCGATGCCTCAACTAATGAAGGCAATCATACCTTCTTAGCCGCCTTATCAACCTGTGTGGCCACTTACAGGGGACCCCCAAGATCCGTCTGCTTATCATGCTTCAAGGAGGGTTTTTGGCAAATCACTGACTTTGGGTAAACAGAGTTCCAACAATCCAGATTCTTCTAGCAATGAACTCCAAATTTGTGCTCACTTAGCACTTTATATCCCTGTGCCAAACTCGCTTAGAACACACAGGATTGAACTGAACTTGCTGTGGCTTTGCCCCATTTAATAATCGTGATCAGCAACAATACGCATCACATTTTTTTTTATTTTTTAAGGCAGGCTGCCAATTCCACTCCCAGTCACATGCAGCAGAGCGTGGATCCGATAACTGTTAAGATACACTTCAGAACAAATTGTGAGTCTTTGCCTCGCCACTGGACTCTCAGGTTCCACGTACCTCTAATCGATTGATGAACACAGCCAGGCCACTGTGCGACTGGAAAGCAGCCATGTCCAGGTTGGTGATAAGGTCCACCACACGGACAGCCCTGGTCACAAAGGTAATCTGATCCTGCTCATCCCCGAGGTACTTGATCACCTAGGAAAAAAGAAGGCAAGTTGAAAGAACATCACAATATGGAGATCACGGTGTTACTGATAAAGGCACAACCAACAAGAAGCTACTGACTGAGGCAGGGTCTTCCCAGTCAATGTCTCTCACCAAGGCCACTGAACCTCCCCATGCCACACCTGTATGCTGGAGATACAGTGAAACTGTACCTACGCCAAATGGGGATCGCACTTCTCGTCAGTGTAGCCAGTTTGCAATGACTACAAGTGTACTACAAGCTGACTAGCAGCTCTACTTCATTCACACTTCTGAGGAGATTCGGTACGTCATCAATGACTTAAAATTTCCACAGATGTACAATGAGGGCATTCTGACTGGGTGCATCCCAGTCAGCGCTGAAGGTTCCAGTGCACAAGTTCCGAAGAGACTGGAAAGGGTTGTAGACTCAGCAAGCTTCATCATGGGCACAAGGCTTCCCACCATCGAGGACATCTTCCAAAGGCAATGCCTCAAGAAGTCTGCATCCATCACGAAGGACCTTCACCATCCAGTGACATGCCCTCTTCTCATTACTACCAGCAGGGAGATGGTACAGGAGCCTGAAGACCCACAATCAACATTTTAGGAACAGGGATCACAAGTGGAGAGGGTGAGCAACTTCTAGCTCCTGGGTGCCAACATCACTAAATATCAATCCTGGGCTCAACATATTTATGTAATTACGAAGAAGGCATATCAGTTGCCATATAGCAAGTTTCTACAGATATACTGTGGAGAGCATACTAACTAGTTGCATCACCATCTGGCATAGGGGGGTGGGCCCTGCACAGGAATGAAAAAAGTTGCAGAGGCTTGCAAATTCAGCCAGCTCCACTACGGCACCAGCCTCCCCTGCATCCAGGACATCTTCAAAATCAAGGACTCAAAAAGGCGGTACCCATCAGTGAGGATCCCCACCACCTAGGGCTTATTAGGGCCCTCTTCTTATTACTACCATCAGGGAGGAGGTACTGAGAAAGACACAAACTCAAAGTTTTAGTTCCCTTCCACCATCAGATTTCTGAATGAACCATGATCATTCCCTCACTATTTTGTGCTATTTATTTAATTTATTCTTTAAAATACGTTTCTTATTGCAATTTATAGTTTTTTATGCACTGCACTGCTGCCACAATAAAAAAAAACAATTTCACAACATATGTCAGGATATTAAACCTGATTGTGATTCTGGACTTACATGCAATCTGAAGGTTAAAAACTGAAAGTACATTTGGCATTGTGTCCACTAAACTCGGGAGAAGAGAACAGACATGCCAGATCTGTCAGCAGCAATAGATCTGATTTTGAATCCCAGCCTCCGAGGGTGCGTGCAGTTTGCCTGTTCTTCCTGAGGCCACATAGGATTCTTCTCACCACGCAAAGACGTGCAGGTTGGTAACTGCGCCGAGTGTGAGGGAGAATGATATGG
Source organism: Mobula birostris (assembly GCF_030028105.1). Lineage (NCBI taxonomy): Eukaryota > Metazoa > Chordata > Chondrichthyes > Myliobatiformes > Myliobatidae > Mobula > Mobula birostris. The sequence continues at coordinate 27,813,634 of NC_092398.1, forward strand.
GATCAGTGTAATTGGGTGGCTGATAACTAGCAAACTCAGTGTGTCAAAGGGCTCTCTTGCCTGCTGTGTTACTATGACTGCCAATTGTCTCAAATATCCTTCTCCTGCAAAGGTTATCTCTTTGTTTACTTTATCATTCAACACTTTCAAGTTTATTTTTTAATGATTCATTTGTTCAGAGATACAACATGAAATAGGCCCTTCTGGCCACACTGCCTGACAATCCTGGTTTGACTCTAATCTAATCACAGGATAATTTGCAATGATCAATTCACCTACCCAGAGAAAACACACACAGTCCACGGGGAGAACACAGAGCGTCTCCTTAGAGGATGCCGGGATTGAACACAGAACACCAACTAAGTGCGTCTGCAGGCATGCCACCCCACCTCCCCCCACCCTCCCACCCCTGGCATTCTCCTCTGCAGTGCTTCACCCTTGCCATTTCCAAAATTGTTCGCTCCAGCCAGACTTGGAAACTCGCTCTCTACTTCATTTGACAAATACAGTACAGTGCAAAAGAATTAGGCCCCCTAATATGTACCAAAGACTCTTGCAGTATACCATAGAGTCACCCAGTACGGAGGGAGGTGGGTTGATTGGTGGACAAGAGGGCCATTCAGGGTCCAAGCAGAAGGCAGTTGAGAGCTCTGCCCATACAGATGGCCTGCCTGTCTTCCAGAGTTACGTTCATGCCTGAGTGTCCTTGGGAGAGGAAGCATGCAGTTTCCCACGGAATTGAGTGTTTTGTAGATGACTGCAACAATATGTTAATTAGAAATTGTAAATATGATTGTCAATCTCTGTACATTGTGTGTATTTTTGAATGAATAAACTCTTATAGTTTTGTGAAAAAAGGACAAGTCTTAAAGTCCAGCTTCCCTGCTAAACCTTCACCCAGTCTATTCGCCCTCCCAGTGTGGCACAGAGGAATAGTGTTTTTCGAGGGTCTTCAGAAACCAAGAATCAACTCTCACCTTGAGTAGAGCTTCCATCATGCCACAGGAGACCAAGGCCTCGCCACCTGCGTCATAGCTGGCTAGGTGGTAGAGAAACGAGAACAATGCCGTGGCAAACTGATGAGGATACGGCTCCATAGACGGATCTGGTGCCAAGGTAAAATTCAAACAGAAAAGCAAATCAGGATTCATCAACCTTGCAGTTAAGACACTTGTGCAATTGCCCTTTCATTTCATGGGCATCTTATCAACAGAAAATAACCATCCAGTACGACTATGAGAAATGGGAGCACAATTAGGACACTCGGCCCATCGGGTCTGTTCCATCATGCAGATTGAAGGGCATCAGGGCGTTAATGAAAGACCTGCTTACTCTCCTTACTGTTGCATGGTTTATACTGAGATCGGGGCCCGCCATTCCAGAATGACAGAAAGGAGTGCTTGCCATTAATTAGGAGTTTGAGGAGATTTGGTACGTCACCAAACAAATTTCCACTGATGTACCATGGAGAGCATCTTGGCTAGTTACATCACCATCTGGTATGGAGAGGCCACTGCATAGGATCACGAAAAATATGCAGAGGGTTGTAAACTCAGACAGCGCCATCGTGGGCACTTGCCTCCCCAGCATCAAGGGCATCTTCACAAGAAGTACAGCATCCATCAGGAAAGACTCCGATCACTCAGGACGTGCCCTCTTCTCATTACTACCATCAAGCCCAACACACACTCAATGTCTCAGGAACAACTTCTCCCCCACCCCCCCACTCTACTCACCATTCATTAGATTTCTAAATGGTCAAGCCCAAAACTACCTCATCTGGTTTGGGGGGGGCGGGGGGAGACTACTGCACAGGATCGAAGTAAGCTGCAGAGAGTTGTAAAATTAGTCCGCTCCATCATGGGCACTAGCCTCCATAGTAGCCAAGACATCTTCAAGGAGCAGTACCTCAGAAAGGCAGTGTCCATCAATAAGGACTCCTCAACACCCAAAGACATCTCATTGTTACCATCAGGAACGAGGTACAGGAAACTGAAGGAACACACTTAGCGATTCAGGAAAGCTTCTTCCACTCTGCCACCCAAACTCTAAATGGACACTGAACCCATACTTTTTAATTTCTGTTTTTGCACTAATTATTTTAACTAACATCCATACATACTTACTGCAATTCAGCTTTTCCCCCTATATTTATCATGCTTTGCATTGTACTGCTGCCACATAATTAACAAATTTCACGATATATATTTCCTATTGTAATTTATAGCATATTTAAGCATTATACTGTGTTACAAACCAACAAATTTCTGACAAACTTGACTCTGATTCCCTCTGGTTGACTGCAATTCAGCAACTCCTGCTCATCACACACAAAGCTCTGAAGCATAAAAAAGGATGATGTTTCTTCTTGTGCACCTATACTCACCAATCATGGCCTGTATGCAGTTTCTCACCAGCACAGGCAGAAAACCGTGGTATGACGCAGTCCCCGTGCAGTCTATAATGCTGCTCAGCTTGGGAGTCCGCTCCAAATGGACAATAGATGTCAACGTCCGCAAGGAAGCAGCTTTGATATCCTTTTGAAAGAAAGCGAAGTCAGTGAAGGGAAGAAAAGGATCATCACTTCAAGCAAGAGAATAGCAAAGGAGTTAGCTTCGATGATGCCACATCTCTTAAGCTGGTGGTTTCAAATCCAACTCCTTCCATGTGGAGGTGATAGTTTAAAGCCTTGGGTATCTCCTATTTTGAATTCTGCCCTTACTAAACTGGTGGTAAAGAGATAGAGGGATTTTCTTTTGGTTGCAGGCTGGGAACCTGCCTGTCTTGACATTGGCTGAACATTCAGGTAGGCTGGGGATCCCTACACGAAGGACATTGGACCACCATGTATGCGGCAAGTGGCAGGTTCACAAGCAGGCGTTTTGTTTGGCACAGTGGTACAGTTGCTGCCAGGCAGCCACTGTTGTCCAGTTTGATCTGGACCCCCACCTCTCCCTTGCCCTGTCCTGTGTGGAGCCTGTAAATTCTCTGTGACTGCTGGTCTGACTGCTCTGTAATGTCAGGCAGTGGGTAAAAAAGGGTTAAAATGGGCATGATGTGCAAATGACTGCAGAGTCTTTTGTCACTGGGAGCTATTACAGTGTCAGTTGTAGGGAAAAATTTAAATATGGGAATTACATATACTCCAGGCTGCGTATGGAATATCGTTCCATTTATAAACATTATTTCAATATTGAATCCATGTTGTAAAACAATAGAGCACACTTCAGCCCATGATGCCGTGCCGACCTTTTCAGCTGTTCCACGGTCAATCTAACCCAAGAGTTTCCTACCTGGTGTCACGGACCCCTCAGTTAATGGAAAAGCTGCAGAGCATAAAAAAGATTGCAAACTCCTGATCTAAGCCTTTTCTTCACCATAGCCCTCCATTTTCCTTTCATCCAAAAAAGAAATATGGAACTATATGAGGCAACCAAGTAGCATACTGGTTAGCATAACGTTTCAGAATCAGCGACCCGAGTTCAATTCCTGCCGCTGTCTCCAGTGAGTTTGTATGTCCTCTCTGTGACAGCATGGGTTTTGTCCAGGCGCTCCGGTTACCATTCCCCCCACTGTCCAAAGACGTACAGATCAGCAAGTTGTGGGTATGCTATACTGGCACCAGAAGTGCAGCAACACTTGCGAGCTGCCTACCCAGCACATCCTCAGATCATGAGAAGCCAGTGAAGGGAAGGGAATGATCATCACTTCAATCAGGGAGGCAGAAAAGGAATAAGCTTGGGTAGCATGGGCTCGTTACCATGCTCTCATATATATACAAGCTGCCTTCGGAATAATGTCCCAGTATTCATAAACCATACATCATTATTGAGATCATACAGAAACTCAGGTGCCTACTCTTGGAAATATCACAGACATTGGTGGAACACTATACAGTATCACACACTCACCATTAGCTGCTTGTCAGGGATCTGTAGCACATCAACCAGCTCCTCTATCAAACCATTGTACAATATACTGTTGGCGGACTCTTGGAGCGCATTAGAGTAAACTGGAAAAATAAGAAGGCACGAGTTGTCACTGGATGGTTATCAGGAACCTCCCTCGTTTCCCCCCCTCCTGGAATTCACATAGACTGAGATCAAGTGACATATAGCTCTGATAACTCAGCAAAGACTAGGGGAGAAAAAATAAGGAATAAACAGCTTTTCAATCCCCTCTCATGATGGCAATGATCCATCAGAGATCACCAGCATCTGGGCCACGCCACTGCCTTGCAACTCCCATCAGGCAGATGGCATCTCTAGAGTGGCTAAAACTTTTGCACAGTACTATATTTGTCAATGTGGAGCGGAGAGCGAGTTTGTAAATCTGGCAGGAGCAAAGGATGCTGAGAATGGCAAGGGAGGGGTGTGGGACCTGTAGCAGCAAAGGAGTGCCAGAGACACGAGTGCAGCTACACCCAACCCTGAGACACCAAGCAAGGTCATTTGATTCCAAAAACTGTTCTATTGATCATTACTGAATGTCTCGCCGGTGCTCCCCCCTCCTTCCCCCTTTTCCCAAGCATGATTCCCCTCTCCATACCCCCTTCCCACTGTCAGTCCACAATAGATCCATATCAGAATCAGGTTTATCATATATGTCATGAAATTTGTTTTTTTGTTTGCAGCAGCAGTATAGTGCAATACATGAAATTACTACAGTTCTAGCTAATATATATGTGTCTAAGACTTTTCCATGCGATATATAAATCAGTATGTGAATCAGATCTTTCTGTCAGATGAGCTCACAACTTAAGAGCTGGCAGCCAAAAGTTGCAAGACTGAGAGATCTCTGCTCTCCCAGGACTCACTAAATACAAACTCTCCCACTCCCAAGCAAACAAGGGTACTTTGCTTTGACACAACGGGTCAGTATTTCTCACCTAATATAGAGATTGCATGCAACCGAGCTTGCACTGCTTGAAGTCTCTTCTTATGATTCGAGAAGCCGTGGGCTAGCCGTATGTGTGTAAACAGTAGCATCTGTGGGAAGAGAGCAGAAGGGCAGAATGACAACGGTTGAACCTTTGACAATCACTCCATTACATAGCTGTGTGCTTACTTTCTCAGACTCAAAGTCCAGAGGGAGGGGAAGAGGAGAAATCTCCTTACCCATGGGGTTGTTAATCACTGAGGATGCCTAAATATTAATACAGGCTTCTAGGAAGCAAGGAAACAGCGAGAGGTAGGATCCGTGTTGAGGTCAAAGATGGGCACAGTGGGCTACTTCAGATGCTGCTCCCTCATTTAAAGGCGTACAGGTTAGGGTTAGTAAGTTGCGGGCATGCTATGTTGGCACTGGAAGTGTGGCAATACATATGGGCTGCCCCCAGCACATCTCCACCCTGTGTTGGTCCGAGGCATAAACGACAGATTTCACTGCATGTTTCAAAGTACATGTGAATATTAAAGCTTTTACCTATTTTTTCATTTTTTATAACCAACAAACCATCCACCAACCACCAAATGAAGATGCAAGTGATGTGTGGCAATGTATTTATTTAGACACAGCACTGAACAGGCCCTTCCAGCCCTGCAAACTGCACCACTAGTAACTCACTGATTTAACCATAGGCAAATAACAGGACAACTTACAATTACCAATTAAGTTACTAACCAGTACATCTTTGGACTGTGGCAGGAAACCAAAGCACCCCACTTGTTGTCAGGGAGAACGCACAAACTCCTTACTGAATTGAACTCCAAGCTCCGACGCCTGGAGCTGTAATAGTGTCACACTAACTGCAACGCTACCATCGCACCCACTTGTTATTTCCATCCCGGTCAAGGCAGTATATGGCGTGCTTGTCTTTACTCATCAAGGAAATGAAGGGAAGAGTTGCGAAGTTATGTTGCAGGTTTATAAAACTCTGCTTAGGCCATATCTGCAGCATTGCATTCAACTCTGGTTGCCAGATTGCGGAAAGGATGGGGAGACTTTGGAGAGGGTACAGAAGATGTTCACCAGGATGCTGCCTGGATGAGGTTGGACAAACAGAGGTTGTCTTCTCTGCAGCAGGGGCTGAGAGGAGAACTGATAGAGGTTTATGAAATTAGCAGAGGCACAGGGAGAGAGCATTATAATTTTATTACCAATATACTGTACATGTGATAAATAAATCTCTCTCCTGGCACCACACACAAAATACTGGAGGAACTTAGCACACCAGGCAGCATCTATGGAAATGATTAAGCAGTCGATGTTTTGGGCCAAAACCCTTTTTCAGGACTCCCGAAACATGAACTGTTCATTCATTTCCATAGATACTGCCTGGCCTGCTGAATTCCTCCAGCTTTTTGTGTGTTGTTCTGCATTTCCAGGATCTGCAGACTTTCTCGTGTTTATAATCTCTGTTATCTGTTTTCTTTCAGGGTCGGAATGTCTAAAATAAAGGACATGCACTTAAGGTGAGGATGGAATGTTGATAAGAGATGAGAGAGTAAATTTTATTTCAATCATAGTGATGGGAGGCTGGATGCACTACCAGGGGTGGTGGCGTAGGCTGATACAATAGAGGCGCTTAAGAGTTTCTTAGAAAAGGCACAGGAATGTGCAGGGAATGAAAGGATATGGACCACCTGAAGGGAGAAGGGATGAGGCGTGATTATTTAATTAGCTCAGCTCCACACTGTGGGTATTATCTATGCTCACTCTGACTTGTCGGTGAGCTGCAGGAGCATAACACTGACCACTTCAGAACTGTATAGGGAGAAACATACCTTTTGGTGGGAGCAGGATACACATTTAGGCTCAAGGACTGACAGCCCACTTCTCAAAACATAACTTATGCCTTGCCCCATCCCACCATTCATCCCCTTTCACACAAAACAATGAAGGAAGGGGCCATTATTTACCTTGTGCCCTCTCACTGATATGGCTAAAATGGGGCAGCAATGCAGTAGAGTGGTTAGGCAGTTACAGCACCAGCAACTGAAGGTTCAAATCCCACAACTGTCAGTAAGGAGTTTGTATTTTCTTCCCTGTGACCATGTGAATTTCCTCCGGTTACCCCCCACATTCCAAAGATGTACGGGTTAAGAGGGGAATTGGTCACATGGGTGTAATAGGGCATGCTGTCTCTGTAAATAAATAAAATTAAACTAAGGTACCCACCCCATCATTCAGTTCTCTTTAGAAAGTATGCTATCAGATGCATCATGACTCAGTATAGCAACTGCTCTACCTGTGAGTGCAGGAAATTGCATTGTGTTGTGGACATAGCTCAGCACATCATCGAATCTTGGAACACTCACCTGCTTATCCTTTGGAATACTGTACATTTTGGTTAAAGACTCCATAATTTCAGACGGGCTTTCAGATATCTGCAAACAGGAAAGAAACCAACAATAAACAGGCCCCTTATCTTCCCGACACCAGACCCCACATCCTCAGTTCTCAAACAACCCAACGAAGTAGGACTGGTGGTCCATAGCATTGTCAGTGATCCCTCCCATCCGTTCCACAATCTCTTTGCCCTCCTACGATCAGGCAGGATGTACCGTAGCATCAGGACAAGAATGTTAGGATGGGAAGCTGCTTCTTCGTGGTGAGACTACTGAACTCCCTGCCACCATCCAGGTCCAACTATTTATGAAGTGCCAGCAGTGTTATAACTGTTTACTTTTTTACTTGGGCCACAAATGGACATTATGTTAAATCTTCTGGAATAAATTCTATTATTTGTAAATTTACTATTACTTTATGTATTATGTAGAAGTTATATGCATGGCTTAGTGGCATACATGCATATGGCTGATTGACAATAAACAAACAGGAACAAGTCAACAGGAGATTGACTTTGAAAGGTGACCACAGACCAGTGCTCGGATGGGTTGACATGGTGCCTCAACATTTAAAACTTAACAATCAAGAATCCTTCCCATTTTCTCTTCAGGTACCCCCACCAGGCAGGAGGAATAGAACAGCTTGAAAAGACAGATGTGCAAGATTAATGATGCCACAACTTATCTTTTTTTTATTCTAACATCAGGATCTCCCTCATCCCAGCTCAGGAAAGTGTAGGAGGTGGACTGATTGAGAGAGTTGTCCGTAGCGTATGTACAAGAGAAGATTACCTTTCCTGTTCCTGTGTTCTTCGAAAGGAAGGAAACCGGTGGGAGATCTAACTGGGGTGTGAGAGCATGAAGGGACCCAATTATCTGGGAGGAGGGACTGAAGTTTACTGGCAGAAAGATTAAATGAAAGTCATAATGAAGATGCATAGAATCCATGAAGATTTGGCAGACTGGGTTCAACATTGGCGTGGCCATAGAAGGCAGAGGGTAGTGACTGGGCGTTATTCTGACCAGATGTCTGTGACCAATGATGTTCCACAGGGATCAATACTGTGACATCTGTTGCACATGTTCACCATCATTATTATGTGCCATGTCGAATGACGTAGGCAATCTTGGGTCTAATGACTATGATTGTTCTTGGCAATTTTTTCTGCCAAAGTGGCTTACCATTGGCTTCTTCTGGGCAGTGTCTTTATAAGACAGGTGACCCCAACCATTATCAGTACTCTTCAAAATTGTCTGCCTGGCATCAGTGGTCGTATAACCAGGACTTGTTATATACACCGGCTGTCTTGGTAGAGACTTATCTCCGCCCTGCCACCCATTTATTTAAAGTTACAAAAATGTGGGAGGGCTGAGTAACAACACTGTGAGTAAAAATTTATGTTTTTTCTTGAGAATGCTGTTTATTTAATGCTATGTGCCTGTGATACTGCTGCTGCAAGTATTTTTTTCGTTGCAGCTGTGCATACATGTATTTGTGCACCATGACAAAACTGACTTTGTCAAAGCACATAGATCAGTCATAGAACTTGGCAAAGAAATAGCAGATGGGGTTTTAGTCTGGTAAGTGAAGTGCAGGACTTTGGGATGTCAAATATAAATGGGGATGGCAAAGTAAAGGCAAGACCCTTAGGTGTATCGATGTACAGAGGGATCTTGGGATGAGAGCACTGACCTCCCTAGGGATGACAATACAAGTAGATAGGGTAGTATTTGCCACGTATGGTAGGTGTGCTTTAATCAGTCAGTGCACTGAGCACAGGAAGTCATGTTGCAGCTCCGAAACACCTTGGTTTAGCCACATTTGCAGTTCTAGTCATCCCATTACAGGAAGGATGTAGAGGCTTTGCAGAGGGTGCAGACACGATTCACTAGGATGCTGCCTGGAATAAAATGTAAGAGCTGGAAAGGAATGGTTGGACAAACTCTGTTCAATTTCTGAGGAAAGACTTCTCATACAATCCTGAATCACATACAGAGGGTTGGGTGGCAAGAGGGAGATTGGTCTCTACCAAAGGAGGGAGATCAGCGAGCCAGCAGGTCACCCTTGGGCAAGGTGTAACCCCTGCTTAGCCCCTTCTCCCTGTTCAGGATCACTTGAAACCATGGGAGCAGGTGCTGAATGGCTGTATGAGCAGCTGGTGCATATCACAAGTCCTGGTTAAGCGACCACTGACACCAGGAAGACAATCTCTGAAGAGTATCGATAATGGCTAAGGTTACCCATCCCAGAAGGTGGCAATGGCAACCCACTTCCATTGAAAAATTTGCCTAGAACAACCATGGTCACCATGATCGCCAACATCATAGGACGTGACACAATGATAACAATGATGAATAATGGTTTTAAAGAGAGAGGGGAATTTTTATAGGAAATATGTGGAGTGGCCTAGAACACGCTGCAAAGGAAGGTACCATACCTATGATAGTGGCATTTTAGACCCACTTAAACAGACACATGAACAGGAGGGCACTGGAGGGATATGGATGCTCTGCAGGCAGATGCAATCACTTTCATTTGGCATTGTGCTTGGCACAGAGATCGTGGGCTGTGAGCCCAGCTCCTGTGTTTTACTGCTTGGTGCTTCAAGCAACAGGGAAAAATATACTTAATGGGCAGGAGTGTAAAACATCCTGCCTGACAGTACGAAGGAGACAGAAACCTTCACGTGGAAAACTGATCAAGATGGGCACTTCAGGCATGGACCTTCAGACCTTTGACCAAGAGTCAGAAATAACCAACTCCAAACTCTAGTATTGGAGAGAGTCCAGAGGAGGTTCACGAAAACGATTCACAGAATGAAAGAGTTAGTTAAGAAGAGTGTCTGAAGGCTCTGGGCCTGCACTTGCTGTAAGAATGAGGGGCAATCTCATTGAAACCTACTGAATATCTTAAGGCTTCAATAGAGTGGACATGGGGAGAATGTTTCCTATAATGCGGGCGTTTAGGACCAAAGAGCGTATCCTCAGAATACAACAGAGAGGAGGGGGAATTTCTTTAGCCAAAGGTTGGTGAAATTGTGGAATTCATTGCCACAGGAATTCTGGCCTGGTTCTGCTCAGATGGTCTATGGTCTTATGGCAAGCTCAGCGCAAGATCAATTTCTGGCTGGCCTGAGCCATACGGCTTCCTCCTCCTACATTGCAAATAAATTCCTTCCATTCAGTGTCAGTTGGCTGACGAAGGGGAGGAGTAAGGGGCAATAAAAGAATACGTTGATGCAGTAATTTCCTTTCTTTCAACTTACACACAGAGCACTGCTTTTGAATTTAAAGCCACGTTTCCCCACATCAGTCCCACAATGAAAGAAGAAGGAAGCACTCACCTTATCTAACTGCTCTATGTGAATGTAATGTAGTGTGTTGTTTGTCGTGACCTGCAACAGAGAAAGATAGAGACTGGGGGTCAGCACGAGTGGAAACGCAACCTGAAGCCCGCCCCACCACACAGCGTTACCGACTCTTGGCACAGAGAGAAATCATGGATAACCGGCAGTGGATAGCAAGGCAGGACAGCACTTATACAACACAATTCCAACCTCAATAACACAAAGATTGCACTACACTGATTGGGTACAATCAAAGTGATTGGGAAAGATCTATTTTGCAACATGCTTACCCACAGGGGAGCCTTCACAGATTCTATTTGCTGGGCTCTTTCTCACAGATTAATTCAAAGTAAACTTACTATCAAAGTACATAAACGTCATCATATACAATCCTGAGATTCATTTTCTTGCAGGCATACTCAGTAAATCCATAATAGAATAATATCTATAACAGAATCAATGAAAGACCCCCAACTTCAGCAGTCAACTAGTGTGCAAAAAACAACAAACTGTGCAAGTACAAACAGAGAAAAGTAATAACAACAACAACAAATAAATAAATATTGAGAACCTGAGTTGAAGAGACCTAGATAGTGAGCCCAGAGGTTGTGGGAACAGTTCAGTGATGGGGCAAGTGAAATTATCCCCTCTGGTTCAAGAACCTGATGGTTGAGGGGTACTAACTGTTCCTGAACCTGGTCATGTGTGGGTCTCAAGACAGCAGGTGTTATCCCTGAATTGCTGGAGGAACTCAGCAAGGCAGGCAGCATCTATGGAGGGGAATAACAGTTGATGTTTCAGGCAGCATCGATGGAGGGGAATAAACAGTCAACGTTTCAGGCCAAAAACCTTCATCAACAATCCTGATGAAGGGTCTCAGCCCAAAACGTTGGCTCTTTATTTCTCTCCACAGATATTAACTGACCTGTTGAATTCCTCCAGATTTCCAGCACCTGCAGCATCTCGAGTTTAAGAGGAGTTTCTCACCGCCTTTCCTGATACAAATTCATCATTCATTGTTACTGGTGGGAGTTTGTTATGAACAAGCTGGTGGCTACAATCCCCACATATCTCCACTGCACAGGCTCCCAATCTCAGTGATGTAATTAAGCCACTCCCTCTTGACCTTAAAATGGAAATGCAGAGACTTTTCTCTGCGGGGGTGGGGTGGTGGGGTCTCACTATTCTAAAGGGTGTAACAAACGCACATGTATTAGAGAGCACAAGCTGCACAATTAGTAGCGGCCTCACAGTTCCAAAGACGCGGGGGGGAGGGGAATGGTGTAAATGCAGGGGAAGATAAAATGGAGGTCAGCACGGATTAATTGGACTGAAGGGTCTGTTTGTAATGTAAAAGTTGATTGAGGTGTACAAGATGATAAAGGCATAGCCGGTGCTATAAGGCTCTAGATTCTATCAGAATCTGGTTTATTATCAATGACATAGGTCATGAAATTTGTTTTGTGGCAGTGGCAAGACAAAATATACTATAAATTATGAGAAATATATAAAATATTTATAAAAAATTAAATAAGTAGTGCAAAAATGAGAGCAAACATTTTGAAGTAGTGCTCATAGCTTCATTGTCCATTCAGAATCTGATGGCAGAGGGGAAGCTGTCCCTAAAACTGTGAGTGTGTTCTATGTTCTGTAATTTCACCTTGCTGGCCAAACTCCATAACAGAGACGAAGCTTGAAATTACAAACTGCCCGTCTGTAACACGTCTTCATAGCACCACCTCGACCTATCAGAGTTCTTCCATCAACTCAGCATTCCACACCGCATCCCCCTCCAGGTATCACCCCACTAGCCTGGAGGGCTTAGACCACAGGTTCGCAACTGTTTTTATGCTATGGACCGGTGCCAATAACCGAGCGGTCCATGGACCCCACGTTGGAAACCCCTGGTTTAGACTATACTGGGGTGTACATCGAGGACCACAGTCACTTTGAGAATTCTACACAGTGATTTACTAAAACATTAGGCTTAAATGACTTTAAATCCATTTCTTAACCGCAAGTTATTTTCTGACCATCTGGACCAAAATATAATCAAAATTCAGTTGCCGCTTTACAGGGTACCATCTGTTCCTAATAAAGTGGCCATTGATTTATGTTGGTGGTCTTCTGGGGCTGTTGCCCACCCATTTCAAGGTTCAACGTGTTATGTGTTCAGAGATGCTCGTCTGCACACCACTGTTACAACACATGGTTATCTGTCACCTTCCTGTCAGCTTAAATCAGTCTGGCTATTCTCCTCTGACCTCTCTCATTAACAAAGTGTTTCTGCCCACAGAACTGCCGCTCACTGGATGATTGTTACCAGTATTTCTTTTTCACACTATCCTCTGTAAACTCCAGAGATTGCTGTGCGCAAAACTCCCAGATCAGTAGTTTTTGAGATACTCAAACCACACCATCTGGCACCGACAATCATTCCACGGTCAAAGTCGTGACTTAGATCTCATTTCTTCGCCATTCTAATGTTTGACCTGAGCAACAACTGAAACTCTTGACCATGTCTGCGTGCATATATGCGTTGAGTTGCTGCATGATTGGCTGATTAGGTATTTGCAAACAAGTATAAAGGTGTGCCTAACAAAGTGGCCACTGAGTGTACAAAACCAAAATATTTTTTACTTTAGAGAAAGGAGTGAAATTATCTCCTTTAATGCTACCTTCCAGAGTTAGAATTGGGACAGTCAGGGAGTCTTCCCAATCAGATGCTGGAGGGCTATGAACGTTGGGCTCAGGACTAATCCATTACTGAGCAGGCTACTATATGGAACCACAGATGGGGTACACATTAGCACTGATCTACTGGAGTGACAGATTGGGGCTCAAAGCACTGCATGCTGCCCCCCGCCCCATTAAGGATGGCATCGCAGCCAAGTTCAAACGTGCGCTCACACAACACCGCACAGTGTTCAATCAACCACCTGATGGAGTCATTCTCCTGCAGCTGAGGTTGGCAAGCTAACAGTGCCTTGCCCTTTTCGGCTTTGAAAGTACTCACACACTTTTCATCGGAGAAAACCACAATCCCCCAAAATACAAGGTTTGCTGTGCTATGGCTGGGTGGGGTGGTGGCTAGCATAACGCTATTACAGCACCAGTGACCTGGGTTCAATTCCCACCACTGGCTGAAAGGTGTTTGTATGTTTTCCCCATGAACACATGGGTTTCCTCTGGGTGCTCCGGTTTCCTCCCACAGTCCAAAGACTTACAGGTTAGTATGTAATTAGTCACATGGGTGCAATTGGGCAGCATGGACTCGGTGGGTAGGACCGTCCTGTTATTGTGCTGCATATATGAATAAAAGGAACATTAAAAATACAGGCCATACCATTAATAGCTCCACCTTTTCATCATGGCTTTTTTTTTAAAGCATTCCCATTTTCTCCTGCCATCTTCTCCCTGTAACCCTTAACCCCTTACCATTCAACAACCTATTGATCTCTTCCTTAAATAACTGCAATAACTTGGCCTCCACAGCAATGCATTCCAAAGCTGAAGAAGTTCCCTCATCTCTGTTCTAAAGGGCCGCCTCTTCATTCTGAGGCTGCATCCTCACATCCTAGACTCCCCTATGGACTGAAGCATCCTCCCCAGGGCCACATTACTCAGATTTACATGAGCCTCACCCACCAACCCGCACTTCGGAAGAGATAAAAGGCCATGCACAATGAAAGGCCTGGATAGCATGGACCTGGAGGTGGTGTTTCCTACAGTGGGAGAGACCAGGAGCAGAGGGCACAGTCTAATAATGTAAACATGTCTCTTCAGAACAGAAATCCGAAAGAATTTATTTAACCAGAGGGTGGTGAATCAATGGAATTTATTGCCCCAGCCAACTCTGCAGGTCAACTCAGTGGGTGTATTTAAAACAGAGGCTGGTAGCTTCTTGATTAGTAAGGACTTCAAAGGTTATGGGGAAATGGCAGGAAAATCAGGCTGTGAGGGATAACAAATCAGCCATAATTAAATGGCTGAACAGACACAATGGGCTGAATGGTCCAATTCTGCTGCTTTATGATTCAGAGGACTAGTCTGCTCTGGGTGAGGGAAATGGGAATTTTTTTTTAAATTACAGAGATCCCACACCACATGGTACGCCAGGGAAACACTTATCACCACCCACCTCCCTGCCGGCAGCTGAGCGCCCCCTCCACAGCAGTGACTGCGTCTCAAAAAGTCCTCCTCTGGCGCAGGATGCCACAGGTGCTACAGAAATGCAAGACCCCATTCTTGCCCTTAGAAGTTAAGGCCTGCTCAAATTCTCTGGGGATTTTCTTTTAAAAAAAGAAACCTCACCTTTTTGTCCAACTTCACCTCCGCACTTGGCTCTGCATAGAACTCAAAGTGTAGTGTTGTTGCACTAGGTGGGTATTTCTATATGGAAAAAAAAAGGACAAAAAAAGAGGGAATTTAATACTAATTTATGGCTTTACTGAGCTAATTTGAATTCTAAACATTTTTAAGTTAAACTGATGTTTAACGATGAAGCACCTTTGTATGAATGATCAAAGTCAGCCTCTCGCTAATGAAGGTAAAATGCCCAATCACACCTACCAACCACAGCTGGAAACTCCCAACCCAGGCTTCGTGCCCTTCCCTGAACACAAAACTGATCGACAACAAAACGCCAAGATCGGGTTGCCAATACCAGAGTAACACACACACACACAAAATGCTGGAGGAGCTAGGCAGGTCAAGCAGCATCTATGGAGAGGAACAGACTATCGACGTTTCAGACCAAGACCTTCCATCAGCACGGGAAGGTAGAAGCCAGAATAAGGAGCTTAGGGGGGTGGGTGGGAGAGAGCGACACCCGAGGGGAGTTTAGTAAGAAGCTGGGAGTGATGGGTGAATGCCACCTTCTGCAGCCCTTTACCTTTTCCACCTATTCCCTCCCAGCTTCTCACTTCTCCCCTCCCTACCCATCCACCATCCCCCTCACCTTATACTCCCACCTTCAAATTCTAGCTGCTGCACCCATCCTTTCCAGTCATGTAGAAGGGACTCAGCTTGAAACATTGACTCTTTATTCCCCTCCATAGATGCCCTCTGACCTGCAGAGTTCCCGCAGCATTTTGTATGTTTCTCTGGATTTCCAGTATGTTCAGAATAACTTATTTATTGAGCACTTTTCACGCAGACAATGTAGATCAAAGTACATTGCAATGGGATAAAAATACACATATGAAAATAAAATACGCAGATACTCTTCTCTGCTGGAAGTCGTGGGGGGGGGGAGGGCAAGAGACAGGACAGAGATCGATCACATTTGCAAATATTTGACACTGCAGTTTCAGAGGCAGACTGTACAAGTAAGTGGGAGCGTCCACACAGCACATCTTGATGCATCGGGTCTCGTTTCTAAGGCTCCATTTCATCATCACTGCTGTCCTGAAGGAGCAATACATCACCAAAACTGGAACGTTTTCAAACCGACACTGTAAATGCAATCAATATTCTTTCCACAGACTGGTAAAGGACCCTCTGATGTGCAATGGCTGTGAAGATTGGGGCATAAAGTTGACAACCAACTGGGATAGAAAAGATTACAGAAGTTGGAGCTGCCTGGCAATGAGTTCAGCTGAGGTCAGACTATGGGAGATTGAACGGCTCACCTATCCATGCAAACCACACTGGTTGCTCTCCAATTCACACTCCAACTAGGTCCCCGCCTCTGCTGGTGGTGGTCGGAA
Organism: Mobula birostris; assembly: GCF_030028105.1. Classification (NCBI taxonomy): domain Eukaryota; kingdom Metazoa; phylum Chordata; class Chondrichthyes; order Myliobatiformes; family Myliobatidae; genus Mobula; species Mobula birostris. The sequence continues at coordinate 27,829,981 of NC_092398.1, forward strand.
GCCAACGGGGGTGCGGGGGGACATGCCTTCTGACCAAATGCTCATATTTGAGAATATCTGTCACCTGTTTGCAACAGTGCAGTTTTCAGGCTTGTGCACTGGGATGGGGACGGGGTGATGGGAAAGCAGCGAAAAACTATTCAATTATTGCTTGGATGGGAGGAGGACAAGGGGTGATTCCATCTTCACCGAGAACACCCGAGTGAACAGAGGGAGCGAGTAGTGTGTTCGGTTAGGGTAGTAGGGGGTTGCTGCAGCACACACTCAATATTCAGCCTGCACTTAAAATTGAAATTAGCTCTGACCTCAAGAGGCTTTCATTGGATAACAGTTTGCAATATAACAGAAGCTAATCATGGATTTTGGGAGAGCAATCTCCTATGAATTGTGGTATGCACTCCACCCGACCGCTGCTAGCCATGAAACACAGGGATGGATGAGCTATGCCCAGTCTCTGTATCTAGTAGAGAGTTGGGAAGATCTGTGCCTCACCTGGAACAAACACAGAAGTGGCCCAAGAGAAAATCCTAGTGCCCTGCCGTTCAGCCATTGCGAAGGAGGCATCAACCATGAGGTGTAACAGCACCTCAATGTTCAGCCTACTTTAATTCATTTTAATTTGTTCAGTAGCACAAAGCAGCAAACAAAACAGAGTCAGATTTGACACTAAAGCCACTTACCGACATCTGCAGGTCACGGCAGCATTCTGCAAGTCCAAAACCATTCTCCTTGCCACCCCAACTCTGTTGAAACAAAGAATTAACATTCATTTTCATGCAAATTCAAAGTAAAATCTTGGTCCCCAGGGACTTGTCCAGTGACCAGCTGATGCAAAGAATACCAGCAACAGACAGCCCTGGTCCAGTCACGTTGACACCACAGTTGAGAAAAGCACACCACCACCTCAACTTCCTCAGGAGGCTAAAGAAATTCAGTACGTCCCCATTGAACTAACTAATTTTTAATCAAAGCACCACAGAAAGCATGCTGTCTGGATGCATCATGGCTGGGTATGGTAACTGTTCGGCCCCTGGACACACCTGAGCACATAACAGGAACCAGCCTCCCCCTCCATGGACTGTCTACACCTGTCGCTGTCTCAGTAAAGCAGCCAATGTAATCAAAGACCCCACCCACCCAGGACATTCTCACTCCTCCCATCAAGTAGATACAAAAGCCTGAGAGCACGTACCACAAGGCTCAAGAACAGCTATGCTCCTTCTGTTATAAGACTCTGTGGTATAAAATGGACTTTAACATCCCAATCTAACGCTTTACAGCTTTGCACCTTATTGTCTGCTTGCCCTGCACTCTAGAACACAGAACAGTACAGCACAGGAACAGGCTCTTCAGCCCTCAATATTATGCCGAATTAGCTAACAAGTAAATCAAACACTCCAAAGATGAATCCATACTACCTACCCTATGTCTGTATCCCTCCACCTTCTTTACACTGCCTATCTAAACATCTCTTTAAAACCTCTAATATATTTGCCTCTACCACCATACCAGGCAGCACATTCCAGAATCCAACATTCTTGTGTAAAAACCTTACCCCTTTCAACCTATCCCCTCTCTCACTTTCACTGCATCCCCTGATATCAGACATTTCTACCCTAGGAAACTTGCTCCTTGTCTACTCTATCTACGCCTCTAATAATCTTATAAACCTCTATCAGATCACCTCTCAGCCTCCAGCACTCCAGTGAAAACCACACAAGTTTATCCAACCTCCCGTGATAGCACACACTTTCTTAAACCAGGCAGCAGCCTGGTAAGCCTCTTCGGCACCCTCTCCAAAGCCTCAACATCCTTCCTAAAGTGGGGCGGCAGTACTCTAGATCTGTAACTGTAACATTTAATTCTGATATTGTTTCTTTTATATTACTTCAATGTACCCTTGTAATAAAACGATCTGTGGGAGGTTATGCAAGACAAGTTCTTCCACTGTACCTTGGCACATGTAACAATAGTAGACTAATTTATCAATTTAAAATACACCAAATCAATGGACGATGGGTGACCTCAATGTTTTGACTGAATGATTGATTGATTGATTGTCCAACAAACCAATACCAAGGGGCTCAGAGATGTTGAAAAAAAATAATTGATTAAATAAATGGAGAACATAAAAACCTGGCATAAATCTGGTCACCATAAAACTGCCAAGTTGTCATGAACACACAGCTGGCTCACGGTATGAATTTCATCTTTATCTAGAGGCCCGGTTCCACTAAGTGGTAGACTCTTATGAAATAGCCTTACAAGATACTCTGTTACACATGGAGTGTTTGACGTCTCTGGGCCTGTACTCACTGGAGTTAAGAAGAATGGTGGGGGGGTGGGGGGGAGAGAGAGAGAGAGAAAGGAGGGGTCTCATTGAAACCTATTGAATATCGAAAGGCCCAGATAACCGGTGCACCAATTGTAAATTGGAGAGCTACGACAGAGTAGGCGACACACAGGTCCGGGAGAAAAGCTTAAAAGGGAGCGGATCACAGGAATTCAGTTATAACTGGCGCACCAATCATGTGTTGGATAGCAGGGAAGGTTCCAGCATAAAAAGGAGACTCTGCCTCGCACAGCAGTCATCAAAGGAGCGGGCATCGTTGGAGTAGTCTGTTTCGAAGTGGTAGGGCTTTGGCTCATTCGGGCTTCGGCGAGGTAAGTGGGTAAGTGGTCTGCGTTTTTCCTTGCAATTTTTAAGGAATAGCAGGCATGTCTGTAGGGTTAGTCCTTTGCTCTGGGTGTCAGGTGTGGGAATCCTCGGAATCTTCCAGTCTCCCAGATAGCCACATCTGCGCCCGGTGTACCGTGATGTACACCTGGTGTACCTGTGAGGCCATGTTAGGGATCTGGAGCTGCAGCTTGATGACCTACAGCTTATTAGGGAAAGTGAGAAGGAGATAGATAGGAGTTACAGGGAACATGAGCAGAAACTACAGGGTCACCCCAAGGATGAAGGAGTGAGATAAGTGGGTGACTGTCAGGGAAGTGAAAGGAAGAGCTCAGATAGTAGACAGCACCACTGTGCTCATCCCCCCTCAGTAATCGTTATGGGGGGGGGGGGTGACCTGTGACCTGACAGAGGACGACCACAGCATCGGGTCTCTGGCACTGAGCCTGGTTCCAGGTGCAGAAGGGAAAGAGGAAATGAGGAATGTGGTAGTCATAGGGGATCCCATAGTGAGGGGATCTGACAGGAGGTTCTGTCAGCCTGATAGAGATACCCGCATGGTGTACTGCCTCCCAAGTGCCAGGGTACAGGATGTCTCAGATTGGGTGCAGAGTATTCCGAAGGGAGAGGGTGAACAGCCAGAAATCCTGGTACATGTTGGTACCAGTGACATTGGTAGAAAAAGGGAGGAGGACCTGAAGAGAGGATTCAGGGAGTTGGGCAGGAAGCTGAAAAGCAGGACCTCCAGGGTAGTAATCTCGGGATTGCTGGCTGTGCCACTTGCTAACAAGCACAAGAATAGCATCATCAGGCATATTAATGCATGACTTGAGAGACTGGTGTGCAGGGCAGGGCTTTAGATTCCTGCATCATTAGGGCCTCTTGTAGGAGAGGTCCAGCCTGTACAAAAAGGATGGGTTACACCTGAACCCAAAGAGGTCCAATACCCTAGCAGGCAGGTTTAGTAGAGCTGTTAGGGAGGGTTTAAACTAATTTGGCAGGGGGCTGGGAGCCGGAGTGATAGAGCTGAGAAAGGAGAAAATAGATAAAAATCAAAGATAGCATGCAACAGAGATCATAGAAAGGACAAGCAGGAGATGAGACATAATCACAGCCAGTGGGATGAGTTACAGGGCAATAGAGGCGTGGTGCAGTTAAAACATAACAAATACTGGACTGAAAGTGCTGTATTTTAATGCACACAGCATAAGAAATATTATTAAATCATTAGAAAGGGATGACATAGGATTAGAAGGTGTAGAGTCTCTATGGGTTGGATTCAGAAATGGCAAGGGTAAAAGGACCCTAATGGCAGTTATTTTCAGGCCTCCAAACAACAGCCAGGATATGGATTACAAATTACAGCAGGAGACAGAAAAGGCATGTCAGAAGGGCAATGTCATGATAATCGTCAGGGATTTTAACATGAAAGTGGATTGGGAAAACCAGGTCAGTACTGGACCTCAAGAAAGATAATTTATAGCACGTGTAAGAACAGCTTGTTGTTCAGCCCACTAGGGGAGCAGTTGAGTTGGATTAGGTGTTGTGCAATGATCGGAGGTGATAAGAGAGCTTAAGGTTAAGGAATCCTTGGGGAACAGTGATCACAATATGATTAAGTTCACTTTGAAATTGGAGAAGGAGAAACTAAAATCCAATGTGTCGGTATTTCAGTGGAATACAGGAAATTACAATGGCGTGAGAGGGGAACTAGCCAAAGTTGACTAAAAAGGGACACCAGCAGGAAGGACAGCAGAGCAGCAATGGCTGGAGTTTCTGTGAAAAATGAGGGAACTGCATGATAGATATATAGATATAGATAGATAGATATATTCCAAATAAGAAGAAATTTTCCAATGGAAGAAGTTCACTACCGTGGCTGACAAGTGAAGTCAGAGCCACAGTGAAAGCAAAAGAGAGGGCATACAAGGAAGCTAAAGCTAGTGGGATGATAAACGATTGGGAATTTTTTTTTAAAACTTGCAGAAGGAAGCTAAGGAGGTCATTAGGAAGGAAAAGATGAATTATGAAAAGCTGGCGACTAATATCAAAGAAGATACTAAAAGCTTTTCTAAGTATATAAAGGGTAAAACAGAGTCGAGGATAGATATAGGACCAATAGAAAATGATACTGGAGATATTATATTGAGAGATTCAGAAATGGCTGAGGAACTGAATACGTATTTTGCACCAGTCTTCACAGTGGGAGACATCTACAGTACACTGGACATTCAGAGTGTACGTCAATGATTTGGACTATGGAGTTAATGAATTTGATTTGTCGATGAAACAAAGATAGGTGGAGGAGCAGGTAGTGTTGATGAAACAGAAAGCTACAGAGAAACTTAAGATAGTTGAGGGGAATGGGCAAAAAATGGGTAAATGAGATACAATATTGGAAAGTGTATGGTCATGCACTTTGGTGGAAGAAATAAATGGGCAGACTATCATTTAGAATGGGAGAGAATTCAAAATGCAGAGATGCAAAGGGACTTGAGAGTCCTCGTGCAGGATACCCTAAAGGTTAACCTCCAGGTTGAGTCGGTGGTGAAGAAGGCAAATGCAATGTTGGCATTCAGTTCTAGGGGTACAGAATACAAGAGCAGGGATGCGATGTTGATGTTCTATAAGGCACGCGTGAGACCACACTTGGAATACTGTGTGCGGTTTTGGACTCCTTATTTTACACTAACGTTGGAGAGGGTTCAGATAAGATTCACGAGAATGATTCCAGGAATGAAAACAGCTCTTGGGCTACATTCCCTGGAGTTCAGGAGAATAAGGGGAGATCTCACAGAAACATTCCAAATGTTAAAAGGCCTGAACAGATTAGATATGGCAGTTATTTCCCATGGTAGAGGAGTCTTGGACAAGAAAGCATGACTTCAGGATTGAAGGACATACGTTTACAACAGAGATGCAGAGAAATTACTTAGTCAGAGGATGGCAAAATCTGTGGAATTTGTTGCCACGATAGGCTGTGGAGGCCAAGTCATTGGGTGCATTTAGGGCAGAGATAGATAGGTTCTTGATTACCCAGGGCATCAATGGATATGGGGAGAAGGGAAGGGGATTGGGGATGACTGGAAGAATTGGATCAGCCCCATGACTGAATGGCAGAGCAAACTCGATGGGCCAAATGACCTACTTCTGCTCCAATATCTAATGGTCTTATAGATAAAGTGGTCGTGGAGAATCTGTTTACTATAGTGAAAGAGTCTAGGACCAGAGGACACAGCCTCAGAATAGAGGGACGTCCCTTTGGACAAAGATGAGGAAGAATTTCTTCAACCAGAGGGTGATGAACCTGTGGAATTCATTGTCACAGGTGATGTGGATGCCGAGGCATTGGGTACACTTAACGCAGCAGTTGATAGGTTCGTGACTAGTAAGGGTCATGGGAAGAGGACAGGAGAAAAGGGTTGAGGGAAATAATAATTAAGCCATGATGGAATGACAGAACACACTCGATGGATCGAATGGCTTAATTCTGGTCATACAGCATGTCTTGTGGTCTTATGAATACTATAGTCAACAGAGGACTAGTTGGAACTAAAAGGCTAGTTAAGACGCTGTACTGCTCAATGACTCTGACACAACTCCACTCCTAAAATCCCTGCACACGTCACAAATCAGTTGGAACTGTGCAGGCATTTTGTGATTTCACATGGTTGAAAGATTTCTTCTTAATGACTGGGTGCCTGAGCACAGGCAGCTTCATGCACAGGCCCATGACAGAATGTTCCAAGCCCACAGGCCATTCAAGGGGGGAAATGGGAGAGTCTGGTGGGCGTGTACTACTGAGAAGAAAAAAAAAAGGCTCTCTCAGAGGTGCTGCTTCAAGAAAGCAACATCTATCAAAGATCCACACCATCTGGGTCATGTCATCTTCTGGCAGCTACCATACAGAAGCTTGATGTCCTACATCACAAGGTTCAGGAACAGTTCCTTCCCTCTATTGGTTCTTGAACCAACCTGCACAACCCTAATCAATACCTCAGCATAGCGACATTATGAACACTTAAGCACTACAATGGATTTTTAATTGTTTATTATAATTGTGTTCCTTCTTATAGGAAATTACACATAAGCTTTCTCTGTGCGTGCTGCTTTACACACAGTGGTCAATCTATTAGGTACTTCCTATACCTAAGAACATTTGCACACTCATGGTCTTCTGCTGCTGTTGGCCATCCAGGTCAAGGAGCGACATGTGCTCTTCTACACACCACTGCCATTGCATGCAGTTGTTTGAGTTACTGTCACCTTCCACTCAGCTTGAACTATTCTAGCCATTCTCCTTTGACCCCTCTCATTAACAAGGTGTTTCGCTCACAGAACTGCCGTTCACTGGATTTTTTTTTGTAACTCCAGAGGTTGCTGTGCATGAAAATCCTAGGAGGTCAACAATTTCTGAGATACTCAAACCACCCCATCTGACACCAACAATCCCTCCCCTGTCAAAGTCATTTAGATCACACTTCTTCCCCATTCTGAGGCTTGGTCTGAACAATTGAACCTCTTGACCATGTCTGCATGCTTTTATGTATTGAGTTTCTGCCACGTGATTGGCTAATTAGATTTGCATCAATGAGCAGGGGGTACCCTAAGTGGCCGCAGAGTGCATTTCTGCTGTGATGAGACAACCAGAATTGTTAAATATTTTCACTAACGAGCTCATGTGATGCTTTTGTCCTGAGATACTGTGCAAGGTCTTCACTGCTCCTGTGCATACATGTATGACAATAAACTTGACTTTGACTTACCTCTGCTAAGTGCTGCAGCCTTGACAACAAAGGAGTCCTCTTATCAGATCCAAGTCGAGTGATATAATTTGATCTCTTGCTGAATACATACAGCAGATTTAATACAGCCAGCACCACCTGCATGTCACATGATGCTAATAACGTCGTCAAGTGCTGCAATGAAAGAGGAAAATTTAGTACATTCCTATTGTTATTGGCTTTGAACTACAAACAGTGACCATTTCAATCATTCACAGAAACAGTAAGTAAGCCCTGTGGACTTAACGGTTCTGAGTGCCGACAGGACTAGAATGACACAAACACTCAAAAGTTCAAAGTTCATATATCTCACCATATACAACCCTGAGATTTATTTTCTTGCATTCACAGTAGAACTAAGTAAAATAAGATCAGTGGAAAAACTACACATCAAGTCTGACAAACAAACAATGTGAAAAGACAAAAATAAATAGTAAATAATTAATACTGAGAACATGAGTTGAAGGGTCCTTGAAAGTGAGTCTATAGGTTGTGGAATCAGTACAGTGTTGAGGTGAGTGAAGTTATCCATGCTGGTTCACAGGAGTAACTTTTCCTGAACCAGATGGTTTGGGTTCCAAGGTTTCTGTAACTCCTTCCTGATGGCAGCAGCGAGAAGAGAGTATGGTTTGCAAGACAGCGGTCCTTAATCATAGATACTGCTGTGGCAGCACTCATAGGCTGAATGGTGGGCAGAGGGATTTGCCTGTGGTGACTGGGGTATATCTATTACTGTTTGTAGGGTTTTCCATTTCTGGGCATTTGGTGCTCTCTGCCCACACTCTCAGCAATGCTGGGCAGATTCATTCTGGCAGGGTTCAGTGCTGGGACCGCAGCTGTTTACAATATATATTAATAATTTAGATGAAGGGATTAAAAGTAACATTAGCAAATTTGCCAATGACTCAAAGCTGGGTGGCAGTGTGAAATGTGAGGAGGATGTTATGAGAATGCAGGGTGACTTGGACAGGCTGGGTGAGTGGGCAGATGCATGGCAGATGCAGTTTAATGTGGATAAATGTGAGGTTATGTTTGGTGGTAAGAACGGGAAGGCAGATTATTATCTAAATGGAGTGAAGTTAGGAAAAGGGGAAGCACAATGAGATCTAGGTGTTCTTGTACATCAGTCACTGAAAGCAAGCATGCAAGTACAGCAGGCAGTGAAGAAAGCTAATGACATGCTGGCCTTCATAACAAGGGGAATTGAGTATAAGAGCAAAGAGGTCCTTCTGCAGCTGTACAGGGCCCTGGTGAGACCACACCTGGAGTACTGTGTGCAGTTTTGGTCTCCAAATTTGAGGAAGGACATTCTTGCTATTGAGGGAGTGCAGTGTTGGTTCACAAGGTTAATTCTCGGGATGGCGGGATTGTCATATGCCGAAAGATTGGAGCAACTGGGCTTGTATACTCTGAAATTTAGAAGGCTGATAGGGGATCTTATTGAAACACATAAGATTATTAAGGGATTGGACACGCTGGAGACAGGAAGTATGTTCCCACTGATGGGTGAGTCCAGAACCAGAGGCCACAATTTAAGAATTAGGGGTAGGTCATTTAGAACGGAGTTGAGGCAAAAATTTTTCACCCAGAGAGTGGTGGATATATGAAATGCTCTGCCCCAGAAGGCTGTGGAGGCCGAGTCTCTGGATGCTTTCAAAAAAGAGATGGATAGAGCTCTTAAAGATAGCGGAATCAAAGGTTATGGGGATAAGGCAGGGACTGGATACTGATAGTGAATGATCAGCCATGATCACAGTGAATGGCGGTGCTGGCTCGAAGGGCCAAATGGCCTACTCCTGCACCTATTGTCTATTGACTAGGGTTTGATGCAGGAACTCTGGCTAACCAGCCACTTACAGCACAGGAGCACCACAGATTCCTCCAGCACCGACAACACAAGCAGAGCACAAGTTCAGCACCAGACTGCTAAAATGGACTATTTGTCCTCATAGCCTATGACCCTGCACCTGCTCTGCACTTTTTCTGCAGTCGTTACACTTGTTCCAGCTCACTGCACTGCATAACAATCTTAGATCTGTATGAACCATATGCAAGACAAGCTTTTCACTGCGCACAGATGCAGCCTAACCCGAGTTTTATAAAGCTGCAATACAACTCCCCAACTGTTGAACTCAGTTCCTCGATTTAAAAAGGAAAGCATGCCATTTGCCTTCTTTACCACCACAGGACTGCCTTAGGGACCCCAGCTCAAGAATTTTCCCTTAGATTTACTCCCAAAGCTTTCCCCATGAGTGGGTATAGCCACAAGGCAGTGGAGGTTTGAGATCAGTTTTCCTTCTCCTCAATAAGTTACCAACCACAGCTGACGAGCCCCATCTGCCCAAAGGAACTGGTTTTAAGGCACCAATAACTCACTATGCCCCTATGCCTGTTAGTAGAAATGGTTTCACCGGACTTAGTAGACACATGACAGCAGCAGCTGGACTTGGTTGTCAGAGGCTATTTGAGGTGCATGCCATTGAGAACATTTAACAGATAGTTGGAGCTTATCCCCACTACAACCCCCCAGCTACTATCCTTATCTATAGCCGTCAATTTTCTATACTTCTATCAAATCTCCCCTCATTCTCAAATTGGCTGCTTGGGGGTTGCTGGGCACGGATCACACATGAAGCCAAGGAGCACAGAGACAGACACTTCGGCCAACTCATCCCTGCTGAACCCCATTTAAGCTCATTCATATCTCTTTAAGCCAGGGCTTCCCAACCTTTTTTTATGCCATGGATCTCTAGTGTTAACTAAGCGGTCAATGGACCTTGGGTTGGGGATGCCTGCTCCAAACCTCACAGCTCACAAACAACAGGAGAAGTCAGGCACAGAAGTAGAAACAGGATTTTTAAGACGTTGGAAAAGATTTGTAGCTTGGGTTGAGAATGTTGTTATTGAGTGGCTCGCTGAGCTGGCTTGTTAGCTTGCGGGTGTTTCATTACCTAGCTAGGCAACCTCATCAGTGCAACTTCGAATGAAATGTTGGTGATCTACATTGTTCCTCTTTTATGTGTCCTATGATGCGTGTGTGTGCACGCGCGTATACGTGCCATTTCTATTGGTTACCAATTATGTAATCCGTGATTGGTTCATTAAGATCCAGTTAGGTTTGCCTTTATTAATCAAAGTATTGAGTATAAGAGTTGGAATGTTATGATGAGGTTGTATAAGGCATTGGTGAGGCCGAATCTCGAGTATTGTGTTCAGTTTTGGTCACCAAATTACAGGAAGGATATTAATAAGGTTGAAAGAGTGCAGAGAAGGTTTACAAGGATGTTGCCGGGACTTGAAAAACTCAGTTACAGAGAAAGGTTGAATAGGTTAGGACTTTATTCCCTGGAGCGTAGAAGAAAGAGGTGAGATTTGATAGAGGTATATAAAATTATGATGGGTATAGATAGAGTGAATGCAAGCAGGCTTTTTCCACTGAGGCAAGGGGAGAAAAAACCCAGAGGACATAGGTTAAGGGTGGGGTGGGGGGGGGGGGGAAATTTAAAGGGAACATGGGGGGAGGGGTTTCTTCACAGAGAGAGTGGTGGGAGTGTGGAATGAGCTGCCAGACGAGGTGGTAAATGCAGGTTCTTTTTTAACATTTAAGAATAAATTGGACAGATACATGGATGCGAGGTATATGGAGGGATATGGTCCGTGTGCAGGTCAGTGGGACTAGGCAGAAAATGGTTCGGCACAGCCAAGGAGGGCCAAAAGGCTGATTCTGTGCTGTAGTTTTTCTATGGTTTCTATGGCTTCTAGGTGATGTAGGATTACACAATGTCCTCATTGATTGATGCGTGTAATCAGGTGTGAATTGACTCTTGTCTCTGGACTGACAACTTGATGCTGAAGTAGGATATACACATAAAAGAGGAACAATGTAGATCACCGTTTCATTCCAAGTTGCACTGATGAGGTTGTCTAGCTGGGTAACGAAACGTCTGCAAGCTAACAAGCCAGCTCAGCGAGCATCTCAACAACAAGAGACGGGATTCTTTGGGATTAAGGAACTTGTATCTGCTTCAGTGGTTACACTACCTCGATGCCTTAGGGTACCGAGGCTTCTCCCTTTGCTTCACAGAGCACAATAAAATGGCAATCTGGTACCCAGGGTGATTGGTAAGGCCTTGGAGAAAGGTGTAGAACAGCAGGACATAGGAGTAGCAAGAGGTTTGATCATTGAAGATGGCAAAGACAGACAGGGTGGCAAAAGTGGTGTTTGACATGATGCCCTTCATCAGTCAGGGCACTGGGTACCATGCTGCCATGATTGAGATCAGATGGAAGTGCAGCTGACACAGCCAGACAGCTGTTATCACACGGAATAGCAGAACAACAGCTCCTGTTATTTAAAGTTAAGCATTGTGCAACACAACTATATCTTCTTCAAATACTAACGTGAAGTGATTCACTTTGGAAGGTCGAATTTGAACACAGAATACAAGACTAATGGCAGGAACAGAGTGGACAGTGTGGAGGAACAGAGGGATCTTTGGGGTAACATCCAGAGATCCCTCAAGGATGCCACACAAATTGATAACGTGGCTAAGAAGGCATATGGTATGTTGGCCTTCATTAATTGAGGGATTGAGATCAAGAGCTGTGAAGTAATGTTGTAGTTCGATAAAACTCTGATCATCTCGTTATACGAAGGATGTGGAAGCTTTAGAGGGTGCAAAGATTTACCAAGATTAGAGAGCATGAGCTATGAAGCTAGGTTGAGCAAGCTAGGGCTTTGGAGCAAAGGAGGATGAGAGATGACTTGATAGAGATGTACATGATAAGAGCCAGACTTTTTCCTCAGGATAGAAATGGCTAATACAAGGGGGCATAATTTTAAAGTGATTGGAGGAAAGTTACATGGGGTATCAGAGGTAGTTCATTTTTAAAACAGAGAACAGTGTGTGCATAAAACGCACTACCAGGGTGATGGTAGAGATGGACACATTAGATCGGGGATCCCAAACTGCAATCCACAGAACTCTTCCTTACTGGTATTGGTCCACGGCATAAAAAAGATTGGGACCCCTGGGACATTTGAGAAACTATAAGATAGGTGCATGAATGAAGGCAAAATGGAAGGATACTTGGCAGGGAAAGGTTAAAAGGTTAGCACAACATAGTGAGCTGAAGGACCTGTAATGAGCTGTAGCGCTCTATATTCTAATGAAATAACTCGGCAGGCAAAATTCTGATTAATGATTCCTGCCTGGATGAGGCAACCAGCATCAAAATGCAATAGAAATTGGAATTCCTGCTGAAGGTCATCTGCGGTTTTGGTAGCAAGCCATGCAAAATAAGACAGGGTGATTAGATTTCAAGTAACAGGCTGCTGCCTAAGCTTTCAGGAGACAAGTATACATGTTGTAGAATAGTACATGACACAGACTGACAGTGACAGGGAATGCGACACATCCAATACTCACTTCGATGGAACTGTACAAATGCCTCGAAAAGCTATACTCGATGAGCAGGGCCGTGAAGTTTAGGACCGCCAGGAGAAGTGCTTTGAGCTGCTCGTTTTCTGGCCTGTCACACACTAGCATCCAGGACATGGTTTCCACCGTCTGCCCGGCGTCCGCCAAAATCCCATCGAACCGATCCAGCATGTCCACCCAGTGGTACAGCTCGCACTGAAGGGAGAGAACACATAGCAACTGAGAAGCTCCAACAAATCATGACAAACTAACCACATGCCAATCTCTTGCCCCCTCCAACACCAATTCAACTAATTCTGGCACTTCATAAGTTTTTGACAAATGCAGAGCCTCCATCATGACTTTCTACTGAATGGATGGAACAGATTCAAATCCCAAATCAACTGATTAAACAGAAGTAGGGGTACTCTGAAATTTTTTTTTTTAAGTCATTTTTCCATGAAGTGCACTTACCCCTGCAATGGGAGAGAGAAAAAAAAACAATACTGTGTAGAAGTCTTAGGAACATATATATAGCTAGAGTGTCTAAGACTTTTGCACAATACTGTAGTAATTTTATTTATTGCACTGTACTGCTGACACAAAAAAAATCATGACATATGTGATAAACTTCATTTCATTATGGGTCTCTACTGTGGACTGAGAGTGGGAAGGGGACAGGGAGAGGGGAATGATGGCTGGGAAGGGAGAAGGGAGAGAGCAGGAAGCACGAGAGAGAGACTTTCTGTAAAGATCAATAAACCAGTTGTTTGGAATCAAATGACCTTGCTTGGTGTGCCTGCACCTGTGACAGACCCAGCCCCGGTACTCCTTCTCTACAACCTATTCTCACACCTCTCCCAAGATGCACTACCTTTGCCATTCCCAACGCCCTTCGCTCCAAGCAGATTTACAAACTCAATTTCTGTTCTACGTTGACATACTGTGAAAAATTATAGATGCATTAGCTATATACCCAAAACTTTTGCACAGTACTGCAGATTCAGTGTTTGGAATACCAAAATGGGAGACTATTTACGCCAGGAGAGAGAAGGACTTGTCTTAAAATTGAGAGGGTATGTGATCCACCAGAACAAACAGGCTTGAAACAGGAATTACCTGGTTAAGCACACCATTTATTAGACCCTGCTCTGTACAATTTGATTGCTTGAAACTCCAAGGCAGCAAGATTCTTCTATGGAATCACTAGGACACAAAACTTGCTATTTTTTAAAGAAATGTCTGAGAGGTCAAGTGTGTTGCTTGAATGAGGACGACCTTACACAGAGGGCGTAGGCTATATTTCCACATTTAAGTTCTGGTCAACAGTATCTATAGAAAATCACATACAGGCTTGTGAGCCTGACAAATAGGAGATGCAGCAAAGAAAGCTATCATGTTTTCATGTTTTGGTACAGTAACTACTCTGCCAGGGGCCTGCGGAGAGCTGTGTACATAGAAAACAGTCTCCCCTCCATGGACCCTGTCTACATTTCTCGCTGCCTCAGTAGAGCAGCCAGAATAGTCAATGATCACACCCACCCCAGACATTCTCTCTTTCCACCCTCTCCCTTCAGGCAGAAAACAGAAAAGCCTCAAAGAACCTACAACCAGTCGCAAGGGCAACTTCTATGCTGTTGAGGTAAGACAACTGAATAACAAGTTTCCTATTCCCATTAATGCTTTCAGATTACCTCAATGCACTGATGAAATGATCTCTGCTGCATCTACACTGAACACTACAGCATAGTACAGGCCCTTCCACCCGTGATGTTGTGCTGACCTTCTAACTAACTCGAAGATCAATCTAACCTTTCCCTCTCACAATAGCCCTCATCTTAGTCATTTCCATCCTGGCAAAATGTCTCTGGCTGTCCACTCGATCTATGTCTCCTTGTCGTACAGCAGTAGCAATGCGATCACTAGAGAAGAGTATGATGTTCTCTTATTGGTGGGTCCTCAGGTGGCTGTAGAAGCGGATCCAGGATCCACATATTCTGGTGCGGTGTGGGCAAGAGTAAGTGGTGGCTGTGGTTAGCGTCGAATCTTTGGCTTGTTCAGTCTCTCCTTCTGCAGCTGCCACTTGTTCTTTGCGGCACAGTGGAGGTCGCTCGCATCTAGCTCCACACCCTCTTGAACAGATTTTCTCCAGGTATATCTACTGAGAGAAATGTCTTCCCCATTTTTAGATGTAGCATTGGATTTCTACAGGCTGTCAAGAAGACCATAATCTTGTTGTGGTTTGGTGGCTTGCACATCTCAATGACCCAGAATGTTATGCTGGCTAGATTCAAGGCCTTGTGCATTGGCTCTTGGTAGGGTCACCCATGCCAAACAGGTCAAATGGTAGAGGCCAGACTAAAGGCTGATTTATACTTGTGCGTCAAATGTACACCGTAGCTGCATACCTTACACTGTACTCTACGCCAAACCCTAAGCCCTAGCCTAACACACACCTCTCCCAAAATGTAACTAGGCGTCATGGCGACGCAGACTGAACAAATGTGATTGGTCTGCTTGGTAGCATCACATTTCCTCCTACGCTGTAATAGCTTCCCATTAGGCAACTGAAGGAACTCTGGCTGCAATGCTTTCCATAAGGCTTTACAGACCTCTGAGATTATGGAGGACACTGTGCTTGAAGCCAGTTTGTAACTAGCTGCTACAGCCTGTTGACTTCCACCTGAAGCTGAAACTCGAATGGTGATTGCCTGTCTCTGAGTATACTGTGCGTACACTGATGCGAAATAAATGGTTGGAGACAATGAACCAAATTGTCAAATCTACCTGCCGACATCCGAAAATATTTGAAATGCATTTCCTTGTCCATGTCTCTCAGTGGACAGACAAGCACAGAAAATTCACCCTCCTTCAGTTCCAGTCGCCATGTTGTCAACAGGAAGAAACTCAACACAGTGGCATAGAAACCCCACTGCCAACTAGCGTTTTGGCGGTGAATTGCAGAGCGACGCAGACACACCAACGCACAAGTATAAATGCTCACAACAGCGTAGCCCACTTGCGTAGGCTATAGCATAAGCTAGTACGCACAAATGTAAATCAGCCTTAAGAATGATCCACCAGTCTTCCAGGTTTGGGGGTTTAGCTCAGGGCAAACATCCCTGAGTGGTCCAAAAAAAAAAACCTTCATTGCTGACCTAAATCCAGCAGTATAACAGGTAATGAGTAAGTAAGTTTGAAACATTTCCTTTGCCCAGAACCTGCTTGGGGAGATGTGAGCTAGGCATCCTGATGACACGATCTATCTATCGCAGCTGATGTTGCTTTACCGTGGAGATGCTGCTCATGTTGATCCCCTCCAGTACACTGGTATGCGTGCACCTGTCCTTCCAACTGATCCTCAATCTTTCGTGAGGAAATCTGGTGGTACTGTTCCAGAGATTTCAGGTGCTGACCATGATCCTGCTCCATACAGTAATATAATGAAGATGACTGCTCTATAAACCAAAAGTATTCGAATAACCTGTATCTTGCAGTCTTCAAAAACTGTTTGCCTTAATTTTGCAGAGGCTCTGCTAGCACTGCTCAGGCAGTGGTTGGTCATCTTATACAGCTCCACAAGGTCTTCTCATATCCTCCTTCATTCCAAAGAGAAAAGGTCTAGCCTGCTAAACCTATCCTCACAAGATGCTGGAGGAACTCAGCAGGTCAGGCAGCATCTACCTCGTCAGCTATTTCTCTCCATAGATGCTGCCAGACCATGTTGTGTTTCTCCAGCATTTTGTCTGTGTTGTACTTCATTTTCAGCATCTGGGGTATCTCTCATTTTTACCTTCAGAAGACGTGCTTTCTAATCCAGGCAGCATCCTGGTACTTCTCCTCTGCACACTCTCTAAAGCTTCCACATTTTCCCTATAATGAGGCGACCAGAACTGAATGCAATACTCCAATTCTATTCAGTTCTAGTTGCCTCATTATAGGGAGGATGTGGAAGCTTTAGAGATTACAGAGATTTACCACGATGCTGCCTGTATTCGAAAGCACATCTTATGGGGCTGTCTTATGTAAAACAAAGTTTTCCAGTGTAGCTTAGTCTATGTGACAATAATAAATCAATTTAGCAATTTCACCTACATGTGCAAATTGTCTGTTGCAAAGTTGCAAAGATATCAAAGATCTCTTCCCAATTTTGAATTTGACAGGCAACCATACAAGCAACAGCCCATCCCAAACACCAGGACAAACCAGAGTACAATGCAAGTCCAATTTATACAGTGTGCCTGGCTTTAGTCAGTCATATTGATTAAGCAAACAAAAAACATGGCTCTTGTACTTCCAAGCCCTCAGATATTACGTTTCAGGAGATGCAACGAGGCAAGGGAACACACAATAAAAGGAAGAGCACACAAGAGATTCTGCAGAGCAAGGACTCAGCAAGTCATGCAGCACCTACAGAAGGAAATGATTCCTCCAGTAGGTGAAGTGATCCCAAATGTTGACTGTCCATTTCCCTCCACAGATGTTGCCTGACCCGCTAAGATCACCCAGCATTTTGTGCTACAAATGGGGGACCAGCATGGAGGAAAAACAGGCACACTCAAAGCCCTTCATAGATGCTTCAAGATAACTGCACTGGGGTTTTAAAAATCATGGCATAAAGCAGATGCTTTCCCTTATTACAATCCTTTATTACAACAGTGTGTACACTTCTGGTCTCTACTCTACAGTAAAAATATACTCAGGGACTACTTCGTTGGACATTAGAAGAACTATCAATGTATTTGTGATATGACTCAGTTTCCATTAATACATACATTCAGTGGCCACTTAGTTGAACTTCAGAAGAATTATCAGTGCATCTAGTGATAAGACTCAGTGTCCATTAATACAGATACTCAGTGGCCATTTTATTAGGTACACTTGTACGCCTGCTCGCTAATCCAAATATCTAATCAGCTAATCATGTGGCAGAAACTCAATACATAAAAGCATGCAGATGTGGTCAAGAGGTTCAGTTGTTGTCAGACCAAACATCAGAATGGGGAAGAAATGTGACCCAAGTGACTTTGATTGTGGAATGATTGTTAGTGCCAGACGGAGTGGTACGAGTATCTCAGAAACTGCTCCATCTCCTGGGATTTTCACACATAATGGTCTTTAGAGTTTACAGAGAATGGTGTAAAAAACAAAAACCATTCAGTTAGCAGCAGCTTGTTAACAAAAAACACCTTGTTAATGAAGGAGGTCTGAAGGAAGTGGCCCGAATGGTTCAAGGTGACAGGAACGTGCTCCATCAGTGGTGTGTAGAAGAGCATCTCTGAATGCACAACACATTGAACCTTGGAAAAGGGTGGGCTACAGCATCAGAGACTACGAATCTATAATCAGTGGCAACTTTATTAGGCAGGAGGTAGCTAATAAAATTGCAAGTTTGTTTTACACAGAGAATGACAAGTGCGTGGAAAGCCCTGCCGGGGGTGGTGGTAGAAGATGACAGAAAAATGGAAGGCTACTACATGGAAGGGAAAGGTTGGAATGACCTCAAGAGTAGGTTAAAAGGTAGCCACTGAGTGTATTTGTACTGCAAAAAAGACATTTTTCCAACTGTGAAAAGCATATCAGTGTCAGATTGGGGACTATTCCTGAGGGAGGGCCTTAACTGAGAGGTAGAAAATTGAGGCATTTGGTAAACATCGCACTGCTCTGGATTGGAACAAGGTGAGGAGAAAAGAAAATGGTACAAGTCTGGCACTTACCAACCTAAAGGCCTGCAGCCAAGTGTCTTCTGACTTTGTCATAAAACTGAAATTCCAAGATCATTAACTTCTCAATGTATCACAACTGTATTTGCTGTGCTTCCACTATTCACTACTTCCACTACAACCTACCTTTCCAATATTCCATGTCTTGATCTGCTGAAGTTCTGTCTGGAGCTGTTCATCGTTGCAGGCCTTTAGCTTATCGATAAGAGCTCGGCAATCAGCAGGCTAGAAGGGATTGGAAAATGCATTGTTAGCCCCGTCAAAGGTCATTGAAGAACACACTCAATTCACTTCACCTTTCTTCTCCCCAAAATTCTGCAAATCTAGAGACCAAAAGATTGGATTTTCCACAATTTACTGCATGGGCTTGAAGGAGCCCTCTGGCAGCACTGCAATAAGAAAGCAGCATTCATCAAGGATTCTCACCATTCAGGCCAGTTCTCTTCTTCCTACAGGCAGGTGGTACAGGGCCAGGATCAGGCACAATTATCAGGTCCATGAACCAGCGTGGATAACTTCACTCACATCAACACTGAAGTGTTCCTCAACCTATGGAATCATTTTCAAGGACCTGACAACTCACGTTCTCAGTATTATTTATTATTATTATTGAGGGTTTTTCCTGTATTTGCACAGTTTGTCTTTTGCACATTGCTTATCAATCTTTGTATATAGTTTTTCATTCATTCCGTTGTATTTCTTTGTTCTACTATGAATAGCTTCAAGAAAACCAACCTCAGATGATATTTAAACGCAAACAACAGGAATTCTGCAGATGCTGGAAATTCAAGCAACACACATCAAAGTTGCTGGTGAACGCAGCAGACCAGGCAGCATTTGTAGGAAGAGGTGCAGTCGACGTTTCAGGCCGAGACCCTTCGTCAGGACTAACGAAGGGTCCTGACGAAAGGTCTCGGCCTGAAACGTCAACTGCACCTCTTCCTACAGATGCTGCCTGGCCTGCTGCGTTCACCAGCAACTTTGATATGTGTTGCTCAGATGATACTTTCATACTTTTGATAATAAATTTACTTTGAGCTCTGCGGTTCAGCTCATCTCACCTTGCCAACTTCAGTAATGATTAGAGTAAACTGCAGAACAAAGATGTTCCCTGAGCAAAGTAAACTGACTGATAACTGAAAAGCAAAGGTGCTGCATTTCACCAGCTTTGAAGGACTGAATTCCAGATATTTGTCCAGACCCAAGCAAGAGACAAAAATCTGAACCAACAACATTGAGGAGGAGGAGGAGGAGGGATCTCACTGAAACCCCCGAGCGAATACTGAAAGCCCTGGATACAGTGGATGTGGAGAGGATGTTTCCCATAGCCAGAGTCTAGGACCAAAGGGTACCGCCTCAGACTAGAGATGAGGAGGAATTTCTTTAGCCATAGGATAATGAATCTGTGGAATTCATTGCCACAGGCAGCTTTGGAGGCCAAACCACTGGTTTTATTTAAGCTGGAGGTTGATATGTTCTTGATTAGTCACATGTGCTGTGTCTTATGACATGGGTGATAATGGTCTCATGCCATTGATTGTTCTTGGCAATTTTTTTGATTTTTTTTTTGCAATAGTGGTTTGCTATTGCCTTCTTCTGAGCAGTGTCTTTACAAGACAGGTAACCCCAACCATTACCAATACTCTACAGAGATTGCCTGTCTAGCTTCAGAGGTCCCATAACCAGAACGCGATATGCACCAGCTGCTCATATAGCCATCCACTACCTGCTCCCATGGCTAGCTTGCAGGTTAGGGAGGGAAGGAATTATGGTAGGGACGCATCTCCACCCCGCCATCCATTCCCAATTAGTAAAGGTGTCAAAGGTTACATCGAGAAGGCAGGAGAATAGGGTTGCAAGGGAGAATAAATTAGCCAAAATCAAACGCAGCAGATCAATGGGCCTAATAACTCCTACACTTTATGGTCTAAATAGACTGAAAACTCAAAGTTTAGCTCAATTCATCTAAACTCACCATTCTGGGGGAGTTGAGGGAAAACTGCTAGCCACAGCATCCAAAAAGGAACAATAAACTAAAATGTCCCATCAAATGCTTACAGTGCATATTAGCAACCATGAAAACACTTTGAATTTAAGAATTACTTGGCAATTCCACCCCAGTACCATGGGGAATCTGGGACTGTCCAAAACAGACATGAGAGTGAAAAACATGAAACTGTTGATGTTGAAACAGGGCTGGCAAAACCCAGCAAACTCAGACCCAAAATAATAGACCTGTTTCTCTCTCCATCAAAGGTGCCTGAACCTGCTGAGTTTCCAGCATCTGCTGTTACTGTACAAGAGGAGCTGGAATTAAATCTATTTGATGAACAGGATCAGGAACAGGTATTACCCTTCAACCAACAGGCTCCTGAACCGGAGTGGATAACTTCACTCACCAACACTGAACTGATTCCACAACCCGTGGACTCACTTTCAAGTACTCTTCAACTCATGTTCTCAGTATTATTTATTTACCATTATAAATATTTGTTTTTTGTGTATTGGCACCATCTGTCTTCTTTTGCACATTGGTTGTTTGTCAGCCTTTGTGTGTAGCTTCGCGATGATGCTATTGTTCTACTGCAAATGCCTGCAATGAATCTCAAGGTAGCATATAGTGGCGTAGGCACTTTGATAATAAATCTACTTTGAACTTCAATAATCCAATTGGGACCTTTGAAATCAAAGACAGACAGCTTCAAAGATACTACTTGATAGTTTACCAAACTCTTCATTTGTAAACACATATGGAGTCACCATTATGTCTGGTGTTCCAAGTGCATTGCACCCAAAAGGTACACCTTTCTAATTACCAACCATTAAAAGTCAACAACCCAGCACAGTTAGAGAACATAAAACAGAGGAATAGGCCCATCGGCCCAAGACATATGCCAAGCTAATTAAACTAGTAATTGAACGCTGAAGTCAATCCCTTCTGCTGCCACAATTCCTTCATCCTCTGCACATTCTAAGATCCCCCGAAATTGTCCCATCTTATTTGCCTCCACAACATATTCCAGACTATATAAAAGAAACCTGCCCTGTACATTTCCTTTAAGCTTACCCCCACTCAACATAATTGCACGCCTCCAGTATGAAACATTTTGACTCTAGGAAAGGTTCCGAAAAGTCCCAAGCTCTTTTTAAACCTCATGCTGCCTCACAACAAATAACTTCTCAACTTGTTATAGCAACTTTGAAGGATACATAACATATGGCACAGGAGCAGATCCCTGGGACCATGATGCTGGGCCAAGCTAATTAAACAAGTAATTAAATGCCTGACAAAACTAATTCTTTGTTAAAATTTCACTGTGTGTTTCTGTGCACACAACAAATAAACTTGACAACTGAATCCATGTAACAATTCCATCCTCTGTAAATTCAAATGTCTAAGAACCTCTGAATTGACTCTACTGTATTGAACCTCTACTGTATTGACTCCAGCACCAGCAGCACATTCCAAGCACCCACCACTCTGTAAAAAACCTTGCCTCACATATCCCTCAGCTTCCCCCAGCCTCACTTTAAATGCATGCCCTCCAGTATTAGACTAAATTTGTTTGTCACACGTACATCGAAACATACATTGAAATGTGCCGCTTGCGTCAACAACGGACGTAGTCCGAGAATTGTCCTAGGGGCAACCTACATTGGTCAGCACACTTCAGGCATCAACACGGAATGCCCACAACTTACTAACCTTAACCCTGCGTCTTTGGGATGCGGGAGGAAACTGCAGCACCTGGAGGAAACCCACGCAGTCACGGAGAAAACGTACAAACTCCCTATAGGCAGCTGCAGGAATCAAACCCTGTAGAGCGATCACTGGTGGTGCAATCAATTGCGCTAATGGCTATGCCCTTTCCGACCGTGGGTGGAAAGGTACCAGCTGTCCACTCCATACCTCCCAATCTTATGTCTTCCCTCAGTCTGT
The DNA here is from genome assembly GCF_030028105.1 of Mobula birostris. NCBI lineage: Eukaryota > Metazoa > Chordata > Chondrichthyes > Myliobatiformes > Myliobatidae > Mobula > Mobula birostris. The sequence goes on from NC_092398.1 coordinate 27,852,525, forward strand.
CATTTAACAGAAAACAACCCAAGTTTGCCCAACTTCCTTAAAGCACATGCCTTCTAATCCAGGCAGCACCCCGGTAAGTCCCTTTGGCACCCCCTAATAACATTGTAAATCACTAAGACTATAGTATAGGTCCCTATGTTGAACTTGTATAAGACGTTGGTGAGGCCTAATTTGGATATTGTGTGCCGATCTGGACACCTACTTACAAGAAGGACTAAGATTGAAAGAGTACAGAGAAAATTAACAAGGCTGTTGCTGGGTCTTGAGGACCTGAGTTTATAGGGAAAGATTGAATAGGTTAGGACTATTCCCTGGAGCAAGAGAGAATGAGGGGAGATTTGATAAAGGTATACAAAATTATGAAGGTTATAGACACAGTAAATGCAAGCAGGCTTTTTTCACTGGAGTTATTTGAGACTAGAATGAGAGATCACAGTTTAAGGGTGAAAGGTGAAATGCCTAAGGGGAACCTGAAGGGGAACTTCTTTACTCAGGTGTTATTGAAAGTGTGGTATGAGCTGCAAGTGGAAGAGGTGAATGTGAGTTCAGTTGTATTATTTAAGAAAAATTTGGGTTAGGTACATGGATGGGTAAGGTATGGAGGGCTATAGTCCAGGATGCTGGTGGATGCAACAAGGCAGAATAATAGTTGACACAGACCAGTTAGTCTGAAGAGACTGTTTTTGAGCTGGAGTGCTCTATCACAATGACTCAATGGAGGGGGATTCCTTATTGCTGGTGGTAGAACAGTGGGATTTCCTGTCTTAAATCCCTGTAGAGAGGGGCATTCCACTGTAACCACAGACAACAACCGTGACACAGCGAGAGCAAATACTTATTGCAAAGGCCTCAGTCAGCATGCATCAGCTGAAGTTACTGCACTGGATCAGAGTGTGAGACATGCTCAGTAAAAATTCCAGGCATTTGATCTCCTATTCCATAAAATGCTGCCCACTGTAGGTCTCATAAAGATAGCAGAAGAATCTTTCTAAATCGTGTCAGCTACTTTCAGACAGCAAGCTGGGTCTGAGTGAGCCAGCAGAATCCTTTGTTTGCACCCAGTCATGCAACTGGCCACAATCAGGGAAGACAACACAGAGCTGGACTCTGGTACAACAGGAATTTATGACTCTACGCAAAGGTTCTGCGTTTCATTAGACATAGGAGCAGAATCCAGCTATTCAGCCCATCAAGTCTACCATTTCATCATGGCTGATTTATTAAACCTCTCAACTCCATTCTCCTGCCTTCTCCCTGTAACCTTTGACACCCTGACTAATCAAGAACCTACCAACCTCCACTTTAAATATAGCCGATGACTTGGCCTCCACAGCCATCTGTGGCAACAAACTCCATAGATTCACCACCTTCTGGATAAAGAAATTTCTCAACTTTGTTCTAAAGGATGTCCTTGTATTCTGAGGCTGTATCCTTTGGACCCAGTCTCTCTCACTATTGGAAAGACAGTGGACTCCAGTTAATTGGGCCAACCATTTATTTGTGAATAAATTCCTTTATTTCTTTCTTAAATAACAAAAACCAATCAAGAAAATAGCTGGGATTTCTTTTGTTTAATTGGGACAGGATTTATGCGCCCACTAGACAATACATCATACTTCGAGCAAACAGACTTTAAATAGCATCAGCTGCATGCTCCTGTTGTGTTATTCATCTGGGCCAAATGAACCTGCATTAAAAACCAATGTTTTTTTTTAGACACAACTTCATGCAGGAAGGCAATGAAAGCAGTCCATTATCTGCACCGATTTTCTGTTCATTTAAGTTAATCAAAATAACATGGCAGCGTACAATTAATTTTGCAGCAGCTATACAATTCAATACATAAAATTAATACAGTACTAGGCAAAAGTCTTGGGCATCCTAGATATATGCCCAAAACTGTTGCACAGTACTGTACATCAGCTAAGTTACCAGACTTGACTGACAAAACTATTATCCAATCAGCTGCAGCATGACTCTGGTCTATACTCACAGCTGCCATGACAATTACTCCATTTAGTCAGTTGTGTTGAGGAATGGTTCAACATTATTTCTCTATAAAAGGAAACATCTCCGCAAGGAGAAAAAATACCTGACCAAGGTTCGAAGTAAATTTATCAAAGTACATGCATGCCACCATATACTACCTCAAGATTCAGTTTCTTACAGACATTTACAGAAAAAAGTTACAAAAAACTATGCATAGAGACTGACAAACAACCAATATGCAAATTTTAAAATCTGAGCAAATAAACAAAAATACTGAAAACATGAGTGCAGTCACGAGGGGCAAAGGTAAGATGAATGTCACCGTCTTCCTCTGTCAGGGTAGGGGAGTCTAAAGCTAGATGGGTAAGGGGCTTAAGGTGAGAGTGGAAAGATTTAAAAGGGACTGTTGTGTACGTTTCAGCTAGGTCCTGAGTATACAGCAACAGACTACAACAAACTCAGAGTGGATCAAATCATAAGCACTTTACTTAAGAGAAAGTCTACCTCCATAGTTAAGTCATCAATAGGTAGCTTCAATCTCACAGCTGAAAACATAATAATTTCTATACACTTACAGAATCCAGTAATTCATCAACTGCATGTATTTGAGTAATTCCATCCCTCAATTGCATTCCTTTCTAATCTGCATCCGTCCATTTGTCTTTGAGGCTCCCCACCCCCACCCCGCCTCACCCCTGGACAGCTGTGTCCTGTTTTGCTCTACTGTCAAAACACTCCCTACTATAAAACACAACACATCAACATACCGTCAAAGCACTTTACAATCAGACAGGTTCCATTTTGCCACATTACATTTTACACAATTCATAAAGACTTGAATTACAGATACATTTCCCCAGGGACACTGGGAAATTTTTCTCACACATATGGTACGAGCTGCCAGATGAGGCAGGTACAATTACATTTAAAAGACATTTTGACAGAGGCATGAATCAGAAATATTTAGAGCAGGGGTTCCCAACCTGGGGTTCCTGGGCGCCTTGCTTCATGGCATTGGTACATAGAATTGATGGTTTTTTGGCCAAATTTGTAGATGATATGAAGATAAGTGGAGGGGTAGGTAGTTTCAAGGAAGCAGAGAGGCTACAGAAAGACTTTAAGGCAAATTAGGGCAAAGAACTTGCAGAGGTAATACAGTGTCAGAAAGTGTATGGTCATGCACATTGGTAGAAGAAATGAAAGGGTTGACTATTTTCTAAATGGACAGAAAATACAAAAAACTGAGGCATAAAGGGATTTGGGAGTACAGGGTTCCCTAAAAGCTAATTTGCAGCTTGAGTGTGGTGAGGAAGGAAAATGCGATGTTAGAATTCATCTCAAGAGGACTAGAATATAAAAGCAAGGATGTAATTTTGAAACTTTAAAAGCACTGATGAGGCCTCACTTGGAGTTCTGGGTCCCTCATCTTAGAAAGGATGTGCTAAAACTGGAGAGGGTTCAAAGGAGGTTCAGGGAAATGATTCCAGGATTGAATGGCTCTGGGCCTGTATTCACTAGAATTAAAAATGAGGGGTGATCTCAGTGAAACCTATCGAATTGTGAAATGCCTTGATAGAGTGGATGCAGACAAAAGTGGGGACAATCTTTCCTATGGGGGGGGGGGGGGGGGTCTCATTGACCAAAGGACACAGCCTCAGAATAGACGGGCTTCCTTTTAGAACGGAGATGAGGAATATCTTTAGAGTGATAATTCTCTGGAACTCTTTGCCAAAGGCGGCTGTGAAGGTCAAGTTTTTATGAATACTTAAGGCAGAGGTCGATAAGATACTTGATTGGTCAGGGGATGAAGGGATATGGGGAGAACACAGGTGATTGGGGCTGAGAGGAAAATTAGATCAGCCATGATGAAATGGCAGAGAAGACTTGATGGGCCAAACGGTCCAATTCTGCTCCCATATCTTATGGTCTTATAAAAAAAGGATGGGAACCCCATTCAGAGGGATATGGGCCAAATAGTACTGACAAACTATGAAAACAAATAAATAATAGCATGAGTTGTTGAGTCCTTGAAATTATCCACTGAGGACTGGCTCATGAACCTTCTGTAGACCCATTTGGGTGCCACTGTAGCGCAGCAGTTAGAGCGACACTATTACAGTTTGGGGCAATCCGGTGATAGATGGAGTTCAATCCCAGTATCCTCTGTTAAGCGTCTGTACATCCTCCCCGTGGAATACGTGGGTTTTCCCCCGGGTGCTCGGGTTTCCTCCCACAGTTAAGGTAAAAAATCAGGGTTGTGGGCTTGCTGGGGCAGCATGGCTCGAAGGTCCAGAAGGTCCTACTCAGTGCTGTATCACTAAATAAATAAAATTAGACCCAAATGGTCCAAACTCACCGCTTCAGTTGGCGTTTTCTTCAGCTTTGTTCTATCGACTTTCATTTTTCTGTCTGTTTCTGAAAACTAGTTCTGCAGAATAAAAAAAAACATTTCAGTGGCAAAGTTTGATTGTAATAAAATGTGGCCTCAACTGTTTCTTTTCATAATTTATGACTGGCAAAATTTTTTTAAGAAACTATTTACAGAAGTAAAATTGAAGAAAGCAGTTCTGCTTATGCGTCCTGCAAGTCGAACAGATATTTAATTATTTGTTTTCAGAATGTCAACCACACAGGCAAACAGGGGTTTCCGACCTGGAGTCCACAGACCCCTTGCTTAATGTTATCGGTCCACGGCACGATAGATCGGACCCCCTGATATAGAGACAGTTCAAATCTTCTGTTGGGGCCAGATCACACAGGTTGGAAAACAACTTTACCCAATGGGGACCAGTCAATAACAGCTTTTATAGTCAGCTTCCTCTTGGTTACACAAGTTGTCTTGGTGAGGTTTTATACATTCAAATTAAATTTAATATTAAAGTACATGTATGTCACTATATACTATTCTGTGATTCATTCCCTTGCAGGATTTCATAGTAGAACAAAGAAATAAAATAAATCAATGAAAAACTACAAAAGGTGATAAACAACCAATGTGTAGAAGACACTGCAAATACAGAAAGAAAAACAAAATAATGATAATTAAGTAATAAATAATACTGAGAACAAGTTCCAGAGTTCTTAAACACTGAGTCCATAGGTTGTGGAACCTGTTCAAAGTTGAGGTGAGTGAAGATATCCATGCTGGTTCAGGAGCCTGATGGTTGAACCTGGTGGTGTGGGACCCAAGGCTCCTGTACCTCCTTCCTGATGACAGCAACAAAAAAAAGCATGGCCCATAAGGCACGGGTCCTTGATGATCGATACTGCTGTATTACGGCAGCGCTCCCCAAAAATGTACTCAGTGGTGGTCAGCTTTATCTGTGATGGACCAGCAGCATCCATTATTTTTTATATACTGATTTTCCTCTCTGGTTTACCAGTTCCAGCACGGGCAGGTGCCTGTGAACCACACAGAACTCCAGTTAAAGGACCCCTGCAAACCCCACCCCCTCCTCTTCCTCCTCAGATCCACTCTCCTCTCCTATCAATTTCTTCCTCTCTAGCCCTTTGCCTCTCCTACCAACCTGGCTTCACCTATCACCTTCTAGCTATCCTCCTTCCCCACCCCCCCCCACCTTTTAATTCTGTCATCTTCCCCTTCCTATCCAGTCTCAGCCAAAAATGTCAACTATTTATTCATTTCCATATATGTTGCCAGACATGCTGAGTTCCTCCAGCATTTGGTGTGTGTTGTTCCGGATAAAGAGGCAGTCATGCACAGAATCTCGGACAGCAAATATCAACAGACTTCTCTGTATCAGGAACATTACGAGGTGGATAACAAGTAGCTATTCAGAGCTACAAGAAGCAACTCACAAGTCTAACAAGCAAAGTGACGCAGATGCTGGACATCAGATTTAATAATCTGCAAGCAGGACTTGTACAGGGAGAAACAGAAGTATAGAATTGCTATCACTAGGAGAGGTGGACCAGCTCAAGAAAGAGCAAGTCAACTAATCCCACTCTGTATTAGTATAGAGATACTTATCATCCCTTTTGAGCAAGACAATTTTATATGCCAGAGACGTTACAAATCAATGACTTTTCAGAGCACATGTATTTTTACAGCTTCACGTTCTGGGGCAGTCTGGTAGCATAATGCTATACAGATCCAGCAGGAAGATTGGGGTTCAATCCACCACTGCCTGTAAAGAGTTTCTATGTTCAGCCCACAATGACGTGAATTTCCTCCGGGTGCTCCAGTTTCTCCTGACATTCCAAAGATGTACAGGCTCCGGTTAGCAACTTGCGCCAGAAGCGTGGTGGTTCTTGCAGGCTGCCGCCAGCACATCCTCGGCCTGTGATGGTCACTGGCACAATCGAAGCATTTCGACATACAGTTGCAAGAAAAAGGTCGTGAACCCTTTGCAATTGCCTGGTTTTCTCCATTAATTACTTGTAAAATGTGGACTGATCTTCATCCAAGTCAAATAATAGACAAACACAATCTGCCTAGACTAATAACACACAATCGTACTTTCCATACCTTTATTAAACATATTGTTCAACATAGCCCAGGCTGGAAAAAGTATGTGTAACTTGCATTTAATAACTGGTAGAACCTCCTTTAGCAGCAATAACCTCCATCAAATGTTTCCCGTAGCTGCTGATCAGAGTTGCAAAACAGCGAGGAGGAATCTTAGACCATTCCTCCATACAAATCTGTTTCAGTTCATTAATATTTCTAGGATACTTTGCATGCCATAGCATCTCAATCGGGTTAAGGTCTGGACTCTGACTTGGCCATTCCAAAACACAAATTTTCTTTTTAAACCATTCTGTTATTGATTTACTTATGTTTTGGATCATTGTCTTGTTGCACCAGCCAACTTCTATTTAGCTTCAGGTGATGGACTGCGACCCTAACATTCTCCTATAAAATGTCTTGATACAATTTTGAATTTGTTGTTCCCTGAACGATTGCAGGCCCTGAGGCAGCAAAGCAGCCCCAAACCACGATGCCCCTTCCATCATGCTTCCCGGTTGACTTTAGTATTGGTGTGCAGTGCCCTTTTTCCTCCAAACATAGCGGTGTGCATTTTTGTCATAGAAGTTCAACTTTTGTCTTATCTGTTCACAGAATATTGTCCCAGATGCCTTGTAGAACACCTCGATGGTCTTTTGCAACTTGAGACATGCAGTAATTTTTTTGGGGAGCAACAGTTTTCTCCATGGTGTCCTTCAATGAACACCATTCTAGTTCAGTGTTTTTCTTGTAGTGGACATGTAAACAAGGACTTTATGAAGTTCTAAGGATTTCTGCAGGTCTTTTGCTGTTACCCATGGGTTCTTTTTCACCTCCTTCAGCACTGCACGCTGTGCTCTTGGTGTGATCTTTGCAGGATGCCCACTCCTAGGGAGGGTAGGAACAGTACTGAATTTCCTCCATTTGTAGACAGTTTCTCTTACCGTGGACTGATGAACACTCAGGTCTTTTGAAATGCTTTTGTTGCCTTTTCCAGCATACATCTCTACAGTTTTTCTTCTAAGGTGCTCTGAAAGTTGTTTTGATTGATGCATGGTGAACATAAACAGATCTTTCTTAAGTAAAGCAGGTTCTGTCAGTAACCTGACTTTCTGTGTCTTTTTTTTAAATATAGGGCAGGGCACCTCAACAACCCACACTTCCAATCTCATCTCATTGAATGGAACGCCCAACTCCAAATAGCTTTTGTAGAAGGCATTACCCCACAGATTCACATACTTTTTTTGAACCTCTTCTATGATTGTTTAAATGGTGTACTCAGTATTGACAAGGAGTAGTACAATTGTTTGTGTTAATCATTTAGGCATATTGTGTTTGACTTAGATGAAGACTGGACCACATTTTAAGTGATTAATGTAGAAAACCCTTGCAAGGGGTTCACAAACTTTTTCTTGCAACAAATCCTGAGGAGATGTTTAAAAGCCAAATGTGGGCAAGATGGCCTTGCTCACTGGGCAACAGTCAGCATGGATGGGACAGACCTTGAAGTCTGTTTCTATGTGACTATGACTCTCTACAAACTAGCAGAATTTCTGTACTGCTTGTATTACCCCATCATATTTTCATTTCATGTTCTTAAATTTGTTGACACTAGAAGCATAGCAACATTTGCGCGGTGCCCCCAGCACAACCTTCACTGATTTAATTTGATGGAAACAACATATTTCACTATGTTTCAATGTACATGGTGAGGCAGTTTGGTGAGGAGTATTGTTAAGAAAGAATGTGCTGACATTGGAGAGGGTTTAAAGGGTTGAAAGGCTTGTCATATGAGGAGGATGTGTTGGCTCTGGGCCTCTACCCACTGGAATTCAGAAGAATGAGGGGTGCCCTCATTGAAACCTATAAAATGTTGAAAGGCCTCGATAGAGTGGATGTGGAGAGGATGTTCCCTACGATGGAGGACTCTAAGAACAGAGTACACAGCCTCAGAATAGAAGGACTTCTTTTTAGAATGGAGACGAGGGGGAATTTCTTTAGCTAGAGGAGGCGAATCTGTGGAATTGGTTGCCACAGCCAGCAGTAAAGGCCAAGTCATTAGGTATATTTAAGGCAGATATTGATAGATTCTTCATTAGTCAGGGCATGAAGGGAGAAGGCGGGAGACTGGGGCTGAGAGTGAAAATGGATCAGCCATGATGAAATGGCGGAGCAGACTCCACAGGCGATATGACCTAATTCTGCTCATGTATCTTATGGTCTAAATAAAGCTAATCTTTAATCTTCAACTCACTTGGTTTACAATTATAAGTGTGGGGACATTTGGTCTTTCCAAGAATTCTAATCTCACCCACAGAAATGAAGTGTTGTGGGAGTGAGTCAAAGTAGAGATCAGGTCAGCCATGACTTTACAAAACCTCAGAGCTGGCTCTGGGCCACAGGTTTCATCTTGCCCTTTCTTGTGTCTTTAGAGGCTTGGCAGAATATTGAACAGTACAAAGATTTAGATCCGGCTACCTCATCAAAACTTGTATGGCTTTGGCTGAGAGCAACCTGCAAAGAAGCAACAAACTAGCCCCATCCTTTTTTTGTTTAAAGCAGCTAGAGACTATTCAATAGACAAGCTAGTGACCACAAGGGAAACAGAAGCCCTGTTACTGCACTCTGCATTCACACACAAGCTACGTGAAGGCCAAGCTATATTTTTTTTAAAAATTGCAAGATCAAATTATCAACTCTACAATCAGACTAGATAATGCACAAGTTTAAATATTTCCACAAGTTAAAGCTTAATTACGTAATTTAAAGTGAAAAGTTAATGATAAATTGAAATTATTTAAGCACATAAATGCCACTATACAATAGTGTTAGAAAGTTTGTGAATCCTGTAGTTTGTGAACTCTTTCTGCATAAATGAGCTAAAATGTGATCAGATCTTCAAGCAAGTCCTAAAGCTAGATGAAGAGAACCCAATTAAATAAACAAAAAAAACATTATACTGTGGCGACCCACTTTCTGGCACCCACGAACCGGCTCACAACAGCGCGCGCAGGCAGAGGGCCGGCCCCAAAAAGGGCGCCAGGCCATCTTCACCAGCAGGGGGAAAATCCTGCGCGCAGAAAGGGTCTGGGAATATACATTCCCCACAGCAGTCCCGCCCAGGGAGGGCGGGAACGGGAAGGCTTTAAAGCAGGCCGCGAAGTTTGAATAAATCTCTTTATCGCAACTCCAACTCACCGACTCCGTGTGGTTATTCTAACGCTGTGGGTAGCACACCGCTACAATACTTGTTTATTTTTTGAGAAAATTGATCCAATATTACATCTATTTGTTGGAAAATGTATGTGAACCTCTCAGGTAACGCTTTGTACAAAAGCTATTTGGGGTCAGGCGTTTCAATCAATGAGATGAGGTTGGAGGTGTGGGTTGTAGAGGTGTCCTGCCCTATTAAAAAAAGGACACACAAGTCAGGTTACTGACAGAGCCTGCTCTTCTCAAGAAAGATCTGTTTATGTGCTCTATGCCTCAATCGAAACAGCTTGCAGAGGATCTTACAAGAAGAACTGTAGAGATGCATGAAGCTGAAGAGATACATGCACTTGTTGGAAAAAGTATATGACTCTGCTTTCGGTAACTGGTTGAAGCAATAACTTCAACCACACGTTTCCAGTAACTTGATCAGTCCTGTACACTGGCTTGGAGGAATTTTAGGCCATTCCTCCTTACAAAACTGCTTCAACTCTGGGATGTTGGTGGGCTTCCTTGCATGAACTGTTTGCTACAGGTCCTTCCACTATATTTCTACAAGATTAAGGTCAGGACTGACTCGGCCATTCCAAAACACTATCTTATTTTTCTCAAGAAATGGAACAAGTATAATGTTTTTTGTGTTATTTATTTAATGGGGTTCTCTATCTAGTTTTAGGACTTGCATGAAGATCTGATCACATTTTAGGTCATATTTATGCAAAAACAGAGAAAATTCTACAGGGTTCACAAATTTTCTAGCCCCATTGTATACTACCTTAAGATTCATTGTCTTGCAGACACTTACAGGAAAATATAAAAATGCAAAAGAACTTCTGTAAACCCTACATATACAAAGACTGACAAACAACCAATGTGCAAATAAAATACTGAGAACATGATACAAAGTCAGTCTGCATGTTGTAGAATCAGCTCAGAGTAAATTTATCCACACTGGCTCAGCAGCCTGATGGTAATAACTATTCCTGAACCTGGTACCTCCTTCCTGATGGTAGCAGTGAGAACATGTACAAAGATGCCAATTTCTTGTGGTAGAGCTCTTTGTACATGTGCTCAATGCTGGGGAGGGCTTTTCCTGCGAAGGACTGGGCTGTATTTACCTTTTTTTTTAAAAAGTTTTTCTGTTCCTGGACATGTGTTTCCATACCAGACCAAGATATAACCAGATAGGATACTCTCCACCATACATCTATAGAAGTTCATCAACGTTTTAGATGATATGCCGAATCTATGCAAACCCTGAAGAAATCTGATGCAACTACTGCCACCAGGCAGACAATCTATGAAGAATATTGATAATGGCTGGGGTCACCTCTCTTGTAAAGACATTGCCCAGAAGGCAATAGCAAACCACTTCTGTCGAAAAATATGCCAAGAATTTGCCCACATCACTCAACACAATCACGGCACATAATGAGCATGATGATGAATACATAATAGGAAGAGGTACAGTTGACGTTTCGGGCCGAGACCCTTCATCAGGACTAACTGAAAGAGATAGTAAGTGATTTGAAAGTGGGAGGGGAAGATCCGAAATGATAGGAGAAGACAGGAGGGGGAGGGATGGAGCTAAGAGCTGGAAAGTTATTTGGCAAAAGGGATAGAAGGCTGGAGAAGGGAGAGGATCATGGGACAGGAAGCCCAGGTCCCTCTCACTACACTCCTTGCCTGCTCTCCATCCTCTGGGCTCCCCTCCCCCTTTCTTTCTCCCTAGGCAGTGATCAGCAGTGGTTTTTGCATTGCATACTCTAAATATTGGCGAGGATGGCATACTGCCATTAGACATGTTCACTAGACCTGCAAGACATTTCAAAATCTGATTCAAAGCAACAGCTGTCTATTCAGCCTTCCTGCGGTGCTGCACCAAGACCATCAGTTAAGATTGTATTGCTCAAACCCAACGTGGGCTTGATCTCACAACTTTTTACCTCTGAAAGGGAGAGTGCCATCACTGTTTTATGAAAACGAGCAGCACCCAGTCAGTCATTCAAAATCCTGGAAGCATTTCATCTGACTGTGGCTCCTGCATAAAAGCTGTGTTATCTATTATTCATCAACTTTCACTTTCAATCAATGCAAGTGTATTTTTAGATCACAGCAGGACGTAGAATCCTCCGGTTTTGTGGAGCACAAATCCCGCAATACAGCGTGCTTGATGTAGCCATACCTGCCACCAGACACTGCTAAATAAAAACATACTCCGCTTGTTAAGGTAAACCTCCTGTAACACCACACTTTGAGAACATACCATCAGTTCTTTACAAAAAGCAGCCGGCAGTGATCTTTATCTCCTCCAGAAACTACAGAACTGGCAGTGAAACAGACAAGACCACTAGTTAAAAGATCAAAGTCCAGAGTCACAGAGCAGTACAGCACAAATACAGGCCCTTCAACCCAACTAGTCCATGCAAACCACAGAGCACACCAAGCTAAGTCCCAAGTTCCTGCGTTAGACCCATATCACTCCATAATTTGTCCGTCCATGAACCTATCCAAGTGCTGCTTAAATGATACAATTGTACCTGCCTCAAACACTTGCTCTGACAGCTCCTTCCATATAATCACCACCCGTCGCATGAATGTCTCCTTTAAACTGTTAAAATGACACTATTTGGAAGCTATGATGGCTCCATGCAAAATTGCAAGTTGCACAAAAATATCAGCTGCCTGCACAAAGCCAAACACTCAAAAAAAAAATTTAGCTTTATTTCTCACATGAACATTGAAACATCAAAGCATAGTGAAATGTGCCATTTGTGTCAACGACCAAGATAGTTTGAAGACTGTGCTGGGGGAAGACCCGCATGTCTTTGAAATATGGGAGAAAACTGGAGCACCAGCCCCATGATAGGAAAAGCCCTCTCCACCACTGAACACATCTACAAGGAGCACTACCACAAGAAACCAGCATCCATCATCAAGGACCCCACCATCCAGGCCATGCTCTCTTCTCACTGCTGCCATTGGGTAAGAGACCCTAGTCACCACCCCACAAGGTTCAGGAGCAGTTATTACCCTTCAACCATCAGGCTCCTGAACCAGTGTGGATAATTTCATTCACCTCAACACTGAACTGATTCCACAACCTACAGACTCAATTTCAAGAACTCTACAAATCTAGGAGGGAGGAGACAATGGCGGCACAACACAGTGCGCACGGCCGTTCCAAATCGATATCGTATGTGTAACTAGGGGGCCATTTGCAATCCGGATTTGATGGAGACAGCCGTGAGAAGCACAGAGAAACACCTGGAGTAACTTCTGAAATGCCTGCTTCGCTGCCGCCGCTACTGTACAATAGAGAATCTCTGGAGACGAAGGCCCCAAATCCTTGGCTTTGCCTGTTGCCGGGGCCGGGGTGGAAGCGCTCAGCAGAGATGGTGCTCGGTGTCGGAGAGCTGGTTGGAGGCTCGGAGTTTTCGGACGGACTCGGAGTCGGACTGTGGTCGGATGCTTCCAGTATGCTGCATCGGCAAGTTGGCGGCGCTGGAGGTTTACCGTCTGCGTGAGATGATGGGACTTTCGAGAGACTTTGAGACTTTTACCGTGCCATGGTCTGTTCTTATCAAATTACGGTATTGCTTTGCACTGTTGTAACTATATGTTATAATTATTTGGTTTTTGTTAGTTTTTAAGTCGGTTTGTCATGTGTCTTTGTGATATCATTCTGGAAAAACATTGTATCATTTCTTAATGCATGCATTACTAAATGACAATAAAAGAGGACTGTGCGTCCTCATAATCTAGTCTAATCTAATTCATGTTCTCCATATCATATGTTTATTTATTGTTTTGTATTTGTTTAGTTTGTCGTCTTCTGCATATTGGTTGATTGTCAGTCTTAGTGTGTAGCTTTTCATTGATTAGATTGTATTTCTTTGTTCTACAATAAATGCCTACCAAAAAAAAATCTCAGGTTAGTGTATGGTGACACATTTGTACTTTGATAATTTACTTTGAAATCTGAAACCCACGTGGTCAGAAGGAGAATGTACAAACTCCTTACAGACAGTGAAGACAGCAGAACAGAAGAGCGTGCTTGGCAGCCCAACAAAGTGTTATACGGTCAAAACCTTCCCAACATAGAACCAGTATCTTTATTCAAGGTGAGGGTCTGAATTTATCTCAGCTACCACACTGCCAAAACTCACTGCCCGATCAGCTGCTAATCTTTCAGGACCAATATCCCAAACTGGACTGTGCAAAGAGGATTACACGAAAAGGAAGCAAAATTTTAGCTTTGGATTCTAGGCGGTACAATGGTGGGGAGGGCGGTATCCACCACACTTTTTGTAGGGCTTTCTGCCTTTGGGCATCAGCGTTTCCACAGCCTGGTATGGAGACACCGGTGCCCAAGAATGTAAACAAGAAGCCCTCACACGTTTACAAGGAGAATGGTATCCATCATCAGCAACCCCTACCATCCAGACCAGATTCTCTTCTCTCTGCTGCCATCAGGAAAAGGGTACAGTAGCCTTAGGTCACACACCACCAACAGTTATTAACCTACAACCATCAGCCTCCCGAACCAGCATGGACAACTTCACTCACCAACACTGAACTGATTCCATAACCTATGAACTCACTTTCAAGGACTTTCTACAATTCATGTTCTTAGTATTTATTATTTATTTACAATTTTTTTTGCTTTTTTTGTATTTGCACAGTTTGTATTCTTTTGCACATTTGGTGTTTGCTGTCTTTGTGTGTAATTCTCAATTGATTATTGTATTTTTGTTCTAGGATAGTATTTGCAAGCATATATACTTTGATAATAAATGTACTTGCAACTCGAGGTTCCTGGTCTGAACATAGAACCGTAGAAAATCTACAGCACATTATAGGTTCTTCAGCCCACAATGTTGTGCTGACCATGTAATCTACCCTAGAAGCTGCCTAGAATTTCCCTAACGCATAGCCCTCTATTTTTCCAAGCTCCAAGTACCTATTGAAGTCTCTTAAAAGACCCTATTGTATCTGCCTCTACCACCTTTGCTGGCATTGCATCCTAAGCACCCACCACTCTCTGTGAGAAAAACTTACCTCTGATATCCCCTTTGTACTTACTTCCAAACACCTTAAAACTATGCCCCTCAATGTTAACAATTTCAGCCGTGGGAGAAAGCCCCTGGCTATCCACACGATCAATGCCTCTCATCACCTTATACACTTCTATCAGGTCACCTCTTCTTCTCCGTCGCTCCAAGGAAAAAAGCCCAAGTTCACTCACAAGGCATGTACTCCAAACCAGGCAACATCCTTGTAAATCTCCTCTGCACTCTCTCTATAGTATCCACATCCTTTATGAGCTGACCAGAATTGAAAACAGTACTCCAAGTGGGATCTAATTGAGATCTTGTATAGCTGGTAAACTGGTGAAAAAAATGTCAATGAAGCACTCATTTGCAACTTGGGATGTACTCAAACTTCAGAGATAAAAAAAATAACTACTTACAACTTGTCTTAATCCAAACACAAAGGGCTGTTGCTTATCTGTCTCCCACAATCCTATTGTAAACCTAATTTAATTTAGTTGGGGTTAATTGAAATCAGAAGATCCTGGGTTCTAGGCTCACTGCAAGATTCAACAGCTACCTCAATAATGTGCATTGGCGCAGGAGTTGATAAAAGCAGATCATTTAGCACAAGACCATAAAACGTTAGAGCAGAATTAGACCATTCAGAATTAGAATCTGTTCCACCATTTTATCATGGCTGATCAACTCCAATCTGCTGTTTTCTGCCCATAATTTTCAAGTGCCTATCAACTTTCACTTTAAATATGCGAATGACTTGGCATCCAAAGCTGTCAATGATAATGAATTCCACAGGTTCACCACCGAAAGGATAAAGAAATTTTGTGTGCATTGCATTGGATTTCCAACATCTGCAGAATTTCTTGGTTTAGAATCTCACTTTAGCTTGACAGATTGGGATGTCTGCGAGATCTGGTACTTTCTTCACATTCACATAATTTTCTATTTGGTCTTATGTAATTTCCTTTATGGTCCTATGCCTTTAATCGTGTAATTGGGATCCCTGACAACACGATGACCACATCAGTTAACTCCAGAACGTCAAAACAGCCCAAGCTTGCCCAGGATGCAAAATGTACAAAGAATTGTATTTACTTAATCTCGTCTGCAGGAACATCAGACACCAATTAATCATCTTTTTTATATTCAGTCACCTTTACAGTCCTTTTTATAATGCAAACTGTTTTAAGAAATTTTGATGATCTCTCAAAAGGGCTACAAATCAACATTAATCCACTAGATTACCAGTTGCAGCCACCAGTTTACAGAGACCGCAGTATATCTTCGCAAGTCCAATATGAAATGGTTTCCACACACACACACACACACACACACACACACACAGTGTGCTCTGCAAAATTTAAGGGTCATTTACATACATTAAACCACCTTTAAGAAATCAAAACCAAAAAAAACATTTGATTTGCAGGCAGGAAATGCTTCACTCCAAGGCAAAGATACACAGAATAAGGATCATAATAGACAGACTTGCAAAATCCACCCACATCCCTGCAAGAAAGGAGTGACCCCGTAAGAAAGCCCCCCCCCCACCTCAACCTTCTCAAAATGCATGTGAATAGAAGATGGAAGTGGTGCCTGATGCTTTAGATGCTAAGCTCTTCTGCTGTACATTACTAGCAAGCAAATAAATATTTTCCTTTCTCCCCAGCTTCAATTCTGGTCATGTTAACAAGATTCAAGACTTACTCACTACCTGCTTTAGAAATGAAAAATACCAATGCAAATCCACTATTTATGTGAAGGACAACCCGAATTAAATTTCACCACCTGCAGTTTAAAGGGAAATTAAAGATGGCACAATACAGCAGAGTAATATTGTAATACAATGGAGGAGGATTCAGCAGCTATAAAACAAACCACTTCCAGCAAATGAGTAAACTGCATGAAAGACTTGCTCATCAAAGGTTCAAAGTAAATTTATTACCAAAGTACATATACCATAGGTCACAGACTACTCAGAGGTTCATTTCCCTGAGGGCATTCACAGTAGAACAAAGAATCACAATAGAATCAATGAAAAATTGCCTATAAACAATGTCCACAGGTTGTGAAATCAGTGCAGAGCTGAGGTGAGTGAAGTTATCCATGCTGGTTCATGATCCTGCTGGTTGAGAGATAATAACTGTTCCAGAACCTGGTGGTGTGGGGCCTGATGGCAGCAGAGAGAAGAGAGTACGGCCCAGATAATGGGGGTCCTCGATGATGGATGCTGCTTTCCTGTGACAGCTTTCTTGTCGATGTGCTTAAATGGTGTGGAGGGCTCTTGGAACAACTTTTATTTTTGTACGGACTGTGAAATACACTGCCAATGCCAGTGACCAGTCAAGCCTATGTTACACCAGATCCAAGGCCAATAGGAATAAAGAGATATGGAGATCGTGCACAAAAAAATTGATCTGCTTTAATAGAGGATAAACGATGATACATCCAGACTATTTTTGTATTATGGAAAAGCAGGAACTGAGTAAAATGTTTTTCTATTCAAGTGATCCAACTGGAATGAAAATCCAGATACCCTATAGTATTGTTAGAATTTAAACCATTAAATAAATCTTATTTATTTATTTAGAGATACAGCGTGGAATTAACCTACTAACCAGTGTGTCTTTGGATTGTGGGAGGAAACCAGAGCACCTGGAGGAGACCCACGCAAACAAGAGAGGAAAGGAACAAAGTTGCTTACACCAGAATTGAACTCTGACACCATGAGTTGTATTAGTATCACGCTAACCATTACACTACTGTGGCTCCCCCCATCATCCAAAATCTGCAATTTTGACGATGTATCAGCTCCAATAATTGACATAAAATTATTAAAATCCACGAGATTCTCTAAAAACACGCACAAAATGGTACAGGAGCTCACTAGGTCAGGCAGCATCTATGGAGCAGAATTAACAGTTGACTTTTCCGGTCAAGGCCCTTCATCAGGATGGCTTCTTTCATGTCCTTGAAGGAAATTTGTTGTTTATTCTTTTCCACCTCCACGACCTGCATCAACACGATGACGTTGTGTGGAGGCTTGCATGCTTCAAGGACTTCATCGGGCGATGCCAACTCAGGGCCACCCACGTTGGAATGACTGTGGACAAGATGCCAGACAAAGATTGATCCAACCCGGCTCCCGAACAGACGGACTCACATCTGCCTGTCCCGGGATTGACAAAAATCAATCAGAAGCGTGAAGAGAAAAACATTTGCCATACGAAACAATATTCCTCTCCACAGATGATGCCTAACCTGCTGAGTTCCTCCAGCATTTTGTGTGTTGCCTTAAATCCTGATCTGACTAGGTACAGCTCAAAGCACAAACTATAAGCAATTCAGAACTGTCTTCCAAAATGCCCAAGTCAATTGTAGAATAAAAATTGTGAGGAGTTTTGGGCTCCTTACCTAAAAGATCTGCTGACAGGGAATGAAAGGGTTAACCTACGAGGCAAATATGATCACTCTGGGCCTGCACTCACTGGAGTTAAGAATAATGGGGCAACTCATTGAAGTCTACCAAATATTGAAAGGCTTAGATAGAGTGGACGAGGGGCTATTTCCTATAATAGGGGAGTCTAGGACCTCGAGGGCACAGCTTGAGAATAAAAGAACGGTCCTTCAGAACATAGATGAGGAGGAGTTTCTTTAGCCAAAGGACGGTGAATCTGTGGAATTCTTTGTCACAGACTGCTGTGGAGGCCAAGTCATTGGGTATATTTAAAGCTAAGGTTGATAGGTTCTTGGCTAGTCAGGGCATCAAAGATTACACAAAGAAGGCAAGAGAATGAGGTTGAGAGGAATAACAAATCAGCTATGATGGAGCAGATGCGGTAGGCCGAGTGACCTTAATTCTGCTCCTATGTCTTATGGTCTAAATAAGCTTACAGGACACTACTGGCCCTGTCTGTAACATCTACTCAAACTATGCAGATCAAATCCAAAGTTGGGTTACGAATGAAGGTGTAGAATAAGATAAATATTTGTAGAACAGAACAGCAAAACATAAACACAAGAGATTCTGCAGATGCTGGAATCCAGAGTAACAGACAAAACGCTGGAGGAACTCAGTGGGTCAGGCAGCATCTCAGGAGGGGAATAAAGAGCCGACACTTCAGGTTAACAGTTTATGCACTCTACTAAAGAAATTAATGTGTTATTTACTGGTGAGATGATATGACGTGCATGACTTATTTGGTACGACTGAGAAGCTCAGTTCCAGTTGCAAAGTGCCGTCAGCAGAGAGAATAAATCAAAGTAAGTGCCAATTTCATTTACCTACTGAGAAAGAAAAGGCAATTGATGCAAACAACACAAACAATCCTCACCCACAGTAGAGGGAAATCAATACCATTTCATTATAAAAACCACACCGTTGCACATTATTCCCAAACCAGAGAGCAGCAAGATCAAAAGAAAGGCCTGCCATCAGTGCCGGACAAATGAAAGGAAATGGGTCATACCACTCAATGGAAACTTTATGAGCTCCCTCCTGTACTCACTGGCTACCCAGTGTACGTTTGAGGTCTTCTGCTGGTGTAACCCAACCACTTCAAGGTTTGATGTGTTATGTATTCAGAGATGTTCTTTTGCACACTACCGTTGTAATGCATGGTTATTTTAGTTACTGTCACCTTTCTGACAGCTTGAACCAGGTCTCACCAATCTCCTCTGACCTCTCTCATTAATAAGGAATTTTCAGCCAAAGAAATGCTGCTCACTGGATGCTTCTCGTTTTTCACACCATTTTCTGTAAACTCTGGAGACGGTTGTACATAAAAATCCCAGGAGATCAGCAGTTTCTGAGATACTCAAACCACCCCATCTGGCACCCACAATCATTCCTCAGTCAAAGTCACTTAGATCACATTCATTCCCCATTCTGATGTCTGGTCTGAACAACAACTGAACTTTGTGACCATGCCTGCATCTAATTGCTGCCACATGATTGCCTGATTAGAATGAGAATCAATGAAATCAGGTTTAATATCACTGCCATTTCACAAAAGTTGTTTTGTGGCAGCAGTACATTTCAGTACATAATTAAATAACTATGAATTACAATACAAAATATTTTTTAAAGAACTAATTAAATACACAATGTAAAAAAGAGAGCAAAATAAAAAAGAAAAAATACCGAGTTCATTGTCCATTTGGAAATCTGGTGGCAGAGAGAAAGAAACTGTTTCTGAATCACTGTTCTTATGCCTTCAGGCTCCTGTACCACTTTCCTGATGATAGCAATGAGAAAAGGGCATCTCCTGGGTGATGGGGGTCCTCAGTGATGAACACTGCCTTTTGAGACACTACCATTTGAAGATGTCCTTGATGCTGGGTAGGCTGGTACCCATGGTGGAGTTGGCTGAATTCACAACTTTCTCCAGCTCTTCCCCGATCCTGAGCAGTGGCCCCTCCATACTAGATGGTGATGCAACCAGTTAGAATGCTCTCCACAATACATCTGCAGAAATTTGCAAAAGTCTTGGGTACCATACCAAGTCTCCTCAAACTCATGAGCCCACATTCATGTATATCAGAGAGAGATTAGACAACTACTGACTGCTCTTCATTTTTGTGACTTGCACTTGCATGTGATCATTCACAAGAGCAGAATGAGATTGCAATGCATTTTAAATTAAACACAAAATTATCACAGGCTTGAAAGGGTAGGTACAAGAACGGCATTCTCTTTGCTCTGACTAGGCGTCTAGAACCAAGTATCCCCATCTCAGAATCGGGGGCAAAGACAGAAATAATTTTTCTCAAGACAGTAAAAATAAAGAAGCCAGTGAATCTTTGGAATTCTCTAGCCAGGTCACTGGCTGGAGTCTACCTTCACTCTGGTAGTTGTATGTATCCAGAACAAAGAAGCAGGCAGGGGGAAAAAATCCTTGTAAACACTGCCCACCCAGCAAACGGCCTTTTGCAAAAACATCCTGCAGTTCTATTACAATAAAAACTTCACACCATCCTAAAAGTTTATTTTCCCAGGCTGTTAATCTGATCGGTCAGTCTAATTAGCTACCTACTCCCCTCTATTACTCCTGTCATTGCGCTGTAAACACTTTGAAACACTTTTTACAATGCTGCTAACATTGTGTACATACAGTCAGCCCTCCTTATCCGCGAGGGATTGGTTCCGGGACCCCCCCACGGATACCAAAAAACACGGATGCTCAAGTCCCTTATTCAACCTATCTCAATGCAGTGGACCGTAGGACCCAGCGGAACCCCGAACCTTATTTAACCTGTCTCAGTGCAGTGGACATTAGGACCCGGCGGCAGAGCTCTGAATCCGCAGTGTTTCTGATCACAAAAATAATCACAATCACGATTTAAAATAAAGTGAAAATAATGAAACAATTGGAAAGAGGTGAAATGCCATCCGTCATTGGAAAAGCGTTAGGCTACAGTCGGTCAACGATAGTAACAGTTTTAAAGGATAAAGTGAGAAAGGCCCTGTCCTGATGAAAGCTACAATTATTATTAAGCAACGCAGTGGTTTAATTATTGAAATACATACATCTAAGTGTTTTATATGCATAGAAAGTTAAAATATATACTATATACTAAGACAAACGTTTGACTAACTGACGTTAAATAATACCAGATGTACCTGTTCCAACTTACTTGGTAAGAGAACTTGCGGTTTTCTTTCAATCCCGATCGACGATAACCTACGCACATCCTCCCATATACTTTAAATCAGCTCTAGATTACTTCTAATACCTAATACAATGTAAATGCTATGTAAATAGTTGTTATACTGCATTGTTTAGGGAATAGTGACAAGAAAAAAGTCTGTACATGCTCGAACAACAAGTGCCGGAAGAGCACTTCCAGGTTTTCTCGATTCACGGTTGGTTGAATTCGCGCATGCGGAACTCATGGATAAGGAGGGCCAACCGTACTAGTATTTATGTAGCTATGCACATTTTATTCTATGTTCATACTTCAACGTCTAACTTTATTTTCTATATAATGGTATGGTACCATTCAATCTCCCTCCTATATGCTGATTCATCACCACCTTTGATTCTGCATACAACAGCAATGTTGTCAGCAAACTTAAAAATTCACATTGGAGCTGTACTTGGTTAGCCTCAGTCATCAGTATAAAGCGAATAGAGCTGAGGGCTAAGCACACAGCCTTTGCTGATGGGAGACTGGAGATGTTGTTGCCAATCTGAACAGACTTAGGTCTGCAAGCGAGGAAATCAAGGAAATACAAGAGATTATCAAGGAAAAGGTCTTCGAATTTATTGATTACAGTTGGCCCTCCTTATCCGCGAGTTCCACATGCGCAAATTCAACCAACCGCAAATCGAGAAAACCCCGAAGTGCTCTTCCAGCACTTGTTGTTTGAGCATGTACAGACTTTTTTGTCATTACTCCTTAAACAATGCTGTATAACAACTATTTTACATAGCATTTACATTGTATTAGGTATTATAAGTAACCTAGTGACGATTTAAAGTATACAGGAGGATGTGCGTAGGTTATCGTGGATCGGGATTGGAAAAAAACTGGAAGTTCTCTTACAAAGTCGGAACAGGTACATCCGGTATTACTTAGCGTCAGTTAGTCAAGTGCTTGTCTTAGTATATAGTATATATTTTACCTTTCTATGCATATAAAACACTTAAGAAATGTATGGTTCAGCGCCGGGCTCAGGAACAGAAGTTCCTGAGTTCGAACCAGTGACAGACCACTCCCGAGCGCACTCCCCACCCCTGCCAGGTTGCTGTGAAGGATCAAAAACCCAAAACCTAATAATTAAACCACTGCGTTGCTTGGTAATAATTGTAGCTTTCATCGGGGCAGGGCCTTCCTCACTTTATCCTTTAAAATTGTTCCGATCGTTGACCGACTATGGCCTAACGCTTTTCCAATGACCGATGGTGTTTCACCTCTTTCCGATTGCTTTATTATTTCCACTTTATTTTCAATTGTGATCGTGATTATTTTTGTGAACAGAAACGCTTCAGATTCAGAGCTCTGCTGCCGGGTCCTAATGTCCACTGCACTGAGACAGGTTAAATAAGGTCCGGGGTTCCGCTGGGTCCTTGGGTCCTAAGGTCCACTGTATTGAGACAGGTTGAATATGGAACTTGAGCATCCGCGTTTTCGGGTATCTGCAAGAGATCCCGGAACCAATCCCTCGCGGATAAGGAGGGCCGACTGTACTTTCAGGAGTACGACAGTGTTGACAGCAGAGCCGTGATCAATAAAGTCTTGACTTTGAATTGTTGAAATTTTTTTTGTTTTATTGGATTTGCATCCTAACCAACACACAGTAAATTACTAATGCCTGTAAATAAATGTACATTGTGAATAAGGTTGATCCATGATTAATGGGCTGAATGGCTGACTCCAGCTTATGTTCTTACCAGCCAAGCAGTCTCAAAGACATACAAATGTCCACTGCATCTGAAAGACAGGAAATAGGGGTACAATCTGAAGCTGCCTTTTGAAGGAAATATTTTCCCCTCTGCCATCAGATTTCCAAATGGACATTGAACCCATGAACACTATCTGACTACTTTTTCTTTTATTTCTCTTTTTGAACTACTTCTTTAATTGAACTATTTAACATACATTTACTGTAAATCATTTTTCTATTATTGCACATTGCAATGTACTGCTGCCACAACTAATTTCACAACATGCACCAGTGATACTAAACCTGATTCTGAAATATTTCCAGATGTTAATTCAGTTTCCAACCAATTAACCGACAGTAAGATCTGAGATACATAGCCTGAATTTTCAGTTCAAAATAACCCCAAAATCTTTTTAAAAATCCACTTCTAGGAAGTGGAAAGGAGGCAGAAGGAACAGAAAGCTTCAAACAATGAAGGAACAGAAGGAACAATATCAGCAGACTATATGACAGCAACAAGCCTCATTCAAATTAAACCTCTGCTTAACATTCATTGCTCTAGGGAGCACAATCCAGCTTCTCCAGTCTAACTTTGTTGCTGAAGTCACCCGTCCCTGGAACCATGCCAGTAAATCTTTTCATATCCTTCCTAATGTGGTTTTGATCAAAATCAGACAGTACTCCAAGTGTGGCTGTAAACAAATGCCAGGTTTTCATTCATCTCCAAGGTGAAATATAAACAATTTTATTTTTAAAATGCCAGAACTTAAACGACAAGTGCTCCAACGGTCAGCTTCCGAGCACATTAGGCTTCATAAAAAGCCACATATGGTCCATGTTGCTGCCTTGCCTACAGAGCATTTTTCCTTCAACTGAGCAGGACTGTGTTAATACAGCACCTTTAACTTTACAGGAAGACAGAAACAAAAAAATCAATTTGGACCAGATGACCAAAAAACTGGGTACAAACGTTTTAAGTAGTGCCTAATGAGGAATGATTTAGGAAGGGAATCCCAGGAGCCAGGCAGGTAAAGGCATATCACTGACATATGATGTTAGAATATAGAAGAATTTTGGCGGGGGTGGGGGGAGAATCTCATTGAAATCTTCTGTGCCAACCATGTTCTCACCCTAAATGTTTACTTCAGTGTGTAAAATACTCAGTTCAAAACTGTCCTCCTTCAATTAGACATTATACATACCAACCTGCTTGCTACTCTCCCACATCACTCACTCAGCCACATCTCATCCCTCCAGATTCCTAAACTTATTACTGTAACTTCTATTTCCCATGGGTAAAACTTTGTTTCAACACCCACATGACCACTTTCAAAGGTCCAGTGTGTCAGATTTTTTGATTCACCATAATACTTCTACACCTAACGGATAAACTTACTTGCTTCATTCACCCCCCCCCCCCCGGCCACACTTTATAACTCTGCCCTAATTAGCATTAAAACAGTTACTTCAGCTAACTTGTTCCAACGACTTTCTCATTTGGATTCACTTGAACCGTCACTCACTTAGACAGACCTGGCCAGGTAAGCAAAGCCATCCTTGATTTGTTTTCTTGACAGCAGACCACCATCTCTAAGGTAACTTTAACTTAACATCCAGTCATCAATCTATCTTCATTCAGTGGATTACACACCCTCCAAGATTTGCCGTGCTTTGTTCTAGTTCAGTTCACTCTTTACCCCTCCCATCTCCTCCAGACCCTTTCCAAACTCAAAGTTCACATATATCACCATAAACTATCCTGAGATTCATCATCTTGCAGGCATTCACAGAACAAAGAAATATAGTATCAATAAAGGACTACACACAAAGTCTGACAAACAACCAAAAGGCAAAGTGTCCATAAATAGACTTCCATCTCTTCCTGGTCTTGGGTTAGTTGCTATTCTTCATTGAATATATATCTTAACCCTTCTGTTCTGTATTTTTCCCAAAGTTCATTCACTCTTTAAATTTATAAAGCACAGTCACATTACTGAATCTATTCCCCTCTTATATATATTGTATCCTTTCCCTTCTTCAAACCTTTAATCACAAGCCAAGATTCCTTTGGTTTCAGTTGGGTTTTAGCCTCTATCGTAACATCAAAAGTGTCATGATGGTGTTAAAAAATTCTTCCCCAACCAAAGACTGATTTACTTTACCTCTCAACCCCATTCTCCAGCCTTCTCTCTATAATCTATGATGCCCTGACTAATCAAGAACCCATCAACCTCTGCTTTACATATAACCAATGATTTGGCCTCCACAACCACCTGTGGCAATGAATTCCACAATTCACCAGGCTAGAACGAGGCACCATCGGTTAAGGGTGAAATGTGAAATATTTAAAGGGATACTGAGGGGGATCTTTTTCACTCAGAGGATGGTGCAGGTGTGGAATGAGCTGCCAACAGAAGTGATGGATGCAGTTTCCTCCCACATTCCAAAGATCTACTTGTCAGGGTTAGTAAATTGTGGGAATGCTACGCTGGCAGTGGGAGTATGGCAACACTTGCAGACTACCCCCAGCTCATCCTCGTTTTTTTGATTTGATGTTCACGACACATTTCACTACATGTTTAACGTAGATGTGACAACTAAAGCTGATATTTAACCTCAGCACGACGTACACAGAGTACATTAATACCTCGAGTATACACTCAGAAGGTATATGGCATGCTTGCCATTATTAGTTGAAGAACTATGTTCAAGATTTCGGAAGCTACCTTGCAGCTTTATAAAACACTGGTTAGGCCACAACAGGAATACCGCATTCAATCCTGATCATCCCATTAGGGAGGATGTGAGCATTTTAGATAGTGTGCAAAAGAGGTCTCATAGGATGCTTGGTTGTGCTACAAAGAGGACAACAAAATAGGATTTATTTTGACACAACAGTTACAGCATGGCATCAGGCCCTTCCAGTCGCACCCATGAAACCAAATATCCTACTCACTCTTTGGAATGTGGGAGGAAATTAGAGCTCCCAGAGGAGTTTCCCTTCAACAAGAAACTGGTGGTCAGCACTATCCTGGTAGTGAGGGGTTGAGCTAACTAGGTTGCCAGGTCACTTTGAGAGGCAGTAGGCTATTGGTGAAAAAACAAATGAACTGCAGAAATCTGGATCAAAAACAGAAAAGGCTACAAAGCTCAGCAAGTCAGACAAAAACCTTAACATTCAGGTTGGTGCATCTTTGTCAGAATGAGCTTTTCCAACATCTTCTATTTTCATTTCACTTGGTCTTGTTTTCATTCTGCAATAATCTGGTTCTTTGGTCTGAGCTCTGCATTGCTTGGTTAAATAAATGTTAAATTTCCCACTTGATTTCAATTCGTGTCTCTCGATCTTTAGCCCAGGCTCCTGAATAACTAACCCACTGTGCTATCCTTTCCAATGAACTGTGGTAACTTTTCCCACACCACTCCACAGAACAGTGCCAAAGTACATTTCAGTTTGTTTTGCCAGCAATAGGAGTGTATTCAGAATCTCTTGTAACTTCTTACACAAATCTACTGCAAATGTAATCCCAGCACCGTGTAAAAATGAACACTGCTTTTCCACCCTGTGGCAATCGTAAATGAAATTTGCATCCAAGTACCATTTCACCATAGCAGATGAAAGATCAAGTATCTCTCCTGATTCATTTGATTCCTCAGCCTTACTCCCCACATATTCTCTGTGCATGGTCCATTTCTGGAGATGTTGTAAATGTTTTTGGCAGGAGCTGATGGACTTTTTAACTGAAACTATTTTGTCAACCTCTTACTTACAAATGTATGCTTTAAACATACAGTCCAAAGAAACAACAAAGGAGTTCTGTCATTCTATTCACAGAGGGTCAATAGTTTCAGATTCTGCTGTCATCAAGCCACATGGAATGAACCGCAAGCTAGCTCTCTTTCTGTCAGCTCTCCGATTCCAGGGACATTTATTTTTTGGAGTTTTCTCACTCTAGCTCCCCTTCAGTCCATGATGGTGTGCCAAAATAATTAAACTAATACCCAACTGGGGTGGCAGGGTGGAACTATGTCTCTCCTATCCTCGACGAGCCCGCATGTAACCCTTGGGCAAAATGTGGCACTTGCTTAACCACCCCCCCCCACGCCCCCAGATCAAGGTCACATGAAGCCATGGGAGCAGGTGGTGGATGGTCAAATGAGCAGCTGGTGCAAATCACAAGTCCTGGTTACAACACGGCACGTAACGAACAAACATAATTAAACTTATCCTTTCTCCCTACGCAATATCCATGAATGGTCCTTGCACATTCATGTGCCTCTATAATATCTGCCTTCACTGTGTGCAGAAAAAAAAATGGCATGCACATTTCCTTTGGACCAACTCCCTCTCACCTTAAATGCATGTCTTCTATTATTGGGTCAGTTTGATTCTGGGAAATAATAAGATGCTGGGTGCCTTACCCTAACTATAACTCTCTATCACGTACATCGCTATCAGGTCTCAAGTTCAAGTTTGTTGTCATTCAACTGCACATAGGCATACAGCAAAACAAAACATCATTCCTCTGGGGGCGAAAGTGCAGACCACTGTCCAGCACACACAGATACTATATATTAGTACATGTTTAACTGTCATTCAGCCATACGCATGTAGACAGCATGAGGCCAAAATGCAAAAACAGTCACACACAGCACAAACAGTCACAAAACAATATCAGCACAAATCCCTGAGTGGCGTGGCCTGAAGGTTGACATAAGGTGTGAGATGTATGTTTATGTACAATATTACTGCCTTTGCACCCTCTCAAGTCTCCACATGCTTCCTATAACGGAGTGACCAGAATTGAATGCAATGTGGCCTAACCAGATCTTTAAAAAACTGCAACAGCCCAACTTGGGAACTCACAGCCTTTGAGTAATAAAGACAATCACGCCAACACCACCTTTACCAACCTGTCAACCACTGTAGTCACTTTCAGGGAGCTGTGGACTTGGACCCAAGATCTCTTTGAATGTCGACACTGTTGAGGGTCTTGCCAATTAACTGTGCACTGTCCCTTTACATCTGTCCACACTGCTCTTTCGTGCTCTCTTCCCTCTACTTTCACATTCTGTGCCCTTTTCCTAGCTCTTCTGAGAAAGAATGTGCTGGTATTGGAGAGGATCCATAGAATGAAAGGGTTAACGTGTGGGCAGCGTTTGATTCTTCAAGGAATTTTAACTGTTTGTCAGCTTGTAGACAGAAGCAAAGTTATCCCTCCAAAGCTATCTTCAATTCCACTCTTTCTCAAACCTCTGTTCTTTCAACTCCAAAAGCCATGTCACTTTTTAGATCCAGATTTATTAGTCACATGTACAAAACAAAGTGAAATACATTGTTTCTGTGAACAATCAACACACCCAAGTTTCCACTGGGGTCAGCCTGCAAGTGTTGCCACACATTCTGGTTCCAGCATGATAGTGTAGCACTTAGGAGTAATGCTTTACACTGCCAGCAATGGAAAGATCAGGGTTCAATTCCCGCCACTGTCTGTCAGGAGCTTCTATGCTCTCTCAATGACCGCATGGGTTTCTTCAGGGTGCTCCGGTTTTCCCACATTCCAAAAGACACACACGTTAGGGTTAGTTAGTTACGGACATGATAATTTGGCACTGAAAGCATGGCAACACTTGCAGTCTTCCCCCAGCACAATCCTAGAACTGTGTTGGCATAAACAACACATTTCACTGTATGCTTCAAAGTACATGCGACAAATAAAGATAATCTTATTTACTTATTTGGATACAGCATGAAACAGGTTCCTCTGTCCCTTTGAGCTACATCATCTAATCACGGGACAATTTACAAAGAACAATTAGCCTACCAACCAGTACATCTTTGGACTGTGGGAGGAAACCAGAGCACCTGGAGGAAAACCATGCAGTCATGGGGAGAACGTACAAACTTCTTGCAGACAGCAGTGGGAATTGAACCTGGGTCATGGGTACTGTTAAGCATTGTGCTACGTTACCTTGCTGTCCCATTAAAAAGATCATCTTTAACATAGCACATCTATAAAAGGTTCAGCAGAAGAACTTAAGCAACAACAAAACAAGCACCTTTCCTACCCTCCCTCCCACACACAGGCCTCCATCCCCAGGACAAGCTGCCTCAAGGTCTCCAGTGCTTGGTCCCGATCTCAGACACTCCAGCCTCCAGTCATTGACCTGGACTCAGAGACCTCCAGACAAACCGATCCAAGGCCAGTAAATACATGTCCAGTGCTCTCCAATCGCTGCCTATGAGTACTTCAAAACTAGCCACACCACAGTAACAGCCTTCACAAGTGGAAACAACCATGTCAGGTACATTCACAAATTTAATCTTTTACCAGCACCGTGCAGGACAAAAGTTCTGCATTCAATGATTCCTTTGACATGAATAATGGTATAATGGGGAAATATTTTACTCCAATGTCGTCACCAGGGTCAATGTTGCTGCCTCCCACTGCAAAGAGGCATTTTTCTTCTGGCTGAAAACTAATACTAAGATACTTAGTGCTGTGAGGAAGAATTTCTTAAAGTAGACAGCGAATTTTCAATTATTTATTTATCATATGTGCAAAGCATGCAATAAAATGCGTCATTTGTGCAAACCACCAACAAAACCCAGGGATGTGCCGGGTCACCATACATTCCAGCGCCAACACAGCATGCAAATAATGCTTGGCAAACAACAAAGAACATAACAAGCAACAAAACAAGAGCAAAACAAACACCGTTCCTTCCTCATTCTTACACATACATGTAGTGCTCAATCATCCTTAATCTGACCCCTAACTTCCCTGTCCCTAAAAGCATTCCTATGAACCTGAAAACAACTAAATCTGAGCCATGACCTCAATGGCGACCGCAACTCGGCACCACCTTGACGAGATTTTTTTCTAATTCTCTACTACAGAGGGCTATGGGTGTTCAATCCTTTGGTGTACTCAATTCCAAGATCAGTAGATATGTGGACACTATTATGGGATGGAATGGATAGGAAATGGATGCAAGTTATGATACGTGAATGGGCTGTGGTATCTAGCTAGCTACGACAATGAACGGGAAGCAAACATGACCTATCACAGCTAGTCTTTCCTCTGAAGAATGCACATGTAATGACCACTTAACCAGCACCATGAACACCCATCAACTTCAATGTTTCCTCAGCTGATTCCCTACTTTCCTGCAGCCAGTGACAGCTCGCAAACCAATTGCGAAGAAAAAGTCAACTATTCCTTTTATGAATTATGCAGAAAATATACATGGCTGGACAAGATACAGAGAGCTTCTAATAGCTCATTAAGCCTGCCAGAAAGCAAATCACATCACACCTACAGAAATCAACTAAAAAAATTATGAGGGAAAAGATGAAATATGAAAGCAAGCTAGTTAAAAATATCAAGATGGATAGAAAAGGCTTTTTCAAGTATATAAAAAATAAAAGACAGATGAGAGTGGATACAAGACAGTTAGAAGATGAGGCTGAAGAAATAATAATGGGGACAAGGAGATGGCAGATGAACTAAATGAATATTTTGCATCAGTCTTCACTGTGGAAGACACTAGCAGTCTGCTAGATATTGAAGGTGTGAAGAAAGAGAAGTGACAAGGGAGAAGGTGCTCAAAAAGCTAAAAGACCTAAGGATGCAAAAGTCACCTGGATCAGATGAACTGCACCCTAGGGTTCTGGAAGAGTTAACAGTAGAGACTGTGATGATATTAATGATCTTTCAAAAATCATTGGATTCTGGCATGGTTACTAACATGGTTAAAGCATTGGCTGATACATAGGAGGCAGCAAGAGGAAATAGAAGGATCCTTTTCTGGTTGGCTGCCAGTGACTAGTGGTGGTCCGCAGGAGTCAGTGTTTATAAACGATTTAGATGATGGAATCGATGGCTTGTTGCCAAGTTTGCAGATGATATGAATATTGGTGAAGGGGCAGGTAGTGTTGAAGAAACAGCAAGGTTGCTGAAGGACGTGCAGATTAGAAGAGTGGGCAAGAAAGTGACAAATGAAACAACAGGGAGAAAATCCAAAAATCTGAGGTGTAAAGGGACTTGGGAGTCCTTTTGCAGTTGAGTCAGTGGCGAAAAGGTAAATGCAATGTTAGCATTAATTTCAAGAGGTCTAGAACACAAGAGCAGGGATGTGAAGCTGCACTGGTGAGACCTCACCTTGAATACTATGTACAGTTTTGGGAAAAATATGCTGGCATTGGAGAGGGTTCAGAAGAGGTTCACGAGGATGATCCTAGGAGTGAAAGGGTCATCATACTAGGAATGTTTGATGGCTCTGGGCCTGTATTCGCTGGAATTTAGGAGGATGGGGGTTGGGGGATCTCATTGAAACCTTTAGAATGTTGAAAGGCCTAGACAGAGTAGATATGGAAAGGAAGTTACTCATCGAGGTGGAGTCTAGGACAAGAGGACCCCTCTCAGGATAGAGGGACATCCATTTAAAACAGAGAAGCAGAGAAACTCCTTTATCCAGAGGGTGGTGAACTTGTTACCACAGGCAGCTGTGGAGGTCAGGTTGTTGGGTGTATTTAAGGCAGAGATTGACAGGTTCTTGATTGATCACAGCATCAAAGGTTATGGGGAGAAGGCCATGTCATGGGGCCAAGAAGGGGGGAAAGGATCAGCCATGACTGAATGGTGGAGCAGACTCAATGGGCTAAATGGCCTAATTCTGCTTCTATGTCTTAGAGTGTGGGGTCCGAGACACACACAATGAAATTGGCATAAATAAGAGAATTTTCTTCTCATAAAAGGAAACCATCTTTGTTGGGACATCTCCATTATCACTTAATGGATGCCAATATGATTTATTTAGTTCACTTTGTCCTCTGTTGACCCGTTGCCAACTCTCCAAACTCCACAAACCTCAGCTTATGGATGAACTTGATAGTTCATCCACTATCCTTACCAGGCATCAACACCAACCGTATAACGGTTAGTGCAACGGCTTTGCAGTGCCAGAGATCACCGATGAGGGGTTCGGTTCCTTCCCACTGCTTGTAAAGAGTTGGCATGTTCTGCCCGTGGGTGGGTTTCCAGTTTCCTCCCACAGGTCAAAGATGCATGACTTAGGGTTAGTGAGTTGTGGGTACCAGAAGCGTGGTGACGCTTGCGGGCTGACCCCAACACAATCCTCTCTGGGTTGGTTTGACAGAGACATTGCATTGAATGTTTCGATATACATATGACAAATAAAGCTAATCTTTAATCTTAGCATGAAGCTATGGCTCAGTTTCAAATCCTTCTCTCTGGGCTTGATCCTCTGAACTTCTCCAGACCTAACCCTTTATGGTCTCAGTACTACTAACATTATTCATGTCAACCTGCCCCAAAATCCCTCGAGGCTCATTCTCTTATCTTAATAAAGAACCTATAAGGAGCCTCCAATGCAATTCAAAAATTTGTACTGTATGTTTTAAAGATGCTTTTGAAAGTAAAGGGTTGACAAAATAGTTTCAGTTAAACAGTAAGTCCGCCAGCACCTGCTTTGATGCCCTCTTCTGGATTTCATGGAAGATTCTGTGCGGATATTTTGAAAGGAAGTGTGACTGTTTGGAACTTAAAGGAGATTTCAATATCAAACCATGATTGGCATGCAGTAAATATGTTTAGAATTTCTGTTGCCAGGGTAAATGTGTGGAATGTGAACAGATGAAAGAAAGTAAGCTGCCTCTCCCATCCTTTGTAACTTATTTTCTAATTCATCCCTTTCATCTTTAACACAATTTACTTTGAGAATTTGCACTGCATTTCATTAATATGTCAAGAACAGTGGAGGACTAAGCCATTGGAGTAACCGTCTCTGTCGTTTGTTTAGCATCCAACAGGCAAAGTACGGTAGCCCACGCACAAACATGAGTGACACTGTGGATAGTGTTTATTAACCAACTTACAATATTCAGACTGTCTAGCATCATTGCACTATCCAGCAATAATAAGGTTGTTTTCTCTGGAGGGGCACAGGCTGAGGAAAGACCTGATCGAGGTTGATAAAATTTTGCGATGCAGAGATGGGTAGACAGAATCCTTTTTCAACGATTTAAGGAACAGATTCTTCCCTTCTGCCGTCGGATTTCTGAACAGTCCACGAGCACTAACTCATTGTTATCTTTTTGATATACATATACACACACACTATATACACTGTACATACATACAGAGTACTGGGGTGCCTAAAACTTCTGCACATTATTGTAATTTTATGTATTGCACTGTACTGCAAAAACAAACAATTTCATGACACGTGAGTGTTGATAAAATGATTCTGATATGGGTCTCTATTGTGGACAGAGTGGGAAGGGGTCAGGGAGAAGGGAATCATGGTTGGGAAAATGGGAAGAGGGAGGGAGCAGGAAGCACCAGAGAGCCACCCTCTCACCCTGGCACTCTTTCTCTGCCACCTGTCCCACACCCCTCCCACGGCACTCCACCTTCACCATACACATCTTTTGCTACCACCAGATTTACAAACTCGCTCTCCACTCCACGTTGACAAATACAGTACAGTGCAAAAGCCTTACACACCCTAGCTATATACACGTATCTAAGACTTTTGCACTGCATATAGCAATCTGTGTTGCTTGCAGCATTCCATTCTGTTGTAGTGCATCGTTCTGCTACACACTGTGGGAACGGTGTGTTGGCGCCAGTATGTGAGGCTGCCACCAGCACATCCTGAGGCTGCGTCGGTCACTGACGCAAATGATGCATTTCACTGTATGAGATAGTTAAAGAAATCTAAATCTGATGACTACCAAAATCACTTGCATCTCCAACGTACATCTACGTGCAGAGAGAAGGAATAAAAAAATGGATCAGGAGAGATACTTAACTTGATTTTCCATCTGGTGTGGTGAAATGCTGTCCAGATTTAAATTCCATTTACCATTGTCACGCGGTGGAAAACTAGTGTTCCTTTACATAGAGGTGAGATTACATTTGTAGTGGATGTGTATAGCAATGACAGGAATTTTTGAATACTCCCCTCTGGTGCTAGCTGTGTTATCCTTACCAATGAACTGTAGTAAACTCTTCCCAAGTCACTCCACAGAACAAACTGAAGTGTATTTTGGCACTGTTCTGTGGAATGACTTGGGAAAAGTTACTATAGTTCAATGGGAAGGATAGCACCGTGCTTAAGTTAGCAGGCCCGTTACTTTGGAGTCTGGGCTGAATATACAAAGGCAAATTTGAAATCCCACCTGGGAATCTAACAAATACGGCTGTACCGATTTTTTATAAATGTTCATCAAGACTTCCTTAGTCTTCTACTTCATGTCTCTATTCATGAAGGCCAGGATCCCTCAATGCGTTTTCATTCTGCTATCAAATCCCAATTAATAAAGCAAAAAAAAAACTAGAAGCACTGAACAAGTTGGGGGGGGGGGGGAGGAGAGAGAGATATCTGCATGTCAAAACTTACTATTATTCTCAGAATTAGTTAGGGAGTATTTTGACACAGTCTGAGTTTGTTGTAGCAGGAAGTTTGGAATAACCTCTAATTTGCTTCCCAATCATGCATTGGATGAATGGACAGTTGTTGCTTGCCTTACCAATATCAACTGGAAAGAGGCAGGCTTGCAGGAGGGGAGAGGAGAAAAGAGTGCATAACCTCACTTGCCCCATTACTGAAATGTCCCACAACCTACAGACCCACTTTCAAGGACTCGTCATCTCATGTTTGGGACATTTATTGCTTATTTACTATTTTTTTCCCATTTGTATTTGCAGTTTGTTGCCTTTCGCACACTAGTTGAATACCCAAGCTGATGCGAACTTTCACTGGTTCTATGGTTATTGTTCTATTATGAATTTATTGAGTATTCCCACAAGAAACTGAATCTTAGAATTGCATATGGTGACACATTTGTACTCTGAGAAATTAACCTTGAGATTTGAATTAGATCATTAGCACATTTGACTCCAAATAATCCATCATGAAAAGCAGTTAAGTTTATTAACAATGTACATATATCACCCTGAGATTCATTTTCTTGCAGGCATTCACAGTAGAAAAAATACAATAGAATCAATGAAACACTACGAAGCCTAACAACTAATGTGCAAAAGACAAACTGTGCTAATACAAAAATATAAGTAAATAAATTATACTGAGAACACAAGTTGGTGAGTCCTTAAAAATGGATCTGTAGTTTGTGGAATCAGATCAGTATTGAGGTGAGTGAAGTTACTCACGCTGGTTCAGGAGTCTGATGGTTGAAGGTAATAACTACTCCTGAACTAGTAGTGTGGGACACAAGGCTCTGGTCCCTCCTTCCCAATGATAGCAGTGAGAAGAGAGCATTGCCTGGATGTCAAGCTAATGTCAAACTACAAGGTGGAAGAACAATTAACATGAGGGGGATTTTTAAAACCATATTGAAAACTAAACCTGCACGCTCAGAATACTTTCTTTAAACAAAAATGACAAGTACACCAAATATCATGCTGCAAAATAAATCCAGCAGTCAATAAACCTCAGACTAAGAGCAGCAGGTCAGACAATGGCACTATTGGCTGGTCTTGTTAGAAATGACACAAACACAGGGCACTGGGCACAAACTGTCCCTTCATTCTATCCAGAGTGGTTTGTGAGTGGAACTCCCCATCAGGGGTGGTGGTGGTAGTAGAGGTAGATATATTAGGGTCATTTAAGAGAACCTTACATAGATGAAAGAAAAGTGGAGGGCAATAAAGGGTGGTTAAAAGTTCAGCACATCCTGGGTCAAAAGACCTGCACCATACTGAACTATGCCAACCTGTTCTATGTTCCATATGTCCCACTCAAACCTTCTCCCAGCTTTCCACATCCGTATCTACTGGAATGAACTACTTTGCCTTCTCCCTCTTATTCTTGCCCATACACTGATTAAGGGAATCTACACAGTTTAAGCACTCACAATCACAGTGATCCTTTGGTAAAGAGATTTCATCCGAATTTTGTGCTATGCTTCTTGGTAATTGTCTAATACTGATGGCATACAGGTATTCTCTTCTGAGTGGAAACAGTTTCACTCCTTACACCTTCATATATTAAAACAAAAAAATTCCTTTAAAGATTAGCTTTATTTGTCACATATACATTGAAACAATGAACCATTGAAATGATTCATTTGAATCAAAATCAACAATTAGCTTAGCAGCCTGAAAATGTCAC
This sequence comes from Mobula birostris, assembly GCF_030028105.1. Classification (NCBI taxonomy): domain Eukaryota; kingdom Metazoa; phylum Chordata; class Chondrichthyes; order Myliobatiformes; family Myliobatidae; genus Mobula; species Mobula birostris. Next base: position 27,888,799 of record NC_092398.1, read on the forward strand.
CACACTTCTGGCAGCAAAATAGTAACCCCACAACTCACTAACCCTAACCATGTGTCTTTTGAATGTGGGATGAAACCCTGGCAGTCACAGGAAGACTGTACAAACTCCTTACAGACAGTGGCAGGAATCAAAACCCAATTAGTGATCATTGGTGCTGTAAAAGCATTTCACTTACCCATACCCTGTTGTTCATTTCACAGCCTTTCCTCATCAGAACCGTGACCCATTTTTAGGTGCACCTACTCTTTAAGGCGTATCTAATCGGCTAATCACGTGGCAGCAACTCAATGCATAAAAGCATGCAGAAATGGTCAAGACCTTCGGTTGTTGTTCAAACCAAACATCAGAATGGGAGAGAAATCAGATCCAAGCGACTAATTTTAGAATGATTGTTGGCATCAAATGAGGTGGTTTGAGTATCTCAGAAACTACTGATCTCCTGGGATTTTCACACACAACAGTTTCTAGAGTTTATAGACACAAAAAACAATCAGTGAGTGGCAGTCCTGTGGGTGAAAACACCTTGTTAACGGGTCACCCTTGTTAACGGGAGAGGTCAGAGCAGAATGGCCAGACTGGTTCAGGCTGACAGGAAGGCAACAACTACTCAAGTAACGATGCATTACAACAGTGATGTGAAGAACATCTCTGAACGCAGAACACATAAAACCTTGAAGTGGATGAGCTACGGCAGCAGAAGACTAGAAATATACACTCAGTAGCCACTAACCTAATAAAGTGGACAGCAAGTGCACATTTCTTCCTGTTGATGTATACTGACTGCATTCTTTCGCTGCTTCTCAGTAGCCTTCCACAAGACAGTGATCAAAAAGGTACACTGTAGTTTTTTAATGGTATCTGTACTTCTCTCAATATAGGCTTAGCATACAATGCAATTCTTCAAAATCAAGAGCAGCTTTGTGGAGCTCCACCCTCAAAGTTCCAGCGACCCTGGTTCAACCCTGCCCTCATGATGCAGAGAGCACCGCCTCCTGAATCCCAAGCTCGAGTTGATAGACTAAATGGCGCTGAGAACATGGGTGGGCAGTGGAAATGTGGAGGAGAGTTGAATATTTAAAGTGGAGGTTGATGGGTTCCTGATTACTAGCAACATCAAAGATTACACAAAAGGCAGGAGCATGGTGTGTTGGGGATAATAAATCAGCCATGACTGAATTGCAGAGCAGACTTAATGGGCTGAACTCTACTCCTGTCTTACGGTTTATGGAAGATGTTTCAGAGAAAAAAGTATGGTTTAACACTTGGGATGACAGATTGGCCTATGTTGTGAGAAAATGTAGGAAGATAGCGATTCCACCCCCCCCCCCAAGATAACACACCCATGAATGGCGCTTATATATTTTTTAAATGACAATCCTGACGTGTATCCTGCCCAGTGAGTAAACACAAATAGATTCCTTTCAGGTTTAAGCCTATTTAGATCCTTCCCATTTGCTGGGTAATCTACGTTGCTCAGTGAACTAGAAGTCTGACACCAACAAGAATTGAAGATATCTAAATTGCAAGTACAGTGGGAATGAGTAGGCTAGGACCCTTGGACTGCTGCAAAATGGTACATTAAAATTAGGAGATTGATATATTATTGCCACATGTATTGAGGTACAGCGAAAAAAATTGTTTTGCATGCCAACCATACACATCATTTCATCACATCAAACAGTACAAGGTAGAACAGAGATGAGGAGGAATTTATTTAGAATTCTCACTGGAGAAGTTCTCTGGTGTTCATTGCCACAGAGAGCTGTGGAGGCCAAGTCATTGGATACATTTATTGGGCAAGTGGTTATCACAACGCTTTGCAGTACAAGCAACCCTGGCTCAATTTCTGCCATTGTCTGTAAGGAGTTTGTATGTTCTCCCCATGGCTACTTGAGTCTCCTCCCACAGTACAAAGATATACCAGTTGGTAAGTTAATTGGTCATTATAAATTGTCCCAAGATTAGGCTAGGATTAAATTGTCACAGACAAATGTGCAGCCCAAGTCATTCCGGCTCCCCTCTCTTCTCCTCACCTCCCTCTGTGTCACTCCTCCTTCCCTTTCTCCTATGGTCCAATTCTCCTCTCCAAGCAGATCGCTCCTTCAGTCCAAAACACTTCTCACCTCCCAGCTTGTCCTTCACCACCCCCCCACCTTCTTTTTCTGGCTTCTGCCCCCTTCCTTTCCAATCCTGATGAAGGATCTCCAGCCAGAAATGTTGACTATTTATTCCCCTTCATTGATGCTGCTGGATCTGCTGAGCTCCTCCAGTGTTTTGTGTGGGTTCCTAAGACTTCCAGCATCTGCAGAATTTCTTATGTGTCATAAAATCTGTGGTTTCATGACAGATATAAAATACAACTTTAAGTCTTAGATAAGCGCAGATGATTAAAAAATGGAAAGCTACATGGGAGGGAAGGGTTAGATTGATCCCAGTAGGTCTAGATGGTCAGCACACACTAGGGCGAAGGGCTTGTACTGTACTGTAATGTTCTATATTCAAGAGAATCAGGAGTCCATGTAACCCATCCATGAACGCCCCCACCTTATTTGGCTTCTTGCCCTTTCCATTCCAGTCCTGATGAAAGGTCTTAGCCTGAAACATTGACTGTTTACTCCTGCCCACAGACGCTGCCTGACCTGCTGAGTCCCTCCAGTGTTGGGGGGGTGGGGGAGAGGGAGGAGTGTGTGCGTGCGTGCGCGCATGCACTCTGATCTGGATTTTTTGAAATGCAGAATCTCTTGTGTTGATGACTAAGTAGGGCTTAGTGAGATTTAGGACACTGACAAGAATTCCGGATGGTCGCGAAATTAAAGGCCTGGTTAAAAGTGCTACGAGAGGAACAAATGGGACATACTCATTAGATTTTTAAACAAGCTTCAGCACTGTCATTTTCAAATATGCTGATGAACTGGTTTTCAAAATTCAATGGTCAAATAGAAAAACAATTCCGGGTGCTGCCAATCTGAAAAACAAACAGGAAATGGCCAGGTTCTCTGGAGAGAAATAGGGTCAATAGTTCAGATGATGGCCCTTTATCAGACAGTGCTAAATGTTTTTAAGAAAATGTTAACTCGCAGAGAGTTGGGAGATGGGAGGGGGGCAAAGAGGACAAAGGAAATGTCTTTGATATGGTGGGGTGAATGAAGAGAGTAGAGAACCTTGAGGAAAACTGGAAGAACTCAGTGGGTGGAGCAGTATCTGTGGGGAGTGGAAATGAACTGTCAGCCTCTTGAGTTGAGTAGGGAGTGAATGGTGCAAGGCTGCAGGTACCAGCTGATAGGGTGCTGTTCCAACCATATACAAATAAATATTAGAGTGCTTTCAACAGGGCAGAAGCAAGAATGTATTGTTCTGTACAAGAATGAGAAGGAAGATGATAAGAGGCATAGAGAAGAGTGGACAGCCAGGCATAAACAGCTATTACAAAGGGATATCCATTTAAGGTGCTTGGAGGAAGGTGATGAGTACCTGGAACAGACTGCTAGGGGTGGTGGTAGAGGCAGATACTTAAGGGATATTTAAAAGACTTGCAGATAGGCACATCAATGATAGTGAAATAGAGGGAAGAATTAGATTGACCATAAAATAATTAGGAAGTTGGCACAACACCATAAGCTGAGGGCCTGTTGCCCTTGTCATTATTATAGAAAGAGCAGATTTATCAGGATGCTTTTTTTTCCAGATACAGCACAGAACAGGCCTTTCCAGCCACACCGCCCAGCAATCCCCGAATTTATTTCCCAGATAATCACCAGACAAGTTACAGTGGCCAATTATCCTACCACCTCCAAGAGGACCACAACCCTGATGTAGGATTTGGAGGCTTGCTTGCCTCAGTGACTCAGAGAGCTATGTTGTCTGGAGTCAGGGCTTTACAAGAGTACCCGAAGGAGACTCACATGGTCACAGGGAGAACATACAAGCTCCTTACAGTCTGCAAAGGGAATTGAACCCGGGTAGCTGAGACTGTAAAGTGTTGTACAAACCACTACACTATCATGCTGCCTGGATTGGACAGCACGTCTTGGTGAGGAACAGACTGAGCGAGCTAGGTCTTTTCTCTTTAGAGTGAAGGAGGATCAAAGGCAAACATGATAGGTGTACAACATAAGAGGCACAGATTGAGTGCACAGCCATAAAGCTTTCCCCGGGATAGAAATGACTACTATGTAAGGTGGCATAATTTTAAGGTGATTGGAGGAAAGTCGGGGCAGGGGAGAGAGAGATGTCACAGATTATTTATTTTTATTTATTTATACACACACACACACAAAGAGTGGCAAGTGCATGGAATGTCCTGTCAAGAGTGGTGGTAGAAGTAGATACATTTGGGGCATTTAAGAGACTCTTAGATAGGCACATGAATGATATAAAAATAGAGGGAAGGGTTATACTAATCCTGGAGTAAGCTATAGGGTTGGAGCAACATGATAGGCCAAAGGGCCTGTACAGTGCAGTATGTCCTGTGCGAACAAATTGATAAACAAGGTAGTGGAGAGACAGAGCTGAATGGCTGCCTTCTGGGCTATGTGAAACAACAAGTACAGTCGGCCCTCGGTATCCACGGGGGCTTGGTTCCGGGACACCCCCCCCCCCACGGATACTAAATTCCACGGATGCTCAAGTCCCGTATATAAAATGGCATAGTATTTGCATATACCCTAAAGCACATCCTCCCGTATACTTTAAATCATTTCTAGATTACTTATAATACATAATACAATGTAAATGCTATGTAAATAGTTGTTATACTGTATCGTTTAGGGAATAAAGACAAGAAAAAAAGTCTTTACACGTTCAGTACAGACGCAGCCATCGTAGTGCTTCTGGGAACGCTGATGCTGCCTTGGCATCGGGCGATGCCGATTCTCCCGTGATCTTTAAGTTCTTGAGGCTGTAGCGCTTTACATAGCTAGCCAGCCATCCCTTACTAGCCTTAAACTCCTTCCTCTTGCTCACAACACAAGTAGCGAACGAACGAGACATGAGGCGAACAATGCTCAAACGAGTAATATTTTTAATCATCTCTCGATTACAGTACTTTACGCTCCCTCTTAGCCTTTGAGGAATTGCTTTGACCACTTAATTGTTTAGGAGCCATTTTTTCACAGAAACAAAGGGTGCACACAACACAAGTAGCATCCAAACGAGACACAAGGCGAACAATGCTCAAACGAGTGCTAGAGGGAGAACTTCCGGTTTTTTCCAATCCCAATCCGCAGTTGGTTGAACCCGCAGAATCGGGGGGCCGACTGTATTCCAACTTCCCTTTCACCATCAGATTTCACAATGGACAATAACACAACCCAGGAATACTACCTCACTTTTTTTGCTCATTTTTGCACTACCTATTTAATTAAATTACATATATAGATACAATTCTTATTTCAATATGTAGATCTTTTGTATATTGCACTGTACTACTGCCATAAAATAACACATTGCCAGTGATATTAAACCTGAATCCCATTCACAATCACCCAATGTGCTCACACAGCACAGTTCTAATCAGACAAGAATGCCAGGCACGAGGTGCTTCTCCACAGCTCACTGTCAAAGTCAGTAATTGTGCATGTCACATCAATCCCAATCATGCATAAACTTAAGGTTCTTTAGTCACAGTAGCGAAGCGGTTAGCACAGTGCCACCAACCTGGATCCAATTCCCACCACAGTCTGTAAGGAGTTCGTACCTGCTTCCTGTGAATGTTCAAGTTCCCTCTGGGTGCTCCAGCTCTCTCCCAAGTTCCAAAGATGTTTGAGTTAGTAGGTTAAGTATTGGGTCACACCAGTGTTATAAGCAGCGTGGGCTCATTGGGCCGGAAGGACCAGTTTACCCGTTGAATCTCTAAATTAAAAGAATACAAATCTAACCAAACATCAGACTCTGATGCACTTAGTCATAGAAAAGACCTATTCTGTCTAGTGCCACCGACCTGCACCCCGACCATAGCCCTCCATACCCCTACCATCGAAACTTCTCTTAAATTTTGAAATTGAGCTCGCATGAATCACTTGTGCTGGCAGCTCGTTCCACACTCATGAACCTCTGAGTGAAGAAGTTTCCCCTCATGTTCCCCTTAAACATCTCATTTTTCACTCTTAACCCATGACCTCTAGTTGTACTCCCCACAAACCTCAGTGGAAAAAGCCTGCTCTCATTTACCCTATCTATACCCCTCTTATTTTTTGGATACCTCCATCAAATCTCCCCTCAATCTTTGACGTTCCAAGGAATGAAGTCCTAACAAACTTTTCTTGTAACTCAGGCCCTCCAGTATTTGCAACATCCTTGTAAATTTTCTATTCTCATTACTACCATTGGGATGGAGATACAGGAGTCTGAAGATTCAGACACAATTTCGGAACAGCTCCTTCCTCTCCATCATCAGAATTCTGAACAGTCCATGAATACTACCTTGTTCCTCCTTTTTTTTGTAACGCATAGATTTTAGGTCTTTGCAATGCACTGTTGCCATAGGACAACATATTTCACATCATACGTCAGTGATAACAAACCAGATTCTGATTTCTATTGTCAACGATTTTGGGCTCTTATCCAACAAAGAATGTGCTGGCATTGGAGAAGGTCCAGAGAAGGTTCACGAAAATGATCCCGAGAATGAAATGGTGAGTTCTGGGCTTGAACGTGTGGAGTTTTGTCAAATGTGGGATCTCACTGAAACATATAGTGGATGTGAGAGGATGTTTCCTACAGTGGAGGGGTCTAGGACCAGAGGGCACAGCTTCAGAAAAGAAGGATGGCCCTTCAGAACACAGAAGAGGAAATTCTTTAACAAGAGGGTGATGAATCACACGGCTGTGGTGATCAGGTAATTGGGTATATTTAAAGCAGAGGCTGATAGGATGTTGTAAGGGCATCAAAGGTTATGGGAGAAGGCAGGAGAATGGGATTGAGAGAGATAAGTCAGCCATGATGGAATAGTTGAGCAGACAATGGGCTGAACGGCCTAATACTGCTCCTAGGTCTTAAGGTTAAAGTTACAAGGACAAAATTCAGAACAAATGATTCAACATGCACCACCAACACAAATCTCATTTTGACAGTGCTTTCCACAAAGCTTTCTTCACGAGCTCATTCAGACAATGTCCAACAATGAGCCACCTCGGCAGAACCTGTAGGAAGAGGTGCAGTCGACGTTTCGTCCTGACGAAGGGTCTCGGCCTGAAACATCGACTGCACCTCTTCCTACAGATGCTGCCTGGCTGCTGCGTTCACCAGCAACTTTGATGTGTGTTGCTTGAATTTCCAGCATCTGCAGAATTCCTGTTGTTCACCTCGGGAGAAACTGGGAAAGACTAAAAAGGGGGACTCTGAAAGAGAGAAAGGTTTAGAGAATTGCTAAGGTTCGGATTAAATTCGCTGAAGGCGTTTTGGACAACAGGGAACGTACATCAGAAAGAGAACAGATACCGCAGGACAGAGAACACAAGGCCTTGTGGGGCTTGAAGCATCACGTTGTGAATTTTAGTAACTGAGGCACCACCAGAAATGTAATCCAGGCAGTTTACTAACCAATGAAGCGGTGGATCAGCTGAAACCGGGGAGTTTAAGTGCATGGGCTTTGATAAACTTAGCTTATGAGGAATGCAATGTGCCAGCTAGAACAGTCAAGCATGGAGAAAAAGACACAAATGTTAACACAAAATTGCATGCTTCAAAATAGGTTTGGAACCCCCCCTTTAAGATGCACCCAAATTGAAAACCCATGACATTTTGGGGTGTCAGGGTGGCAGACAGAAAGCTTAGGGCAGTACCAAAAAGCTGCATACAAATTTACTGTTATTACTTGAGCACAGTAAACATCCATAAAGCTATAAAACTCCAGACTTATATGCTAGTTACAAATTATAATTATCTTTGAAAACCATTCCACACTTACACAACAAAACACATTCACCTAAATTTCACCTCCATCTACAAATAAAAGCCCTGTTATCAACAGGTATACAAAATTATGAGGGGTATACATAGGGTAAATGCAAGCAGGCATTTTCCTCTAAGGTAGGGTGAGACTAAATCAAGAGCGCATGGGGTTAAGGGTGGGGAGAGTGTGTGGAACATGCTGCAGGAGGTGGCAGTTACAGGTTTGATTTCAAGCAAGAGAAATTTCGATAGCAGCATGCAAGGGAGGGATATGGAGAGCTAGAGTGCAGCTGTTGGACAATGGGACTAGGGAGAATAGTAGTTTGGCAGTCACTAGATTGGCCAAAGAGCATGTGTCTGTACTGTAATGTTCGATGACCAGTCGATTTAGAACACCCAAAAGACAACATTTTAAGTCAATTATGACACTATGGGGAGTTGGGATCTTAAATCAATGCGTGCTTATCATAGTCCTAAAAACAAAGAATCTTAAATATTTCTAAACTCACATGTAGCATACAGGACAGCTTACATTAAAGAAAATACTAACGCCAGACATTTAAAATCAAGCACTTTTGCATTCTCACACATGCATACATCAGCAAAATTGTTTGCCTTTTAAAATTAAGGCAAAAGAATTCCCAGCAACTCAACATAACAAATCAGCCTTCTGCAGAAACATCTCCGAAAATCAACAGAATTAGAAAAGCAAATTACCCCGAACAAACTCTTCAAAATTCCATCTCAGTAATTCAGCCAAGATCAAATACCCTGCTACAAGTCTGGTTAATTGTGGGAAGAAAATTATCTAGATGCTTTCTTTTTAAGAGTGAAAGCTTCAAACATTAGATTAGACCTTTTCTTTAAAAAAAAATCTATTTTCGCTCTCGCATTCAATTCCCTCTTTCTCACAACCAAACGTGGATATATCACCTGCTGAAAGCCCGTTGTGCCATGCGCCATTCGGATAAAATAGCAACACAATTGCTTACTGTTGAAGAAAAAGGAAATTCCACCTGCCCCAACTAAAATATCATTTAGGAAGAAATAATTATTCAACAGCTCTAAGATTATAAAATTAATGCAGAAACCTCCATTCCAAGGGAAGATACTGAAATGAGTGGCGAGCCGCTCAGTGTGGAGGAAGAGGCCGGGTTGGTGTATGTGTGTGTGTGTGTGTGTCAGCTCCTTGGTGCTTAGTCAGGCCCAGCACAAGGCCTCAGGCTTCACTTGCAGTCACCAACTACCCCTCTCTCACATACACTTACAGAAGCAACCCCGGTCTTGCAGCTTCAAGAAAATATTAAATTACCGACGACGACGAGGAAACGTGTTAAAAGCACGGTGAGAGGGAAAGGTATTTTTTTAATCCAAATTAGATTTCCATTAACCATCTGTTGAAAAGGGGAACTGTTCCCGGGCCCCAGAGAGAAGCGAGAAGACAGATTTTGACCACAATTCGCAACTTTTAACCCCCCCTCCCAACCTCACTACACAGAGGCAGAGAGAGAGAAAATAAAATGGCGGTCAAGGGCCTCTCTCATAGGAGGAGGAAGGATAAATTAAGAGAGACAGATGGATCAACCTGCCCCACACACCTTTATCGCCCTATCGGTTCAGCTTAGGAGAAAGCTGAGGTTGGGGAGCGGGGGGTTCAATAAAACGGCGTTAATGTTGGAGGGGGGAGGGGAGGTCATCTTTACCTCACTTTAACAAAATAAAATCGCCGACTTAACCTTCCGGCCGGATTTTCGTGAATAAAAGATTATTACTTTATTTTCTCCGGGGGAGGGAATGTGGTGTAGGGGAAGGTGGAGGGTGTTGAGAGGAAAAGACGGAAAAGAGAGCGAGATCCTCTCACCTGAACAACGTCGGCCATGTTCCCGCCGCAGTGCCCGGATGACAGCAGCCTCGGGCTCGCTCCAACACCGGGCGCGCGGAGCCGGGGCTCAGAGGGAAGGGGGGGGCGGGGCTGGCGGGGAGCAGGTCGCCCTCGATGCTGCCGCTCTGGTGGCTTGGAGAGGCGGTGGAAAAGTCCCAGCGGAGCAGTGGGAATGCGCCTACAATGCTGCCGCCCTGGCGGCAGGAAGGCGCCAACGACGCAGCCGCCCTGGCGGTAGGAAGGCGCCCACGATGCTGCCGCCCTGGCGGTAGGAAGCGATAAACACCTGCGATGCTGCCGTCAGCTTAGAGGGAAAGCATTCTCAATGCTGCTGTCTGTTGCGGAGAGAGGGAAAGGAGCCTCCAATGCGCCCTCACCTGATTGGTAAACGAGCGCAAACAATGCCTCTGCGTGATTGGACAAAAAGTGGCTGCGACACTGCCACCTGATTGGTGGCAAGGTGTCACCAACGCCACCGTCTGATTGGTCGGAAGTCGAGCTGCGGCTGTAACACCACTGCCTGATTGGTGAAGATGCGAGAGGGGCCCAAAACGCTGAAGCCCTATCCGTAGTTAGTACTCCGCAATGCTGCCATCTGATTGGTTAGAAACATGTCTACAATGCTGCTGCTCTGGCGGATGGGAAGGCGGCAGGCACTCGCCCGCGATCTGCCACCGCACTCTGAGGAAGGAAGGCGCATGCGAACGTTGCCGCCCTGGCTGTGCGTAGGTAGGCGGCACCAACGCCGCTGCCTGATTGGTGAGAAGGCACTGGCCTCCAGCTATGCTGCCGCCCTGGCTGTGTGATTGAGGTAAAGCACCTGCTGCGAAGGGGGAGCGAACCCCGCCGTATCCAGCTAGCGATGGAACCGTTGCGCATGCGTGATGACGACAGGCAGTGCCGGCAAAGAGCCCAGGTACAAATATACAAAATGTAGAAACTCATGACGTTCTGCCAACTTTTTAACCTACTCCAAGATAAATCAGACCCCCCACCGTCTCTGTTTTTCATGCCTATTTTAAAGTCCTTTAGTATCACTAATGTACGTGCCTCTACCACGACTCCTGTAACCACCATACTGTGTAAAAAAACTTACTTCTGACATTTCCCCGAAGATTTTCCTCCAATCACCTTAAAACTCTGATCACCTCATATTACCTAACTTCTTCATACAAACAGTGGTGCGTATTTGGAATGAGCTGCCAGAAATAGTGGCTGAGTTCAACAGTTCTAGGTAAATTGATTACTCACTTATTTGTCACCATAAATAGGATTAATAAAAGATCGCGCCTAACTGGGTGGACAACCAGTGTGAAAAAGAGAACAGACCGTGTAAATAGAGAAAGAAATAACAACAATAAATAAATATCGAGAACATGAATCCTTGAAAGGTTGTGAGAGGAGTTCAGTGATGGGTTGAGTGAAGTTATCCCCTCTGGTTCAAGTGCCTGATGGTTGAGGGGTAATACCTGCTCCTGAAGCTGGTCGTGCGCCTTCGGGAGGTTCCTGTGCCTCCTTCCCAATAGTAGCAACGAGAAGAAAGCATATCCTGGGTTATGGGGGCCCCATATGATGGAATCAGAATCACCGGCAATGTCTTTAATTTGTTAACTTAGCGGCAGCAGTACAATGCAATACATGATTAGAGAGGGAAAAAATCAATTACTATATATATATTAAATAGTCAAATTAAAAGTAGTACAAAGACAGAAATAATAACAATGAGGTAGCGTTTATGGGCTCAACGTCCGTTTAGGAATCAGATGGCAGAGGGGAAGAAACTGTTCCTGAATCACTGAGTGTGCGCTTTCAGGCTTCTGTACTTCATCCCTGAACGAGAACAGGGCATGTCCTGGGTGATGGGGGTCTTTAATAATGGATGCTGCCTTTCTGAGGCACAACTCCTTGAAGATGTCTTGGATACTATGGAGGCTAGTACCCAAGTTGCAACTGACTAATTTTAGAACTTTCTTAGACCATAAGATATAGGAGCAGAAGTAGGCCATTCGGCCCATCGAGTCTACTCTGCCATTCAATCATGGGCTGATCCAATTCTTCCAGTCATCCCCACTCCCCTGCCTTCTCCCCATACCCTTTGGTGCCCTGGATAATCAAGAACCTATCTATCTCTGCCTTAAACAGACCAATGACTTGGCCTCCACAGCCACTCATGGCAATAAATTCCACAGATTTACCACCCTCTGACTAATGTAATTTCTCCGCACCTCAGTTCTAACAGCACATCCTTCAATCCTGAAGCCGTGCCCTCTTGTCCTAGAATCCCCTACCATGGGAAATAACTTCACCATATCTAATCTGCTCAGGCCTTTTAACATTTGGAATGTTTCTATGAGATCTCCTGAACTCCAGGGAATACAGCCCAAGAGCTGCCAGATGTTCCTCATACGGTAACCCTTTCCATTCCTGGAATCATTCTCATGAATCTTCTCTGAACCCTCTCCAATGTCAGTATATCCCTTCTAAAATAAGGAGCCCAAAACTGCACACGATACTCCAAGTGTGGTCTCACGAGTGCCTTATAGAGCCTCAGCATCACATCCCTGCTCGTATATTCGATACCTCTAGAAATGAATGCCAACATTGCATTTGCCTTCTTCACAACCAACTCATCTTGGAGGTTAACCTTGCACAAGGACTCCCAAGTCCCTTTGCATCTCTGCATTTTCAATCTCTCCCCATCTAAATAATAGTCTGCCCATTTATTTCTTCCACCAAAGTGGCAGCATGACGCAGCTCGCAGCAGCCACTCCGGTGAATGATATTGTCAAGTAGGGTGCCGTGCACAATCCTGATTTGATGGAGACAGACGTGAGAGCACGGAGGAACATCTGGTGAAACTTCTGAAATGCCAGTTTCGCCACCGCTGCTACTGTGTGATCCAGAATCACCGGAAGGGAAGGCCCCGAGTCCTCGGCTTTGCCTGTAGCTTGGCAGCCGGGGCGGGGTGGAAGTGCTCGGCAGAGATGGTGCTCGGTGCTTGGTGCTGGAGGGCTGGTCGGAGGCTCAAAGTTTTCCGATGGACTCAGAGTCGGCTGCGGTCGGGTGCTTCCAATACATCGGCAAGTTTGCGGCGCTTCCGTCTGCATGAGATGATGGGGCTATCGGGACCTGAGACTTTTCTTTACCGTGCCCATGGTCTGCTCTTTATCAAATTACGATATTGCTTTGCACTGTTGTAACTATATGTTATAATTATGTGGTTCGTTGTCAGTTAGTCTTGGTTTGTCCTGTGTTTCTGTGATATCTTTCTGGAGGAACGTTGTATCATTTTTTAATGCATGCATTTCTCCATGACAATAAACGAGGACTTAAGTGTCCTCATAATCTAATCTAAAAAAGTGCATGACCATACACTTTCCATTCATTTGCCACTTCTTTGCTCATTCCCCTAAAGTATCTAAGTCTCTCTGCAGGCTCTCTGTTTCCTCAACACTACCCGCTCTTCCACCTATCTTTGTATCATCGGCAAATTTAGACACAAATCCATTAATATCATAGTCCAAATCATTTAAATACATCATAAAAAGCAGCAGTCCCAACACCAACCCCTGTGAAACTCCACTGGTAACCAGCAACCAGCCTGAATAGGGTCCCTTCTTCTTTCGATCTTGTCCAGCAGACCCCCACCATATGATAATGCAGCCAGTCAGAATGTTCTCCACAGTACATCTGTAGAGGTTTCCAAGTGTGTTTGGTGATAAAACAAATCTCCTCAATCTCCTAATGAAGCATAGCCACTGTCTTGCCTTCTTTATAGCTGCATCAATATCTTGGGACCAGGTTAGATCCTCAGAAATCCTGACACCCAGGAACTTGGAATTGCTCACTCTCTCCATTTCCGATCCCTCTTTGAGGAATGGTTTGTGTTCCCTCGTCCTACCCTTTCTGAAGTCCACCACCAGCTCTCTGGTCTCACTGACTTAGAGTGCAAGATTGTTGCACAACACCACTCACTCCTGTACGCCCTCTCGTCTCCATCTGAGATTCTGCCAGCAATGGTTGTATCACCAGCAAATTTACAGATGGCATTTGAGCTGTGCCTAGCCACACTGTCATGGGCAAAAAGAGAGTAGAGCGGTGGGCTAAGCTCACATCCCTGAGGTGCGCCAGTTAAGAAGAGGAGATGTCATCACCAATCCGCACAGATTTGTGGTCTTCTGGTTAGGAAGTTGAGGATCCAATTGCTGAGGGAGGTACCAAGGCCCAGGTTCCATAGCTTATCAATCAGGACTGTAGGAATAATAGTGTTAAATGCTGAGCTATCGTCAACAAACAGCATCTTGACATATTGGCTGTGTGAAGAACCATTGATATTGTGTCTGCCATAGACCTAATGTGGCGACAGGCAAATTGCAGTGGGTCCAGGTCCTCGCTGAGGCAGCAGTTGATTCTGGCCATCACCAACCCCTCAAAGCGTTTCATCACGGTAGATGTGAGCGCTACTGGACGACAGTCATTAAGGCCCCAGTGTCAAATGATGGTCATTAAGGCAGCTCGCACTACTCTTCTTGATGGATGCTGCATTCCTGTGACAGCGCTCCCTGTAGGCAGGCACATTAAAAACCATCTAGGTGAAAACATGGACAGGAGAGGTTTGGAGGGGGTGTGGGCCAAACACAGGCAGACGAGGCTGGCTCACTGGAGAACATGTTCAGCATGGATGAGATGGGCTGAAGGGCCTGCTTCTGCACGACACGACTCCCTGAGAGACCGTAGGTGATTCCCAGCAACAGGCACTTTGACGTCAGTTTAACACATTATAATACACTGTGTCCTGAGAATGATGAAGCCCTTTTGTCTGAGCTAACTATTCAACAGAGTTTTCCAATTAGTTCATTCCCAATGAAAACATTTCCATTGAAATTCTGATGAAATACCCCCTGCTCCTTCAGCCGACTCAAGGCTTAAGGAACCGAATCAGGTATATGTAGTGAAATTTGTTTGTTTTGTTGCAAAATATTAAAAAGTTACTATAAATTTCAAAGTAATTCATTATCTAAGTACGCATACACTGTATACAACCCTGTGATTCATTTTCCTGCAAGTATTCACAGTAGAACAAAGAAGTACATTAGAATCAGTGAAAAACTACATACAAATACTGCTAAACAACCAACTTAAAAAAGACAAACTGTGCACGTTAAATGATAAATAAATAGATAATACTGAGAATGACAGTTGTTGAGACTTTGATAGATCGTTCATTTATTATGTCCTGTGTGGTATGACATAAGTGATCGTGGTCTACGACCATGATTGTTCTTGGCAAACTTTTCAGCAGAAGTGATTTGCCACTCACCTCAGCTCTGAACTGATCCCACAACCTGTAGGCTGGCTTTCAATGTCTCTACAACCCATGTTCTCAGTATTATTTATTTATTTATATCATTCATTACGTGCTGTGCTGTATGATGTGGGCAATCATGGCCTTTCCATGACCACGATTGTTCTTGGCAAACTTTTCGGCAGAAGTGGTTTGCCATTGCTTTCTTCTGGGCAGTGTCTTCACAAGATGGGTAACCCCGGCAATTATCAATACTCTTCAGGACTTGTGACATGCACCAGCTGCTCAAAGTTCAAAGTAAAGTTTATTATCAGAGTACATACATGTCACCACATATAACCCAGAGATTCTTTATCTGCGGGCATGCTTAGCAAATCTATAGAACTGTACACTGTAAACAAACTGTGCAAATGCAGATAATAAATAAATAGCAATACATAACAAGATAACAGAGTCCTTAAGTGAGTGTAGCTATCCTCTTTTGTTCAAGAGCCTGCTGGTTTGGGGTAGTAACTGTTCTTGAACCTGGTGGTGTGAGTTCTGAGGGACTTGTGCCTTCTTCCCGATTGCAGCAGTGAGAAAAGGGCATGGCCTGGGTGGTGAGGATCTCTGATAATGGATGCTGATTTTCTACGGCAGCATTTCATGCCAATGTGCTCAATGGTTGAGAGTGTGTAAAACAGTCAGCACACTTTCCACTGCACATCTATAGAAGTTTGCCAAGGTTTCTGATGACATGCCAAATCTCTGAGACTCTTGAGGAAGCAGAGGCCCTGCGTGCTTTTTTTACTATAATATTTATATGATGGGTCCAGGACAGGTCCTCTGAGATAGTGACACCCAGGAATTTAATGTTACTGACCCTCTCCACCTCTGATCCTCTGATGATTACTGGTTCATGGACCTCTGGTTTCCCTCTCCTGAAGTCTACAATCAGTTCCTTGGTCTTACTGAGAGATTGCTGTTATTACACCACTCAGCCAAATTTTCAATCTCCCAACCATCTCCCACCTGCTCCCATGGCTTCACGTGATCCTGATCAGGGGGAGGGGGGGCGCTAAGCAGGTGCTACACCTTGCCCAAGGGTGACCTGCAGGCTAGTGGAGGGAAGGAGCACCTTACACCTCCTTCGGTAGAGACAAATCTCCACCCCTCATCCTAGATAAATTGAGCAGAAGTGAGGTAGTGTTCATGGGTTGTTCCGAAATCTGGTGGCAGAGAGGAAGAAGCTGTTCCTAAAATATTGAGTGTATGTCACCAGGCTTCTGTAGTACCTCCTTGATGATAATGATGTCGGTTTCTGAGGCACTGCCTTTTGAAGAAGTCTTCGACCATAGGTAGAGTTGGACTTAGGGCTCCTGTAGCCACTGGCCAATGTAAGGGGTGAGAAGAGAGCATGGCCTGGATGGTGGGGGTTCTTGATAATAGATGCTACTTTCCTGCGACAACGTTCTGTGTGGATGTGCTCAATGTCGGGGGCAGCTTTTCCCCGTGATTGACTGAGATGTGTCTGTACCCACTACTTTGTGTAGGATTTTCCATTCCTGGCCATTGGTACCACAAGGCTCATGGGCAGGTTCTGCACAGCTGTTGTTAAACTTCTTCATGGACCTCGTGCAGAACAGAAACTTCAGCCCAACTATATTGGAGTGTTGTGTTCTGGTCGTCTACCTACGAGCAATATATCAGTACGATTGAAAGAGTGCAGAGACAATTTACAAGGATGTTGCCAGGACTTGAGGACCTGAGTTATAGATGGAACAGATTAAGACTTTATTCCCAAGAGTGTAGGAGAATGAGAGGAGATTTGATGAGGAACACAAAATCCTGTAGGAATTCTTTGAGAAGATTATAAGTAGGATAGATAAAGGGGATGCAGTGGATGTTGTATATTTGGACTTTCAGGAGGCTTTTGACAAGGAGCCACTCAAGGCTGATTGCCAAGTTAAGAGCCCGTGGTATAACAGGAAAGTTACTGGCGTGGTTAGAGCATTGGCTAATTTGTAGGAGGCAGCTAGTGGGAATAAAAGGATCAATAGACAATAGGTGCAGGAGTAGGCCATTCAGCCCTTCGAGCCAGCACCACCATTCACTGTGATCATGGCTTGTCGTCCACAATCAGTACCCTTTTCCTGCCCTCTCCCCATATCCCTTCACTCCGCTATCTTTAAGAGCTCTATCTAACTCTTTCTTGAAAGAATCCAGAGAATTGGCCTCCACTGCCTTCTGAGGCAGAGCATTCCGCAGAACCACAACCCTCTGTGTGAAAAAGTTTTTCCTCAACTCCATTCTAAATTGTTTACTCCTTATTCTTAAACTGTGGCCTCTGGTTCTGAACTCCCCCAACATCGGGAACATGTTTCCTGCCTCTAGCGTGTCCAATCCCTTAATAATCTTATATGTTTCAATCAGATCCCCTCTCATCCTTCAAAATTCCAGAGTATACAACCCCCGTCGCTCCAATCTTTCAACATATAACAGTCCCGCTAGGATCCTTTTCTGTTTGGCTGCCAGTGACCAGTGGTGTTCCGCAGGGGTCAGTGTGGGGACCGCTTCTTTTTATGCTGTATATAAATGATTTAGATGATGGAATCGATGGCTTTGTTGCCAAGTTTGCAGATGATACAAAGATTGATGGAGGGGCAGGTGGTGTTGAGGAAACAGGTAGGCTGCAGAAGGACTTAGGCAGATTAGGAGAATGGGCAAGAAAGTAACAAATGAAATACAATGTTGGAAAATGCACGGTCAAGCCCTTTGGTTGTAGAAATAAATGTGCAGACTATTTTCTAAATGAGGAGAAAATCCCAAAAACTGAGATGCAAAGGGACTTGGGAGTCCTTTTGAAGAACAACTTGAAGGTTAACTTGCAGGTAGAGTCGATGGAGAGAAAGGCAAATGCAATGTTAGCATTCATTTCAGGACGTCTAGAATACAACCTCAGGGATGTGATGCTGAGGCTTTATAAGGCACTGCTGAGGCTTCACCTTGAGTGTAGCGAACAGCTTTGGGCTCCTCATCGAAGCAAAGATATGCTGGCGTTGGAGAGGGTCCAGAGGAGGTTCACAATGATGATTCTGCAAATGAAAGGGTTATCATACAAGGAACGTTTGATAGCTCTAGGTCTGTACTCACTGGAATTTAGAATGTTGAAAGGCCTAGACAGAGCAGATGTGGAAAGGATGTTTCCCTTGGTGGGGGAGTCTAGGACAAGAGGACACAGCCTCAGAAAGAGGGGCGTCCATTTAAAACAGAGATGCAGAGAAATGCCTTTAGCCAGAAGCTGGTGAATTTGTGGAATTTATTACCACAGGCAGCTGTGGAGGCCAAGTCGTTGGGTGTGTTTAAGGCAGAGCTTGATAGATTCTTGATAGGACACGGCCTCAAAGGTTACGGGGAGAAGGCCGGGGAGAGGGGCTGAGGAGGACAATAAAAGGATCAGTCACGATTGAATGGTAGAGCAGACTCACTGGGCCAAATGGCCTAATTGTGCTCCCATGTCTTATGGCCTTATGGCCTATGAGGGATAATTGCAAGCAGGACTTTTCCACTGAGGTTGGGTGAGTCTAGAACCAGAGGTCATGGGTTAAGGGTGAAAGGTGAGATATTTAAGGGAAACACGAGGGGCGCCATGGTATCATAGTCATTAATGCGACACTATTACAGCTCCGAGCATCTGAGTTCAGAGTTAATTTCCAGTTCTGTCTGTAAGAAGTTTATACGTTCTCCCCATGACCGCAAGGGTTTCCTCCGGGTGCTCCGGTTTCCTCCCGCAGTCCTAACACAGACCAGCTAATAAGTTAATTGGTCATTGTAAATCATCCTGTGATTAGGCTCGGGTTAAATAGGTGGGTTGTTGGGCAGTGCAGCTTGTTGTGTTGGAAGGTTCTTTTCCACACTGAATCTCTAAGTAAATAAACAAAATCTTCACTCAGAAGGAGGTGACAGTGGTTTGATTATAACACTTAAGATAAGTTTGAATAACTGCATGGAGGGCTATTGTTCAGGTGCAGATGTCAATGGGACGGCAAAATAATAATTTGACACAGAATAGATGGGCTGAATGTCCTCTTTCTGTGCTGTATTGCTCTATGTTAACTGGTCCATGCCAACCACAGCATCAATCCCTGCTAGTTCCGGTTGTCTGCTGTCGAGCACGTTTCACTATGCCTTATAACAAACAACAATTAACTCAGAGTGGATCAATTATAAGCACATTTATTTTATTTGCAGCAAGGGAAAACTAGCACTGTGCAAGAGCTGGTAATAGCTTTACAAAAATGACAGAACAGTCACTCCTCTATACACACGTACAGCTACTGCACATCAGTTCAAGGACAGGGTGCATTCTGTTCCTCTGCTTAATTAGAGTACTTACCATTCTTTCAGTAACTGAATGCAGTTTGCCAAGGTCTCAGATTTCATCAGCATTGTGTTGCATGAACATTATTAGCAAAGGAGTCTGGTACAATACAGGTTCCATTTTGTTACAGAGAAAAAAAATGCCATTTTGTTACTACAAGTCAAGTACACTTACAAACCACGCTCAGCCCAAAATTACCCATGATTTTGAAATACTTCTCCCGCTCATTTAAAGATGTATTAATAAATAAAGCGATGCTGTTTCCTTGTTCTGCTGATGACCTATCAGAACAGTTGCACGTTAAGGACACTGTTCCCTCTAAGCTGCATGGGTGTGTGTCCATACTGTAACATGCAAATAGCCTATGTTGCTGCACAGTTGGAATGTTCTTCTATATATAATGTTGATATACAGTGGTGCTAGAAAGTTTGTGAACTCTGTAGAATTTTCTCTATTTCTGCATAAAGATGACCTAAAATATGATCAGATCTTCACGTAAGTCCTAAAGCTACATAAAGATAACCCAATTAAATAAATAACACAAAAAGCATTATACTTGTTCATTTATTTATTTAGAAAAATGATCCAATATTACATGTACGTGTTGGAAAAAGTACGTGAACCTTTGCTTCCAATAACTGATGTGACCCCCTTGTACAGCAATAACTTCAACCACACGTTTCCTGTAACTGTTGATCAATCCTACACACTGGCTTGGAGGAATTTTAGGCCATTCCTCCTTATAAGACTGCTTCAGCTCTGGGATGTTGGTGGGCTTCCTTGCATGAACTAATTGTTTCAGGTCTTTCCACTATATTTCTATAGGTTTAAGTTCAGGACTTTGACTTGTCCATTCAAAACACAGATTTTCTTCTTTTTAAACCACTCTGTTGTTGACTTAACTCTTGTCATTTGGATCATTGCCTTGTTGCATTATCTGACTTCTATTAAGCTTCAGGTGATGGACTGTTACCCTGACACTTCTCCTGTAAAATGTCTTGATGCAATTTTGACTTCATTGTTCCCTCAACGATTGCAAGCCGTCCAGGCTCTGAAGCAGCAAAGCAGCCCCAGACCATGATGCTCCTTCCACCATGCTTCACAGTTGGGATGAGGTTTTAGTGTTGGTGTGCAGTGCCCTTTTTCCTACAATGTGCATTTCTGCAAAAATGTTCAACTTTTGTCTCATCTGTCCCACAGAACATTGTCCCAAAAGTGTTATAGAACATAGAAGTGGTCTTTTGCAAACTTGAGACGTGCAGCAAAGTTTTTTTTGGAGAGCTGCGGTGTCCTTCATGAACACCATTCTTGTTCTGTGTTTTTCTTATAGTGGACACGTGAACAGAGACTTTAGCAAGTTCTAGAGATTTCTGCAGGTCTTTTGCTGTTACCCATGGAACCCTTTTCATCTCCTTCAGCTCTTGTTGCAATCTTTGCAGGACGACCACTTAAGAAAAGTAGCAGCAGTACTGAATTTCCTCCATTTGTAGACAATTTCTCTTACTGTGGACTGATGAACACTCAGGTCTTTGGAAATGCTTTTGTAGCCTTTTCCAACTTCGTCCATCTCTACAGTTCTTCTCAGGATCTCTGAGAGTTGTTTTGATCGAGGCATGGCGCATGTAAACAGATCTTTCTTGAGAAGAGCAGGCTTTGTCGGTAACCTGACTTTGTGTATCTTTTTTATAGGGCAGGGCACCTCTCTAACACACACCTCCAATCTCATCTCATTGATCAGAACGCCTGACTCCAAATAGCTTTTGTAGAAGGCATTACCCCAGAGGTTTACATAGTTACCATGACCTTTACCTTGAAACATTTTAGAGCTTCAATGTATTTACATTGGCAGTGTTTCAAGTTACAACACTGATACAAATTGTAACAATAAACACAGAATGGAAGCCAGTAGCTCATTTTTAATAAACCACTGGCCCACTGAATGCCAGTGCCATCTAGTCAAAACATTTTACTCTTACTGTTGTGCCTGTCAGTTGCTTCGACTGCTTGATTTCATTTATTTGTGTTGTGAGTTGTGGTTTCTGTTTGTTTGATGTGCATAATACAAAAATAACACTTAAAGTGCTGCACAGTTTTCAGGCTGTGTAAAAATTTCCTGCTGAGAGCAATGTGCAGGTGTAACAAAATTAGAGGGAATGTTGGTTAGGGAACTCCTGATCTCTCAATCTATCTCATCATGGCCATTGGAATTTAATTTATCTGCCTGTGCCACACTTTCTCTGCAACTGTAACATTTATTCTGCATTCCATTTTCCTTTTCTCTATCTCAGTCTATGAAATGGTCTGTCTGGGTGCCATCCAAAACTATTTGGTCCGGCACAACTCTAATCACGACAGTTTAGCAACACTGTTTAGCTTCCTACGCTGTCAAGAAAGCTCACCAACATCCCTGCTTTCTGAGGAGGCTGAAAGGAGCTGGACTTTGCACATTCATACTCACCTCATTCCACAAATGTGCAGTAGAAGAGCAGTTTAACAAGCTGCACCACTGCTTGTTTTGGAAACTGCACTGCAGCAGGCAAGAAGGCAGGTAGTCAAAACTGCCCAACACATCACTGGCACCAACCTATCTGCCATCATGGGTATATTCAATTCAATTCAAACCAAGTTTAATTATCATTCAACCACACATACAGCCAAACGAGACAGCGTTATTCTGGGACTAAAGTGCAAAATACAGAACCAACAGTCACAGACAGCACAAAGCACAAATAGTACATACAAGATAGTAAGATATCAGTAAAATACAGCCACACAAAAACAAGTCCAGACCCTGAGTCCATGAGTGCCGCAGAAATCTGGGGTCGACCACAATACAGCTTGCCCTCTGCCGAGCGAACTCTCGGGGGGCAGCAGCAACTCCAGCCTGGACGCTGTGCTACAGTGCCCCCAGTGGAGAGCACTGGCAAAGACAGGTGCGAGAACAGGGCCAGTAACATCATGAGGGACCCCATCCACCCTGCTCATGGACCATTTGTCCCACTCCCATCAGGGAGGAGGCTACATAGCATCCGCGGCGGGACCACCAGACTCAAAGACAGTTACTTTCCCCGAGCAGTAAGGCTGATCAACACCTTCACCCACGAACTCTACCACTACTTTTTTATTTCCTGTCAGTCATCTTATGTTGGCTGGCTGGTGGCGTAGTGGCATCAGCGCCGGACTTCGGAGCGAAGGCTCCCGAGTTCGAATCCAGCCGGCTCCCCTGGCATGCTTTCTATCTGTGCTGGGTTGAGCGTCAAGCTAGCAACTCGACCTCGTAAAAAAGAAATTGCCTGCTGCAGAAACATCAACAGCAAAAAGTTGACGGCCTCTGCTCTCTCGTGAGTTTAAAGGCAATTTCTCTCTTCCCTCTCATCTTATGTACAGTCTAACATCACAATCAATCTATGTATACAAGCTATCTATTGAGTGTTTTTGGTAATTATTACATCTGGAATAACAGTAACTTCACTCTCCTTACATTTGCGTGCAGGAAATGACATTAATGAATCTTGAATCTTAGGCTGGAGGATCCTCCAACATTTTGTGCGTGTTGTTTTGGATTTATAGTCATCGTCATACTTTATTGATCCTGGGGGAAACTGGTTTTCGTTACAGTTGCACCATAAATAATTAAATAGTAATATGTAAATTATGCCAGGAAATAAGTCCAGGACCAGCCTATTGGCTCAGGGTGTCTGACCCTCCAAGGGAGGAGTTGTAAAGTTTGTTGGCCACAGGCAGGAATGACTTCCTATGACGCTCTGTGTTGCATCTCGGTGGAATGAGTCTCAGGCTGAATGTACTCCTGTGCCCAACCAGTTCACTATGTAGTGGATGGGAGACATTGTCCAAGATGGCATGTAACTTGGACAGCATCCTCTTTTCAGACACCACTGTCGGAGAGTTCAGTTCCGTCCCCACAACATCACTGGCCTTACGAATGAGTTTGTTGATTCTGTTGGTGTCTGCTACCCTCAGCCTGCTGCCCCAGCACACAACAGCAAACATGATCGCACTGGCCACCACAGACTCGTAGAACATCCTCAGCATTTCCAGCGTCTGCAGACTTTCTCATGTTTATAATCTTGAATCTTGACCACCGTACACTAAAATGGAATTTTTTTTTTCTTTCTAGTAAAAATGGTGGATGCTTTTGTTGCTTCTTCTTGTGTGTGAATGCTGCTTATACAATGCATGTTCCCGCGATTCTGCATTAGTTAGGCTTTTCACCGTATCGGTGCACACAGAGACATAGAAGGTAGAAACCTGCAGCACGTTACAAGGCCTTCAGCTCACAGTGTTGTGCTGACCACGTAACCTACTCTAGAAGCTGCCTAGAATTTCCCCACCGCATAGCCTTCTATTTTTCCAAGCTCCATATACCTATAAGAACCCCTTAAAAGACCCTACTGTATCCACCTATACCACCGTCACTGACAGTGTATTCCATGCACCCACTCTCTTTGTGAAAAACTTACCTCTGACGTCCCCTTGTACATTCTTCCAAGCACCTTAAAACTATGCCCCCTCATGTTAGCCATTTCAGCCCTGGGGAAAAGCCGCTGGCTAGCCACACATTCGATGCCTCTCATCATCTTATACACCCGTATCAGGTTACCTCTCATCCTCTGTCGCTCCAATGAGAAAAAGCCAAGTTCACTCAACCTATTCTCATGAGGCACGCTCCCAATCCAGGCAACATCCTTGTCAAGCTCCTCTGCACTCTCTCTATAGTATCCACATCCTTCCTGTAGTGAGGTGGCCAGAACTGAACACAGTACTCCAGGGGTCTAACTGAGGTCTTATATAGCTGTAACATTACCTCATGGCTCTTGAACTCAATCCCATGGTTGATGAAGGCCATCACACCATATGCCTTCTTTGCAACAATGTAAACCTGTGCAGCAGCTTTGGGTGTCCCAAGGACACAGACACCAAGATCCCTCACACTGCCAAGAGTCTTACCATTAATATTAGATTCTGTCTTCAAATTTGACCTACCAGAATGAAACATCTCACACTTATCTGGGTTGAACTTCATCTGCCACTTCTCAGCCCAGTTCTGCATCCTATCGATGTCCCACTGTAACCTCTGACAGCTCTCCACACTATCCACAACACCCCCAACCTTTGTGTCATCAGCAAACTTACTAACCCACCCTTTTACTTCTTCATCCAGGTCATTTATAAAAATCACAAAGAGTATGGGTCCCAGAGCAGATCCCTGTGGAACACCACTGGTCACCGTCCTCCACGCAGAATACGAACCATCTACGGCCACCCTGTGCCTTCTGTGGCAAGCCAATTCTGGATCCACCAAGCAAGGTCTCCTTAGATCCCATATCTCATTACTTTATGAATGAGCCTTGCATGGGGAACCTTATCAAATGCCTTACTGAAATCGATACACACTACATCCACTGCTCTACCTTCATCAATGTACTTGTGCATATGACAATAAACTTGATTTTGAACGACAGCTTTTCTCCGTATCTCGGTACATGTGAACCATTTACCAACTGCTCCAGTCACAGGGAATTACAGAATGGAAACAGGACCCTTCGCTCATCAAGTCAGGGCCAATTTACTTTAATTCCATATTAGTATGCAGGATTTATCTGACTTCTGCACCTTCCTTTTCAGTCCTGATGAAGGGTCTCAGCCCAAAACAGATGCTGCCTGACCTGCTGAGTTCCTTTATCAATTCATGCCACCAGCTTCGAGCCACGCCACCAGCAACCCCATAACCCCGTTTAACCCTAACCTAACCGCAGGACAATTTACAATGACCAATTAACCTACCTGGTAGGTCTTTGGACTGTGGGAGGAAACCAGAGCACCCGGTGGAAACCCATGCAGTCATGGGGAGAACGTACAAACTCTTTACAGGCAGTGGCAGGAATCGAACCCAGGTCTGCCTGTACTGTAAAGCGTTGTGCTATTGTATTCCTTTGGTCTACTGTGAATGCCTGCAAGAAAATGTGTAGGTTAGAGTAACTGAGTCTGCATCCCTTAAAGTTTTAGATATTGAATTCCTAATTCAATAGGAGGAGAGAGAGGTTGAGGGAGATTGTATTTCTTTGTTCTACTGTGATTGCCTGCAAAAAAGAATGGATCTCAGGGCTGTATATGGTGACATATACTTACTTTGAAAATAAATTACTTTGAACATCCTAGTGCTGGGCAGAGTAACAGGTGTCAAAGAATAGCTTTGTCCCTTTAAAAAATGCAGTGGGGGTTTAAGCATTCCCTTTACAGTCGCTGAAGTAAAATTGTTATAACTAGTTTCATTCGCCCTCCTGTCCTTATTACCCTGGACTCGGGGCTAATCTGGTGGTAGGAAAACTTGGACACACTGATGAGAGGAATTCTAACTGTGTGTCTCCTATAGTGGGAGAATCCAGGACCAGAAGGCACTGTTGTGTATGTAATATATCAGTAATATTTGAGTAATATTGTAAGTATATTAAAGATTACATAATTCCTAACTGAAGCACACCTTACTTTTAAAAGAGAAGTTAAGATTGATGTATCAATGGAGACAGTTGCAGTCAGGAATGAAAGTTTGAGCGTGAACGAAATTGCACTGTCCAAACAGAAACCTGCCCGGCCGAACAAATGTGTTACCGTCCTGGCAGGAACTCTCATACACCAGACCAATGCAGATTTCAGGTGAAACTTGCAGATAATGCAACCAAGTAAGGCACAGAGAAAGAGTATGTCATGCAGACAAAAATAAATGGAGTGCACAGGGAAGAGAAAAAGATAAAAGGTCAAGTTGCAGGTTCAAAAAGAGAGCTAAGCTGCACATTGTTGATGAGAAATCTGATCATCATGAGAGTGACACAGGACTTGAGATTCAGAATGTGAAAACTAACATGAGACCAGCAATACGGCTTACACCAGAACTGAACGGCAAATTCATTAAAATGGAATTGGACACCGGCTCCACAAAATGAGTTTGAACTGAATTTCAAAGGACACTCAGCTGAATCTTGCAGTTATCCAACTAAGAGCTTGTACTGGGGGAAAGGTGGTTCCTGTGGAATGACATTCATAACTGTGAGATACAAGAGACAATAAGACACATTGGGCTTGCCATCCAGGAGAGTCAGCATTGTGGGGTCATGATCGGCTGAGACAACCACAACTGGACCATTTGCAAGCTACAGCATCTGTAACAGAGTCAATTGGAAGTGAATTAAGAAAGGCACTGGATGATGCCACTGGCTCTGTCCGCCAGAGGAAGCAGGATCTCCCAGTGGCCACACATCCCATTCCCATTCTGACATGTCTATCCACAGCCTCCTCTACTGTAAAGATGAAGCCACACTCAAGTTGGAGGAACAACACCTTATATTCCGTCTGGGTAGCCTCCAACCTGATGGCATGAACGTTGACTTATCTAACTTCCGCTAAGGCCCCACCTCCCCCTCGTACCCCACCTGTTATTTATTTATATACACATATTCTTTTTCTCTCTTTCCTTTTTCTCCCTCTGTCCCTCTGACTATACCCCTTGCCCATCCTCTGGGTTCCCACCTTCCCCTTTTCCTTCTCCCTGGACCTCCTGTCCCATGATCCTCTCATATCCCTTTTGCCAATCACCTGTCCAGCTCTTGGCTCCATCCCTCCCCCTCCTGTCTTCTCCTATCATTTCGGATCTCCCCCCTCCCCCTCCCACTTTCAAATCTCTTACTAACTCTTCCTTCAGTTAGTCCTGACGAAGGGTCTCGGCCTGAAACGTAGACTGTACCTCTTCCTAGAGATGCTGCCTGGCCTGCTGTGTTCACCAGCAACTCTGATGTGTGTTGGATGATGCTACTGCGGTGTTCAAGGACGGCACTGGAAAACTCAAAACATATCAAGGCATAAAATAGTGAAGATGCCACACCCAAGTTTTGCAAAGCCCATCCGGTTCCTTATACCATCTGTGATAAGGTAGCCAGGGGGCTAGATCACTTGGAGGCTGAAGGAGCTCTTTCCAAGGTTGAGTGGAACACCAGTGGTCCCAGTAGACAAGAATAATGGGTCAGTCAGTATCTGTGGTGATTTTAAGGTTACCATAAAGGCATTCGTAAGTCTTCACTCTCCAGGGCGCAGGCCTGGGCAAGGTTGTATGGAAGACCAGCAGTTGCCCATGCTGCAAGTCTCCCCTCTTCATGACACCGATGCTGTCCAAGGGAAGGTCATTAGGACCCATACAGCTTGGCACCAGTGTCGTCGCAGAACAATGTGTGATTAAGTGCCTTGCTCAAGGACACAACACGTTCCCTCGGCTGGGGCTCGAACTCATGACCTTCAGGTTGCTAGTCCAATGCCTTAACCACTTGGCCATGTGCCCACACGGGGTTACCATAAACCCAATGCTAAAAGTAGATCAATGCCCTCTGCCCAGAACAGGGGATGTCTTTGCAAACCTTTCTGGAGGAATACACTTGGAGGCAAAATGGACTAGCTGAAGCCTACTTACAGATGGAGATGGAAGAAGAATCCAAAGTCTTTCTCACCATAAAAACTCACAAAGGGCTTTAACGCTATTATAGGCTTAATTTTTGGAGGAGCATCTGCAACTGCACTCTTGCAAGAAGCTATGGGTCAGGTACTGCAAGGCTGTCCAGGTGCTCAGTGTTAGCTGGATGACATCATTGTTACCAGTCGGGATGACAAGGAGCATCTCCAAAATCTCAAGGTAGTGTTAAAAAGATTTTTAGATTATTTGCTCAGAGTATTGCGCAACAAGTGTGAATTCTTCAAACCGAACTGTGGTCACACCATTGATGCACAAGGGCATCACTTACTGTGGTCACACCATTGACGCACAAGAAATTACACAAGTGTACTGAGAAACTTTCAGCAGTGGTGGGTGTCCCAAGGCCGAAGGACATATTAGAATTTGTCACGTACAATAACAGGTTCCTGCCAGACCTAGCTACTGTGTTCTAGCACTTGAACTCATTATTACAGATCAGGAAGAAATGGTAGTGGACAAAGCAGTGTTGAGACAGCTTTCCAAAGTTCAAAGTAAAATTGATTATCAAAGTACATACACGACATCACATACAACCCCGAGATTCTTTTGCTGCGAACATACTTAGCAAATCTATAGTACAGTAACAGCAAACTGTCAACAAACTGCAAATGTAGATATAAATAAATAGCAATAAATAACAAGCATGAAATGATAATATAACAGAGTCCTTAAATGCATGTAGGAATCCCCTTTTGTTCAAGAGCCTGATGGTTGAGGGGTGGTAACTGTTCTTGAACGTGGTGGTGTGAGTCCTGAGGCACCGGCACCTTCTACCTGAAAGAAAGGAGCATGGCCTGGGTGGTGAGGATCTTTGGTGATGGATGCTGATTTTCTATGGCAACATTTCATGTCGATGTGCTCAATGGTTGGGAGGGTTTTACCTGTGATGTGCTGGGCCGAATCCACGACCTTTTGTTGGATTTTCTGCTCAAAGACATTGGCGTTCCCATTCCAGGATGTAATGCAACCAGTCAGCACACTCTCCACCACACACCTATAGAAATTTGCCAAGGTTTTTGGTGAAATGCCAAACCTCATCAGACTCCTGAGGAAGTAGAGGCCCTCCTGTGCTTTCTTTGCAATAATATTTGTATGATGGGTCCAGGACAGGTTCTCTGAGATAGTGACACCCAGGAATTTAATGTTACTGACCCTCTCCTTCTCTGATCCTCTGATTACTGGTTCATGGACCTCTGGTTTCCCTCTCCTGAAGTCTACAATCAGTTCCTTGGTCTTTTTGACATTGAGTGAGAGGTTGTTGTTACTACACCACCCAGCCAAATTTTCAATCTCCCTCCTGTAGGCTGATTCATCGCCCACTTTGATACAGCCCACAACAGTGTTGTCATCAGTAAACTTGTATATGGTGGTGGAGTCACACAGTCATAGGTGTAAAATGAGTAGAGCAGGGGCTAAGCACACATCCCTGCAGGGCTCCTGTGCTGATGGAGATTGCCAATCTGAGGTCTACAAGTCAGGAATCCAGAGTCCAATTGCACAAGGGGGTATTGAGGCCCTGGTCTTGGAGCTAACTGATTACTTTGAGGGGATGATGGTGTTAAATGCCAAGCTGTAATTGATGAAGAGCAGTCTGATGTTTGCATCTTTGCTGTCTAGATGTTCGAGAGTTTTGTGAAGACTCAATGAGATGGCGTCTGCTGTAGTTGCTTCAGTAGGTGAACTGGAGCAGATCCAAGTCACCATCCAGACAGGAGCTGATATGTTTTGCCTCTCAAAACATCTCACTACTGTGGGTGTAAGTGCCACTGGGCGGTAGTCATTTAGACAGATTACCACGCTCTTCTTGGACACCGGTACAATTGAAGCCTGTTTGAAGCAGTTGGGTGCCACACACTGCTGGAGCAAGAGTTTGAAGATATCCGTGAACACACCGGTGTGTCAGCACAGGTCTTCCGTACTCAGCCAGGTATTCCGTCTGGATCAGATGCTTTCCATGGATTCACTCTCTTGAAGGCAGCCCACGTGTCATCTTCAGATACTGAGACCAAAGGATCTTTGGGAGATCTGGGTTGCTCGATGGCTCCTCCCTGTTCTGGTGGTCAAAGCGAGCATAGGAGGTATTGAGCTCAACTGGAAGCAAAACTCTGCTGTCCCCTGTGTCACAAGATTTAGCTTGGTAGGAGGTGATGGCATTCAAACCCTGTCACAGCTTTCGAGCAACCCTCATTGATTCCAGTCTAGTCCAGAATCCCCACTTCACCCATGAGGTGGCTTTCCGGAGATCGTACCTGCACCTCTTGTAGCTTTCTCGATCTCCAGACTTGAATGTCTCTGATCTGGCTCTCAGCAGATTCCGGATTTCATTGTTCATCCAGGACTTCTGATTAGGAAAACCCTGAACGATTTTGTGGGGACACATTTATCCACAGCTGTCTTAATTATGTCTGTAACAACCCTGGTGTAGTCAATCAGGTCCTCGGATGAGTTCTTGAACACAGCCCAAGTCCAGTGACTCAAGACAATCCTGTAACTGTTCCTCAGCTTCCCATGACCATCTCTCGGTTGTCTGGATCTCTAGGCTCTGTCTGTATTCAGGTAGCAGAAGTTCAGCTAAATGATCTGACTTGTCAAAATGCAGACTCGTTAAGCAACAATAGGCATTCCTTATCGTAGAGTAGCAGTGGTCCAGTGTGTTTGGACCTCGGCCGCAACAGGTTACGTGCTGGTGATAACCGGGCAGGGTTTTCTTCAAACAGGCCTGGTTAAAGTCACCGACTATAACTTGAAATGAAAAGACAAAGGAAATGGTGACATCAGAGACAGTACTCACACATTATGATCCACATCGTCCCGTGAAGCGTACCTGTGACGCCTTACCTTGTGGTGTAGGTGCAGTAATTTCACATGTTTACCCTCATTACTGATCATCGATCACTAGTGTCCATTTTCAATCGGCAGAAGGATGTTCCACTAACAGCACAAATTCAGAGGTGGGCCCTGTTTCTTGGAGGACTCAATTACAAGATCGAGTTCAAGAGGGCAATTAAATGTGGAAATGCCAGTGGATTATCCCTTTTGCCCTTGGAAAATTTACAAACGAGGATGCTCCTCTTGACGTATTCTCTCTAACGCTGATCGAAAGTCTCCCTATTACGGCAGAGATGATCCAAAGGGAAACCAAAAAAGACCTCACACTGTCTCAGATCTACGTGGCCACCCAGAGTGGCTGGAATGAACAGCAGAAATCTTTACCAGCACCAGGATGAACTTGCCCTTGACGGAGATTGGCTTACTGCGGAGTGAGAGTTGTTGTACCATCCACGCCGAGAGCTAAAGTGTTGGAGGAGCTTCATGCCAGTCATGGTTAAAATTAGAACGTTGGCTGGAGGCTTTGTCTGGTGGCACTGTTTAGGATGCCAACATGTCCTGAAGGTGCCAAGAACAGGCCCCTCTCCATCCCTGAGAGTGGCCTGCATTGCCTTGACAGAGGATTCATGTGGATTTTGTTGGACCGTTCATGGGCACGAATTTCTTGCTAGTAGTGGATGCAGCTACAAGTGGCCAGAAGTGTTCCCAATCATCTGCACTACATCCTCACACACTGTTGAGAAGCCTGGTGTTCCAGAACACTTAGTCAGTGACAATGGACCACAGTCTGTTCTGGAACGATTTTGGCCCTTCCTGAAAATGAATAGAATGAGACATATTACACCTGCATCTGCTTGGCAGAAGGAATGTCCCCCAGAACTTAAAGACACACTGTGAGCAGTATCAGCAGGACACACTACATGTCGGAGATTGCGTCTGTTCCTCAGCTGTGCTGTTCTACGACGGGGAGAGATTTTTCTTTTGACAGATGCACTCAGTGGCCACTTTATTAGGTACAGGAGTAGAACCCGGCATGGTCTTCTGCTGCTGTCGCCCATCCAATTCAAGCTTCGACGTGTTATATGTTCAGAGATGCTCTTCTACAGGCTTCTGTTGTGACGCGTGGTTATTTGAGTTACTATTGCCTTCCTCTTGGTTTGAACCAGTCTGGCCATATTCCTCTGACCTCTCTCATTAACAAGGTGTTTTCACCCACAGAAATGCCATTCACTGGATGTTTTGCTTTTGTTTTTCTCTGTAAATTCTAGAAACTGCTGTGTATGAAAATCCCAGGAGATTAGCAGTTCCTGAGATACTCAAATCTCCCCATCTGGCACCAACAATCATTCCACGGTCTAAGTCACGTATATCATATTTCTTCCCCATTCTGATGTTTGGTCTGAACAACAAGAGAACCTGTTTGATCATTTCTGCATGATTTTGTGCATTGAGTAGCTGATTGGCTGATTAAATATTTTCATTAATGAGCAGATGTACAGCTTTTGCCTAATAAATTGGCCACTGAGTGCAAATAAATTTTAATTGTCCTTAGACTGAAGTTAGAACGTACAGTGATGTCAAGTAACACTCATAGATTAGTTTCTATCTTCAACCACACCAGCTCCTGCTGAGTGTGACTGAATTCAGAGCCAGGAGGTAATGTTGCAGCTCTACAAAACCCTGGTTAGACCACACTTGGAGCATTGTGTTCAGTTCTTATAGGAAGGAGGAGGAATTTTTAGAGAGGGCACAGAGGAGATTTACCAGGATGCTATCTGGATTTGAGAGCATATCTTATGAGGAAAGGTTGAGCGAGCTCAGGCTTTTCTCTTTGGAGCGAAGGATGATGAGAGGTGACTGGATAGAGTTTTACAAGATAATAAGGGACATTGCGCTGGCAATGTTGGAAGCCAAGTGCAGAGGAAAGACACCCTCCAGTGAAGAGACGGCGACCAAAGTTTATTCAGAAGAATTCCAAAAGAAAATCGGTGGCTCCGCCAAGTGACACTGCAGGACGTAATATTCTCCAAACCAGGACCCTGCAATTAACGCTAATCAGGCGCCTGCTTAAATAACGCAAACACGAGGAAACCTGCGGTTGCTGGAAATTCAAGCAACACACACAAAAAGTGCTGGTGGAACGCAGCAGGCCAGGCAGCATCTATAGAAAGAGGTACAGCTGATGTTTCGGGCCGTGACCCTTCGTCAGGACTAATGACGAAGGGTCTCAGCCCAAAACGTCGACTGTACCTCTTCCTATAGATGCTGCCCGGCCTGCTGCGTTCACCAGCATTTTGTGTGTGTGTTACCTGCCTAAATAACATCAGTAACAGAATCACGGAGTTTATCAAAATAAACATAACAAGTTTAAACAGAGAGCACCAGGAGAATGCATTACAAGGACTGAGTCCCTCGAGAAAAATACAAGGAACCCTAAATGATCAACAACAACAATTAACCAATTCAGGTGCTCTGAAAGACTTGGTGTGCAATGCTCTCTGGCGCCCCACACAGGCCCAAGGAGCTCATTACAAGATCAAGTAGACAGCCAGAGACTTTTCCCCCGGGGCAGAAACGGGTAATACGCAGGAGCGTAATTTTAAGGTTTTGGCCGGTCGGTGCTGTAGTTGCATCCGCACCGGATTTCGAGGCGAGTGGTCCCAGGTTCCACTCCGGCCAGCTGCTCGTACATTTTCCACCCTTTGCAGGGTTGAGTGTCGAGCTAGCAGCTCAGCCTCATAAAAAAGCAGAAAAATGTGGTGAGCTACGTGCAGAGGGAAGCGTTAGGTTAGTTAAGTTAATTAATAGGTTGGCACAGCATTGTGGGCCATAGGGTCTGCAATGTGCTGTAATATTCTATATTGTATGTCACACCCCCAGCCCTCTGTCCTGGATGAAGAACTTTGTCCGACTACGCCCATAGATCAAATTCCTAGATCTCCCTTCTTACTGGGGGTACTCATTCCACACAGGTACTTCCAGCAGCCCACCTTCACCTCCTCAGGGCAGTCAGGGTCAGGCTACGCAAGCCTAAATGATGGCCCTGCACCCCATTGTCAGGCAGAGCCCTGGGGGAATGTATCGGTCTCACTAATTCCTGCAAGACTCCCTTGCACAGGAAACTTGGAAAGGTGGCTATCATGAATTGACTTTATTATTTACATCCTTTATATACATGAGGAGTAAAAATCTTTACGTCTAAATGTGCAATGTGGAATTTATAGAAATTTATAATATTGTGTACAACAGGATAGCCAATATAACATAGAAATACAGTTGTGTCAGCATTGTGTCTGATGGCCTGATGGAAGAAGCTGTCCCAGAGCCTGTTAATCCTGGCTTTTATGCTGAGGTATTGTTTCCCAGATAGTAGCAGATGGAACAGTTTGTGGTTGGGGTGACTCGGGTCCCCAATGATCTTTCGGGCCCTTTTTACACACCTGTCTTTGTAAATGTCCTGAATAGTGGGAAGTTCACAGATGTGCTGGGCTGTCTGCACCACTCTCTGCAGAGTCCTGCGATTGAGGGAGGTACAGTTCCCACACCAGGCAGTGATGCAGCCAGTCAGGATGCTCTCAATTGTGCCCCTAAAGAAAGATTTGGGGGCCCATACCAAACTTCTTCAACCGCCTGATGTGAAAGAAGCAGCAGGAAGCATAATCGGATTTTTTTGTTGCTGACTTAAACATTTGCTGTCTTGTGGCAACAGAACCAAGAATATAGTTACCATAAATTACAAAAATTCAGTCATTTGTTCTGTGCCGTATATATGATGTGGGAGATCATGGTCTTTCCATGACCACGACTGTTCTTGGCAGATTTTTCCTACAGAAGTGGTTTGCCATTGCCTTCTTTTGGGCAAGACGGGTGACCCCGGCCATTATCAATACTCTTCAGAGATTGTCTGCCTGGCGTCAGTGGTCGCATAACCAGGACTTGTGACCTGCGCCAGCTGCTCACATGACCATCCACCACCCGCTCCCATGGAGTTGTGTGACCCTGATCAGGGGTGGGGGGGGAGGCTAAGCAGGTGCTACACCTCGCCCAAGGGTGGCCCAAAGGTTAGCAGAGGGAAGAAGCGCCTTCTGCCTCCTTTGGTGGAGATCTGTCTCCACCGGCCACCCAAAGATACATAAATAGTGGAAAAGAAATAGAGAGGTAGTGCCCACAGAGGGTCCAGAAACCTGGTGGCAGAGGGGAAGAAGCTCTCCCTGAGTCACTGAGCAAGGCTCCTGTAACTCCTCCTGGACGGTAGCAACGAGAAGGGGGCGTGTCCCAAATAGTCAGATGGATGCCACCTTCTCGAGGCCTTGCCTCTGGGAGGTGTCGGGACGGTGGGGAGGGTTGTGCCCATTGTGCCAGTGATGGAGCTGACTGAGTCAATAACCCTCAGCAGCCTGAGGCACTGCTGATGCACATGACATCACAAACACTGTGTGCACACAGGCACACCCAACAGCTCAGAGCTCTCACCAACAGTACTGACCCAACTGATCTGAAAAGAAGAAAGCCCAAATCTTGGAGACCGACAGGAGAGTTCTGCGACAGAAACTCTGCTTAACCAGTGCCTGAGCACCGGAGAAGTGCCCACATATAGTGAGTGAGGTGTAAATCAAACTAACAATCATGAGGTAGATGTTAGAGAGTGTCAAATGGAACCAGGTATAACAAGGTTTGACTACCCCTGATCGTACATCTGAGAAGTTCTTTCCAGAAAGAAACTGGACAAAATAAAACAGCTTATTCCAAAGAGCACAATAAGAGTTGAG
Organism: Mobula birostris; assembly: GCF_030028105.1. Taxonomy (NCBI): domain Eukaryota; kingdom Metazoa; phylum Chordata; class Chondrichthyes; order Myliobatiformes; family Myliobatidae; genus Mobula; species Mobula birostris. The sequence continues at coordinate 27,924,370 of NC_092398.1, forward strand.
GTGATTTCTTCGAAGTTCAGACAGCGTCGTGCAGTCAAATTGAACCTCGTAAGGCTGAAGGGAGAATGATGCCAACTTTGTCTGCCAGTGGACAGAACAGCAGGGAGGAGGAGAAGGATGGGGAGAGGGAGAAGGTGAGGGATGATGTCAGGAGGAGGCACGAAGCAGAGGACAGGGCATGGCAGGAGGAGAAGGAAAGATTGAGGAGGGAAGAAGAAGAGGAGGATGAAGAAGAGCTGTACAGCACAGGAAGTGAGGAAGAAGAAGAGGAGGAGGTGGAAACTACACTGAAGAACCAGGCAAAAATCGAGGATATCGAGGCAATTGAGGAGGGACAAGAGACAGGAGTGGCAGAGGAGGAGGCAGGCAGGCAACAAGATGAAGCTGACAGGAAACTGGTATTGGGGGAAGGCAGGAAAGAGGCAGAAGAAGAGGAGAGAGAGGCCGACGGGGAAGCAGAGGCAAAGGGTGCAGAACTCGGGGAGACAGAGCTGAGTAAATTGGAGGAAGAAGAAATGGAGAAAACTGAAGAGGGAAGCAAGGTGAGCAAGGAAGAAGAGGATAAAGACCAAAAGGAAGAGGAAAGGGAGGAGGAAGAGGGAATAGAAAAGGAAGTGATGAGTAAAACGGAAGAAGAAGAGAGAAACACACAAGAGGGGGGACAGGAAGATGCAGAAAGAAGCAAACGGGAGACACAGAGTCAAGGTGAAAAAGTTGAAATGGAAAAGGATGAATGGATGAGTGAAACGGAAGAACTCCCAAGAGAGGAAAGAGCAGAGGAAGAACTGAAAGAGGAAATGAATGGAGATAAGGTCAAGAGGGAGGAAGAACCCCCAAAAGAGGAACGAGAGGTTGAAGAACTGAGAGAGGAAATAGATGGAGAGGAGGACAAGAGGGATGAAGAACTCCCAAAAGAGGAAAAAGAGGAGGAAGAACTGAGAGAGAAAATGGACAGAGAGGAGAACAAGAAAGGAGGACAGAAGGGAGAGGAGGGCAAGAGTGATGAAGAACTCCAGAGAGAAGAAAGAGAGGAGGAAGAACTGAAAGAGGAAATGAACGGAGAGGATGACAAGAGGGATGAAGAACTCACGAAAGAGGAAAGAGAGGAGGAAGAACTGCGAGAGAAAATAGAAAGAGAAGAGGACAAGAGGGATGAAGAACTCCTGAAAGAGGAAAGGGAGAAGGAAGAACTGAGAGAGAAAATGGAAAAAGAGGAGGATAAGAGGGATGAAGAACTCCCAAAAGAGGAAAGAAAGGAGGAAGAACTGAGAGAGAAAATGGAAGGGGAGAAGGACAAGAGGGGAGGACATGAGGGAGAGGAGAACAATTGGGGAAGACAGAAGATTGACGAAGACAAATGGGGAGGACAGGTGATTGGAGAGGAAAGGGACACTGGAGATAGAGAGGCAAAAAGTGAAGAGAAATTAAAAACCGGAAGGGATGAAGAGAGTGTAGAAACAAGGGGCCAAGTAGAGGAAGAGAGGGTTATAATGGGCGAACAGAAAGAGGTGGAGATGGAGGGGGAGGAGGAAGGGAATGACACATGTGAGTTAGTTTATGAGGAGATGGAGGACAGCGAGGAGGAAGAGGATGAGGAAGTACAGGAAGGTGAGGAAATGATTGATGAGCAAGAGAAAATGGAGGGGAGAGAGGATGAGAGAGAGAAGAGGGAGAAGGTAAGAGAAGAGGAGAGGATAAAAGATGAGGGAAGGATGAGGGAAGAGCGAATTAAGGAAGATGAGGGTATGGGGGAGGAGGAGAGGATGAGGGAGGAGGAGAAGATGAAGGAGGAGGAGAGGATGAGGGAGGAGGAGAAGATGGGGGAAGAACAGAGGATGAACGAGGAAGAGAGGGTGAATGAAGAGAGGCAGATGGAGGAAGAGAGGATGAAGGAGGAGGAGAAGATGAAGGAGGAAGAGAGGATGTTCGAGGAGGAGAGGATCAGGGAGGAAGAAAGGATGAAGAGAGAAGGGCAAAGAAAAGAGGAAGAGCAAATGAGGGAAGACAGGGGGACCACAGAGGAAGAAGAACAAAGGAAGGCGAGAGAGAAAGAGGAATTGAGGCTGAGGGAAGATATGGCAGGAGAGGAGGAGAGGGCAGGAGAGGAGGAGAGGGCGGGGGAGGAGGAGAGGGCAGGAGAGGAGGAGAGGGCAGGAGAGGAGGAGAGGGCAGGAGAGGTGGAGAGGGCTGGGGAGGAGGAGAGGGCTGGGGAGGAGGAGAGGGCGGGGGAGGTGGAGAGGGCGGGGGAGGTGGAGAGGGCGGGGGAGGAGGAGAGGGCGGGGGAGGTGGAGAGGGCAGGGGAGGAGGAGAGGATAGGGGAGGTGGATAGGCTGTTGAAAGAAGGGAGGGCAATGAGGAAGGAGAGACCGATGGAGGAAGGGAGGGTAATGAGGGAGGAGAGACCGATGGAGGAAGGGAGGGCAATGAGGGAGGAGAGACTGATGGAGGAAGGGAGGGCAATGAGGGAGGAGAGACTGATGGAGGAAGGGAGGGCAAGGGAGGAGAAGAGGCTGATGGAGGAAGGGAGGGTAATGAGAGAGGAGAGGCTGATAGAGGAAGGGAGGGCAATGAGGGAGGAGAGACTGATGGAGGAAGGGAGGGCAAGGGAGGAGGAGAGGCTGATGGAGGAAGCGACAGTAATGAGAGAGGAGAGGCTGAGTGAGGAGGAGAGGGCGAGGGAGGAGGAGAAAGCGAGAAAGGAAGGGAGAGCAAGGGAGGAGGAGAGGCTGATGGAGGGAGGAAGGGCAATGATGGAGGAGGAGATGGTGGGGGAGGAAGGGAGGGCGAGGGAGGAGGAGAGGCTGATGGAGGAAGGGAGGGTAATGAGAGAGGAGAGGCTGAGTGACGAGGAGAGGTCGAGGGAGGAAGAGAAGCTGATGGAGAGAGGAAGGGCAATGAGGAAGGAGGAGAGAGGAAGGGCAATGAGGGAGGAGGAGAGACTGATGGAGGAAGGAAGGGTAATGAGAGAGGAGAGGTTGAGGGGGGAGAAGGATGAGAGGGCAGGAGAGGGGGAAAGGCTGAGAGAGGGGGAAAAGGGGAGCGAGGGGGAGAGAGCAGAAGAGGAGGGGGCGAGAGAGGGGGAGAGGGGAGAAAGGATGAAGGAGGAAGAAAAGATGGAGCAAGAGAGGAGGGAAGAAGAAGAAAATGAGGTGGGAGAGGAGGGCCGGGAGATGGAGGGCGAGGGACGGAGGAGACTCGGCACAGGCGGGCAGGAAGAGACGAGCAGGGATCGCGGTGTGTTTGCGGAGCAAGACACGGCGAAGCAAGATGTGCCCGGGGAGAGAGGCCGGCGGGGTGCCGGCAGAGCGCAGGGCGCCGACAGGACCGTGACCCTGATGTGGAGCGCCGTGAGCCAGGCAGTGGAGAGCCTCATGGAGAGGCTGGGAGCCGAGCTTGATGTCGGAAGGACCCCGGAGAGAGAGCGGACGGCGCAGACCACCGAGACGGCGGTGACGGTAGGTCGGCGCCCGGAGGAGCCGGGCGCCGGTCGGGTGACTTCGCCCGCCGTGGCTGGAGCCGCCCGGCCGCTCCCGGTGCCCGACAGTCCGCCTCACCGGAGGAAGAAGCGGGTGAAGCCGGGCACCCAGAGCTCTCACCGAGTCGGTTCCCCACCCAAGCAGCCAGGGGCGGCCCTGTCCGAGGACGAGCTGGACGCCTACCGCGAACTCTTCCTGCTGCTGTCCGAGTCCCCGGACCACCGCGCCATCAGCGCCCGCAGCCTGTGCTCCGCGCTGCGAACGCTGCTTCCTGCCGGCCCGCTCCGCCAGCTGCTGCGGCAGATGGACTCGGACGCGGACGGCGCGGTGGGCTTTGCCGACTTTGTGCGCTTCGCCGGCGATGCAAGTCTGTACCTGGGCTACGTGGCCCAGCTGTCTGGTGCCATCAGCTCCCGCACGGGCGACCCGGCGCTGCTCTACAGGGTGCTGTCCGAGGTGCTACGCCTCGGGCGCCTCTCCACGCAGTCCGCCGGCCACATCGTCCGCTATTACCACCGCCGCCTGAGGGCAGGATTCGGGCCCGAGGGGACGAGAGGAGACGCGGCTTCTCCCAAGTTCATGGGGGTGAGTTCGCAGCGACTGGCGCTGTACCTCGACGCCCGAGGGCCGAGCGACGGCTCCGCCGATGGGCCCCTCACCCGGGAGCAGGTTAGCGCCTTCCGGGAGTTTTACGAACTCTTCGATAGGAATTGCCGGGACAACATCGACAGCGTCTCCATTCTCGGCATCACCAGTGCACTGCGCCTCCGTTCCGGGAACCCCTTGGTCCCCAGCCCGCTGCAGTTCTTGGCTGCGAGCGATGGCGAGGAGGTGAGTTTCCCCGATTTCTTGCGCCTCCTGACCAGCGCGGAGACGTTCCAGCGGTTCCTTGGGCAGGAAAAGGAGGAGGGAGGCGCCGTCTGCGAGCAGCCGCGACCCTGGGAGGCGCTGAGCCCGGACGCGCTATTCTTCAACGCCGTCGCCAACATCGTGCGGGGACCCTGGCTCAGCGCCAAGGCAGCGGACACCCTCGTCAGATACTACCACCGGATGTTCAGGGAGGCCGTGTGCCAGCCCCGCGACCTGTCGAGGGCAGAGCCGGCCGCCGCCCGGTCCCGGAGTCGGTCGTCGGGCCACGACAGCCCGACGGCCCCGAGCTCGGAGACGACGAGCAGGAGGAGGAGGAGGCGGCGGTCGAGGCCGGGTAGGCTGCAGGCTTACGAGCACGAGTTCCGCAAGGCACTGCGGAACCCCATCTTTGTCCTCGTCTTCAACGAGTACTCGTGGACCTTGAAGAGAGAGCAAAGGGAACGCGGCAGAAGGCTGGACGGGCCGAAGAAGAGAACCCCCACGGGGAAGTGAGTGCTTCGGAGGGAGGGAGGGGGTGTCTGGAAAACACAAAACGTTTCCTTATCTAATTTTTATTCTAATTTGCCCTGATATCTCGGAGCTCCAAATAAATAGCCATTATTGACATTGTCCCCAAATTGTCTGCTTGTTCCGTGCCTGTTCTAACAATGGAGAGGAGGCTATTCGGCCCATCGAGTGCATGCCGGCTTCTTGCAGGGCAACCTTCATTCCTGTCCCCTTCTCCATCATGGGTAAAGAGATTTGCCTTCTTGCTAAAAGACGGACGGTCTCCTTAGAGTGGACGTGGAGACAATGTTTCCTATAGCGGGGGAACTTTAGCACCAGAGGGGCGTCCTTTCAGAGCGGAGATGAGGAAGAATTTCTTTAGCCAGAGAGTGGTAAATCTGTGGAATTTGTTGCCACAGGTGGCTGTAGAGGCCAAGACATTGGGTATATTTAAGACAAAGTTTGATAGATTCTTGATTAGTCAGGGCATGAAGGGATACGGGGAGAAGGCAGGAGATTGGGGCTGAGAGGGAAAATGGATCAGTCATGATGAAATGCTGGAGCAGACTCGATGGGCCAAATGGCCTAATTCTGCTCCGATATCTCATGGTCTCATAAATTGGGTGCCTGTGTATTGAGGGCTTAAAAGTGTTTCCAAAGACAAAGCATATTGCACAGGTGCCGTGAAAAATCTATCTGCAGCAGTGTCGTAAATCTGTAAGACATAGGAGCAGAGTTAGGCCATTCTGCCCATCGACTCTGCTCTGCCCCTCCCACAGGGATTTATTATGCCTCTCAACCCCATTCTCCTGCCTTCTCCCCATCACCTTTGACACCCCGACTAATCAAGAACCTATCAACCTCCACTTTAAATATACCCAGTGACCCGGCCTCCA